>NC_049260.1:7533611-7838025 GCF_011100685.1 Canis lupus familiaris | reverse complement strand
CCCATCCCAGAGTGTCTGATTCTGTAGGTCTGGGGTGGGGTGCAAGCACTTGCATTTCTAATAAGTTCTCATCTGAGACTGAAACATCTGGCCCTGGGACCCACTTTGAAGCTTACTGATATAAAATATATTTCCATATAGCTTTTCTTTTTTAAAAAAAGATTATTTATTTATTTATTTATTTATTTATTTATTTATTTATGAGAGACACACAGAAGAAGAGACGCAGGCAGAGGGAGAAGCAGGCTCCCTGTGGGACGCCCGATGTGGGACTCGATCCTAGGACCCCGGGGTCACCACCTAAGCCAAAAGCAGACACTCAACCACTGAGCCACCCAGGTGCCCCCATATTAGCTTTTCAAAGGAATATTAACCTTTGGGCTAGCGATTGCAGTCACAAGTGAATACTCCTGAAAATGCCAAACTTACTTCATCAAAATATACAGATAACTTAAAAAATATGATTCATTAAGAACGACAAGGGTCTTCTAGCTCTGTACTTATAATCAATACAGACCTATAGGATTGAACCTTCTGCTCCCACTTGTAAGAGCAGCAGGAGCTCGCTGCAGTGAGCTTCGTGTAAAGAGCATGTGTCGTGCTAAGAACACACCGCTCTCCATCTGATCAGAAGTGAGAAGATGGCAGTTCCTGAGACATTCAAAAATGCATCTGGGGGGACCCCAGGGTAGCTCAGAGGGTTAGCGCCTGCCTTCAGCCCAGGGCGTGATCCTGGAGACCCGGGGTCGAGTCCCGCATTGGGCTCCCTGCATGGAGCCTGCTTCTCCCTCTGCCTCTGTCTCTGCCTCTCTCTCTCTCTCTCTGTGTGTGTGTGTCTCTCATGAATAAATAAAAAAAAATCTTAAAAAAATGCATCTGGTCAGTGAGAGAGTTGATGTTTCCTATGGTACCTGATACACATTCTTCACATTAGACATAGATGCTTCAATGAAAAATGACTGGAACCAAATTTTTTCCTCGCCTTGGATGCATTGACATGTGTTTGTGGAAAGCTGGGTAGATCTCTGAAATTTCAGCAAAATGTATTGCCTACCTATAAACTAACACACATAATTCCTGAACTAATCAGAATATCGGCACAGGCGGCCGAATAATTTTTAAAGCATGGAATTGGAAACCTGTTTTGGGTGTTTGAGGAGCAAGTCAGTTTTTCTTCCAGTCCATCGGCCGATGACACTTACAGACAGCAGTGATCGAGATGGTGTGTTTTGTGATTTTCCGAAACTCGCCTAAAGTTAAATATCACAGCATATTTTGAGGGGCAAAATTCCCCCAGTGAAAAGCACTGATAGCACACGTTTACATAAATGTATTTGATCAGTTGATGTCACAGATGTTATAAGACTCTCCCAAATTTTATATTCCTGCAGAGCTCATTCTATGAATTTTGCCAAAGTGTTGTATAAAAATTTTCATATTCAATCACAACAGATTGACAAACCTGGAGTGACCGTTTCTTAGGTCTACAGCACAAGCTCAAAGAGACTAACATATCCTCTTATCTCTGCCTCTTAGATGTTTTCTGAATCCCTTGATAGTGAAGATTTTATTTCTTTCTAGAGCCTGGCACACTTCCTAGTACATACCAAGTGCTAATTACACGTTCATTGAATTTACTTAAATAGGTATATGAGAAGTCTGTTCATTTCTATATTTCATGCATTTCAAAGAATATATTTCAGTCCCATTTAAATTTAGGATCCTTATAAAGAAAATCCTAAAGAGGATCCAGTCTATACTGTCCAAAATGCAAACTTTTAATTGTGAGCAAAGGATTAAAAAGCATCAAGGGAAACTATGGGTGAATTTTCCAAGAAGGAAGCAGTTAGTTGTATTGGTATTGATGATATATATGGTGGTCAGCAGTGATAAGACTCCAAAAGGATAACTAAATAACCCTGTACTGGTAAAATATAGTATCAAATTAAAACTGCTAAGAGAACAAATAAATTCTAAGAATTGAAAAAAAAGCCATACCTATTAGGATCATTCTGCTGTTGTATGTTTAAGAGCAAATTGGGAGGTTGCTATGGCATTGACTCATGCGTGCATAGCAACAGAGCGAGCTCAGTGATTCAGCTCGATAAAAGAGGAAATTAGCTCACCATTTCCCTTTCCCCAAATCAGAGTCAGATATCCAAATATTTCATTTTGAAATGGTATATCCATCAACATGTTCTAATGGATAAAAGTCAATAGTGGAGGCTGAGGGGAAAGGTCACAAGATGAAATTCGTATGCCAGGTGCTTACTTTAGAGAATGCAACTCATGTCTAAAGAATCTATTAATATCTGTGAATCCTGTTTTCTCCCCATAGAATGGAGTTTCTCAGTGGCATACGTTGGGTGAATATACACTGATGAGTAATAATTTGGCAAAAGACAGCAATTTATCAGCCCATATAACTTGGTTCTAATGAAAGTTGATCATGATAATATTTTGAGAAAGAAACATTGTTCAGCTGTGAAACTATAATTCTCTGTGTGTAACAGCCCTCCAGGGAAGGAGTAGGTTTTGCCAGGGTAATATGTGAAGGTTAGTCATTATCAACTGCATGAAGCAGAGGTCAGCCGTGGGTGTATCTATGGGAGGCACCATTATGAAATCAGCCCACAGCCGCTGCACCCCTGCAGCGAGCCAACACAAACAGAGCCAAGCGTCCCAAAGGCTGACATTTTATCACATGATTATCTTAAATATTATTTTACCACTGTCTTTTCTTGTATTGTTTATCCTCCACATCTTTAGTTTGTTTCCGGTTTCCTTTCTTTAAACTGGTAAGTGAGAAATGAGGAAGTATGGTTTGAGTCAGTACTTGACCACGAACACGGGAAGTTAATTGACTCCCCTTCTCAAAAGAGCCCCAAACCTATGAAGTTTGGATTATTAGATTTGCTGTCAGTTGACTTGGGTTTTGAAAACATCATGATTTTATTTATTTGTTTTTCAATTTACATACAGTAAAATTCACCTTTTGTTGGGGGGCGGTAAGGTTCTATGAGTTTTGCTAAATGTATGATGTTGTGCAACCACCACCACAATCAGGATATTGAAGAGTTCTGTCATCCACCCCCCAAGTCCCCACAAATTCCTTCATGCTGCTGCTTTATAGTTCATCCTTCCCTGCACCCCCAGGTCCTGGCAACCACGAATCTATTGAAGTCATTCTATTTTGACTGTTTTTCTCTTCTTTATTAATTCATACAACAACCATTTATTGGGAGAACGATGGTCTGGGCTTTGTTTGAGGTGTTGGGGATGAAATGGCAAACAAGACTGACATGGAGCTTTCCACGCAGAAACAAGACAATGAACGATGGTAAATCAGTAATTCCAACTTGTGGTAAATGCTGTGTAGAAAACAGATTTCTGTGATAACAGATATCAGAAGATGGACTCTAATCTTAGATAGAGTGCTAGAGAATGTTGCTCCGAGAAGATGGCATATAATCTGAGGATGAAAAGAGAAGAAGCCAGCTCTGTGAAATGGGCAGGGGGTGAAGGCGCACAGGGCAGTCATTCTGGGCAGAAGAATCAGCATGTGCGAAACAGGGTTTGGTAAGGGAAGGGAGCATGAGGCGCTGTGGAGAGACAGGCAGGGCCTAGCTAAAGGGTGTGTACTTTCTTCCATTGCAGCCAGAAGCCATTGAGTTGGGATGCATCTTTATTTCAGGATGATTTGATTGACGTTTTGAGTTCTCAAAATGTAGAATGTAGTGTAGAAAACGGATTGTTGGAGAACAAGAATGGATGCAGGATGGTCATTAGGCCACAGCAACCAACCAGTTGACTGTTGATGGAGGATTGGGTTTGAGTAGCAGCCATGGAGATGGGGAAGGGATGAATTTGCAATGTATTTTAGAAGTCAAAGAAATAGGACTAGGTGCCCCATGGGCTATGGGATAGGAGACTGATGAGGAAAAGAAGGAACCAGATGCCACTCCCAAGTTCTTGCTTGAGCAACCGGGTCAGTGATGCTATTTGTCCACATAAAGAAGATAATGAGAGAGAAATAAGATTGTAGGGTAGAGGGGGATCAAGTTTGGTGTCTGGTCAGTTTTAAGGAGAGAAACCCACTAAATATCCACCCACTAAATAGGGGACCTGAAACCCCTAAATGGATAGGATATATGCCTTTAGAACTCAGAGGAGAACTTGGAACTGGAGAGAGAAATTTGTGCCATCATTTAATAATTATTTATTATATCATTAATATAACATTTACATGTATTTTATATATGTATTGTTAATATAATTTTGATATATTAATATAATATTAATCTATGTCATGTATATTAATTTAGTCACTGATATTTGTTGAGGGCTTACTATGAGTAAGGCTTGGATGAAAAAGTGGGAATACAAGAATAAAGATAAACCTACATGATCTGAGGCAGGCTGGCAGGAGAGAGAGGACTTTGTTAAATCATCACAGACGTGTGTAAAATTAGAGTGACAATAAATTCCACAAAGCAGAGAATTCTGTGAGGGAGCACAACAGAGAGATCTGACTTAGTTTGGGTGGCATTGGGGTTCAGGAAAGACTTCCCCCAGCACTGGAGGATGAGGAAGGTGGGAGGGCATGGGGTCAAGGAGAGAGCAGGGATGAAAGGTAATGTGACAGAAGACCAGAAACTTTGGTTCTCAGATGTCAGATCGACTGTAATTCCAACATAGAAGCCCAGGAAGGCATCCCAGATTTTTCACAAGCACTTCAGGCAACTCATTTCTTCGACAAATATTTTTTGAGCACCAAGGTATGCCTGGGACTCTTCCAGGTTCTGGGAATTCAGCAATGAATGTCAAAGGTTTCCTTGCCTGATGGAGCTCATCTCTGGTGAGTCTGATCCAGGAGGTTCAGGGATCCTGTGCACATCTTGAGAAGGTTCGACTTAAGAGAGACTCGTCTAGAACAGAGCCGTGAGGCGTGCCACCATTTAGAGCTTGAAAAAAGGAAGAGCAGGAGCAAGGAAGCTAAGTCCAGTGACTATCAAAGGCAGAAGTGAGGAAAGTGATGTCTCGAGCAAAAGCTAGGAGAGGAAACAGATGCAGGATGACTGGGTGAGTGGTCGGCTGCTCAGTCGAATGCTACTGAGGAGTCAGGTGGAATGAAGGCTGAACACGACGCACCCCCTCCCCCGCACCCGAGCTTTACAACATGGTATCGTTGATGATCTTGACCAAAGCAGTTCTATCTGAATAGCGGAAGCAGAAAACAGACTGAGTTGTACTGAAAAATAACTGGGAAGTGGAAAATTGTAGAGTGAGAAGATAAGGACAATTAGTCAAAAATTGCTGATGAATCTCAAGAAATTTGCCTTTGGCTTGGGGCCTCATTATTGTCCTACAGGAAAGAGTTTTGTAGCAGTGGTGAGGTTAAGCAACCTCTTTTGGCCCGATTTCCCTATATTAAAGGAGGAGAGTCCTAAATCATTTTAAAATTGAGATTACTGGGGACGAAATGGGGTAGTATATGAACACAGTGACTACTCCAGTAACAGCTTGCATTTCTAGAGTGTTCTCAATCGTACTTTACACATGATATAAAATCCTCATTAAGTCAAGTGCAAGCAAGAGTAAGATCAAGATTATTATTATTAATTGATTCTCAAGGAAGGACTTGGGGGTGGTGGTCAAGCAATTTGCACTAATCACGTTCCTAGTAAGCTGTGGCCCTTAGATTTGAAATTCACATTTTCTGACTTGGTTCTGTGTTGTGTTTGCTCTGTTTAGTGTTATAATTTCATTCCCCTGAAGATTTGTAACCTGCTTAAGTAGAGAGAGAGTGTTCATCCACTTTGTATCCCACCACCACCGCTTCATTTAGTCCAGTGTCTGGCACACACAGAGTTTTCCATCATAAGTGTCATTGAAGTGAAGTTCCTGGACACTTGGCTCAAACTTCTCGAGCTGGTCTTGTTTCTGATGCTGCAGTTGGTATTCAGGAGAAATGCTTTTGATCTCAGATACCCAAGCTAATTTGAGTACGCATGCTCAGAGGAACTGCCTCGAACAACCATGTGGAGAATGCCCAGTGATTGTACTGGGTTCCATTATTCTCCTACAGTGGCAAGAGTGACCTGCAGAAGCTGTGCCTCTGGGTCATCTCTACAGTCCAAGTGAGGCTTGCCGGGGAGCGAGAGAAGGGAAATAGAGCCATACCCCCCCCCCCAGATTCCTTACCAAATCTCTGGGGTTGGGTCACTTGCAACTGCTATTTATATAGGCCCCAATTTGTCAAATGTTAACCATTTCGTACAGTTCCACCAAAAAGTATCATCCTGATACCCTAAGTGAAGAGGTATGGAAGGAAGGAGACCTTCTTGTTGGTGTAAAGTTTGATCAGTTGGTAAAAGTCTGGAACTAGATATTAAGGCCACTCAATTCTGTGAGCCAGAGCAAAGGCTCTATTTGAATAGTATCTTGGCTGAGAGAATGCCAACATCATCTATTTATTACCTTCCCTGCTCAGATTATTTGAAAAGAAAGGAAAAGACCTTTAAAGCTGGAGTGATTGTCTAGACAGTCCTAAAATAGCTGCTCCCAGGTGCAAAGGAAGCAGTAAAATGCAGACAAAGCATGAGGGTCCTTTGCCAAAAATACAGTGTTTGAACTTTCATAAGCTCCCTGTAAATTCCAAGGGAGAAAATGGCCAGAAGACTAAATCCCAATAATTATGATCATTAGTTACTTTAAGTTACCACCACTTACTTCACACAGAGGCATTCTCTGCAAGCTAAGTTAAACTAAATATTTTTGAAATAATTATTTGGATAATTCAGAGCTAAAATAGTCCCAGCTAAAATATTTAGCTGACTGAAACACCTGTGCAAGCTTTAATTTAAAATATACAGAAAATTGACTTCATTTTCACTTTCCTGTGGGGGTATTGTAATAAAAAAAGTCATTTATGTAATTCTCTAGAAAATCATATTACATTGTATAGCATGGGTGCAGATAATAAAATTTCATTGAAACAAAAATGCATTTCTGGTGAAACAAACCGTGGTGTGGTCCTACAATAAATACAGTTTGATGATAAAAAGGAATGAGCTATTGATACACTAAACAACTTGGATAGACCTCAAAGACATAATGCTGAGTGGATAAAGCTGGTCAAAAAAGGCTACATGCTGTATGAGTCCATTTATATAACATTCTTGAAATGACAAAATTATAGAAGTGGAAAACAGATTAGTGGTTGCCAGATTTAAGAAGGTGTTAGGTTGAGAGGGAGGCGAGAGTAGCTATAAAGGGGTAGCATGAAGGATCCTTGTGACAATGGAATGTTCTGTGTCTTGGCTGTTGTGGTAGTCATGGAAATCTACACATGTGATAAAATTGCATAAATCAGACACACACATATTCACACACACAAACGAGAGCATACGGGATTGGTGAAATCTGAATAAAGTTGGTGGAGGATATCAGTGGCAGTTTCCTGGCTGTGCCATTGTACTAGAGTTATCCAAGAAGATCCCCCAGGGGGAGGCTGGGTGGAGGGTACAGGAGAGCTCTGTATTATTTCTTGCCACTGAATGTGAACCTACCATGATCTCAAGAAGTTTAATTTAAAAAATGCGCTCCTCAAAATTATTGAAGTTGGGTCAAACTCTGGGAATTAATGTTGGAAGAGAGTCTCCTTTATGTATTCACTTCACTAGATAATCAGAGGGAGGATCCTCTGATACCACCTGTAAGCCAAACCACACATATATCAGTGGGTGGTGTTTCTGTACTGTGGGCAAGGGAATGCACGCACCCTTTAGAACATTTTAGTTTGCTTTGTGTTTGTTTGCATCATCAAAAGTTGCACATGAAGGTAGATATATGTGTACATCTCTGATTCGTCAGCACTTAAATAGAGGAGTAAACCAGATGTCATGGGGAGGCTCTGTGATGGGAAGAACACAAAACAACTGGATAATTTGAGTTTATTCAGACGAGGCATGTTTCTAGGGGATAGATCTAAGAGGAGTTTGTTAATGAAGATAGTAGAGGCAGACAGGGTCACTGAGTGTAAGTAAGCAACGGGTCTAGTTCTTGTGAGAACACATGAGCTAAACATTTAAAATCTGTTAAAGGGGCTGAAATGAATAGACTAGCATGAGAAGTAAGCGTATCATTTGGAAATGTGCTTGAGTATTTTGTTCCCATTGATTCGGCATTATACTCTATTTTGCTTGTTATATCTAGCTTCACAGTTAGTCTTGAAGTAAGCCATAGCCAGATATGGCTATGATTTCTCTGTAGTCAGCGCCATACACCCAGGGAAGTCCAATCAACAAATAGTTATCAGTGATCTTACCCATGACAACCTTGGATGAGGTGGCCTTTCAGGATCAGACCAAAAGTGCTTCTCTGTGATGGCCTCAGACCTTCCAAACAATGAAGTAGAAGATTAGCTGTGGCAAGTCTATTACAGATATGTAGCATCTGGATTCGCATGGACAGTTGGGTTAGTGGGCCTGATTAAATAGCTTTACTTTGCACCTCGAAGAGCCTCGTATTCACTCTGTCTGCCTGTCTTCATCACAGTTTTTTCATTTAGAGCATAAGCATTTGGCTCATTTCTTTTACTAAATTTTTTTAAACAGACTCTTCTGGAATGCTGACCATGTGCCAGGAACCATTCTAAGAGCTGCATAAATATTAGTTCATTTTAATACTCAAAGCAAACCTTGCTTCTTTGCATTTTGCAAATGAGGAAGCTGAGGCACAGAAAGGCTAAGGAAGTTGCCCACAGTCACACAGCTAGTCAAGTATGATTTCCTTTTGGGATTCACCTCTAGACACCAATCTCTAATGATCAAGCCATTAATATGTGTTCCACTGGAGTCGTAGGCGGGCATGACTGATGAAGCTAATCGAGAAAGCTGAGGAGATGCTTCCGTCTGATATGCCGTGTCTATTCATTCTCTCATTCAACTTCATTCCTCCATTCCTTCATTTGGTTCTTCCTCCAATGTTTTTTTTATTTTTTAAAGATTTTATTTATTTATTTGAGTGACAGCATAAGCAGAGGAGCAGAGGGAGAGGGAGAAGCAGACCCCCGCTAAGCAGGGAGCCCGACATGGGGCTCTATCCCAGGACCCCGGAATCATGACCTGAGCCAAACGCAGATGCTTAACCCACTGAGCCACCCAGGTGCTCCACCAAATGCTTTTTAAATGCCAATCGTGTTCAAAACATTATGGTGAGCAATGTGGACAAAATATGGTTTTGGTTCTCACAGAATTTACACGCTGTGCGGGAGATGAGACTTGTTACACAAGTGGTTTTTTGGATGAAAATCCTCCGGGGGTAATTGTTCTGACAATGGTCCAGATAAAATGCCTAGTGGGCAGCAGGTAAAGCAAAGATCGTCTCCAGCTTGGGAAAGAAGGGAGCATCATCGAAGTTGGCCTGGGAGCGATGGTGCTCCAGCAGGTCTCCAGGAGAGGCAGAGTGCTGCTATGTGGGCGGGAACTTCAGCTAGCTGGTCTACCGGGGACACTTTCCTGCAGGGGAGTGTCGGCTCTAGAATTGGAGCCTCTTTGGTAGTGGCAGAGGGAGGTGGGCAGGCAGGATAGGAAAGTCTAAGGAAAATGAGGGATACACCAAGGGACAGGTTGAGTCCAGAGTAATGGGACCAGCCCACATGGGTTGTCCAAAGCCCCAAGGAGCTACTGGTTGCCCTTTTACATCATGGGGAGCTGTTGAAAGTGTATAAGCAGTGGAGTGGCATCAGTAGACTTCTGTTGGCAGTGAACAGGAGGGATTAAAGAAGAAGAGGCATCAGGTAGCGAGACAGGAATTTAAAAAAAAATGCTGTATGCAAGTGTTCATTGCAGCTCTCTTCACAATAGCCAGAAAGTGAAAACAACCTAAATACCCATCAACAGATGAATGGGTAAACAAAATGCGGTCCATCTTTACTATGTATTATTGTTTGGCCATAAAAAAGGAAAGAAGCCCTGATTCATGCTACCCCATGGTGAATCCCCAAAACATTAGGTCACATAATATATGGTTCCATGTATAGGGAACATCTAGAATGGGAAAATCCATAGAGACAAAAAAATACATGCATGATTGTCAAGGGTTGGAGGGAGGAAGAATGGGGAGACATAATGTGTACTGGCTTTCCTTCAGGGATGGTAAAAATATTTTGGAACTGGATAGAGGTGGTGGTTGTGCAACACTGTGCATGTACTGAATGCCACTGAACAATACACTTAAAAATGACAAATTTTATATTATGTGAATTTCACCTCAACAAAAAACAAAAGCAAAACGCCTCTGTGGGCCCAGGCCAAGGCAAGGATGTGGGAATGGAGGGAAATAAGGGAGAGGTCTGAGAAGCCCCTCAGGAGAATTGGCCAGTTTTGTGGAGGTAATAGGGGAGAGATCCTGAAGTTTCTAGCCTGAGCGCTGAGAGGAATGGGGACACCATTTGCCAAGTGACTCTCATGATTAACCAAATCTATCCTAGAACTTCATTTTGACTCTGCCACTTCCTAGCTCTGGGTCTGTGGGCAAGTTTGTGCACCTCTCTGCCTGTAAAATGGAAACAGTGGTGGTGCCGTAATGATTGAGTGAACGTATCCAGAGCATGGAGCTCAGTGCCTGGCACACAGGCGCCCTCAATTAGTATTTGTGAAATGCCTGAAGGATCATGTTTATTTGTTTTCAACATCCGACTTCTATTTAGAGATGCCAAGAGGGTAGTTGCTATGCTTTCTGGAATTCCGAGACCCATGCGTGTCTCATTAATCCTTGAGAAATTTGGTGGGTTCCCTTAGGATTTTGAAGCAGGATGGTGGAGTGCCCAGGGGGCTTAGAACTGCTTACGACAGTGGCTGGTCCATAGGAAGTGCTGAAGAATTGTTAGCTTTTGTTTTTGTCTCTGGGGGGTGGGTGGCAGTGGTGGTTATAAACTGATGGCCGGAGTCTGCTTGAGACTCCAATTTAACAGACACAACTCTCAAACACCTTGTCTTGGAAGGAGATGGGATAGATAACAGAAATAAGGGTTAGCTTGTTGGACTATTTAATTACTAAATAATTCATTAAAACAACTGTCAATTTCAATACTTAATTTCAGGTGGATGAGGGGTGAAATGACTTAATTTTCCAATTTGTCATTTTTCCTAGCTAAACAAACAACTACTGACGATAAGAATGTTAGATTATTGAATACTAAACCAGACTTGTAAAATATTTAAGAAAAATGACTACTCCAAAGTTGATCCATAAACTCCTTACCATCATGGAGAAAACGAATGACTCATTCCCCTGACATCAGCTCCAGGAACTTCCTGTAATGATCTCATAACCCCAGTGTCAACCTTGCTCCCTGTTATCAGCCTTCATGAAGTCCATTATTGAAGTATAGAAACTGTTCTTGTGTAGGTGTAAGGGGATTAGTTGAATTACAAAGATGCTAGAGCTGCCATTTAGAGAAAAAGCCTGTTTCTAACACTTGCCTCTTTAATGAGTCACTATAATACCTCTATGATTATCAAGTTGGTTGTCTTTCACAGAATTAGCCATTCTGCAGCCTTAGGAGGACTTGATTAGAACATTCAGTTATTTGATCTGAGGAACAGTTTAGCTGTGGGTTAATATCCTTTGGATTGAATGTGTTGAAAATTAAATTAGAATTAGAATTTTTGTACACCAAAGTCTCAGGTGACTTTTGGCGATTTCAGGGCAATAAATGAACTCTAGATTTGGAGATAAGTTGTACTGAAAAGGTTTTGTACTGCTTCCCAGCCCATCCAGTCTTATGTTGATCCGTTAAGTCATTGGGACATGTTCCTGTAAAATAGCTCTACTACCACACAGAAGAATAAGGCTCTGACATTTGAGGATAAAGGTACAGGGTTTGGAAATGATTTGAGACACACTTTTATTCTTCCTTCAGTAAAATGAGAACATTATCACTAAGCTAATACCAGAACAACGGCATTTACAAAACAAAAATGATTTTCTTCTAATGTAAGGGATTTAATATAAACTGTCACTGAATGTTATTTGAATGGGTGCCACATTAATGCATGTCCAGAGAAGCCAGGCCAGGGGCTGACTAAATCAGCAACAGCTGTGTTGAAGCTTTTGGCCATCCCTGTGAAGGGCTTTTCTAAAGGAGTAGATTAACCAGAGATTTGAGGTAACTTCTGCAGTCACACAGCCTGTTGTAAATGAAGATCCAGTCTTTCTGTTTTGGTAAACACAGCCTATTTCCCTCTGTAGCACAAGATTACACTCAAAAGCAGGTTGTGTTTGACTCAGAATTCTTAGGTACCATTGCAAAGTCAGGCTCGGATTCAACTATTCATATCTTTTTATCCCAGCACCCACTTGCCTGACACTGAGAGGGATTGGTAAGCAGTCACTAAATGAACTTACATTATCTATGTTTTGGTGGAGCAGTTTCTTGCTTTTGGTATCCAAATGCCTCTATACTCCCCACTGATGCCCCTCAGGATTGTGGTGCTCACTTTCTGTGCCCTTCCCAGAGGTATTTCCCATTTCAAGACTATTTGGTGCCATGTGAAACAGCCAGTAACATCCAAGTCTTTTTTAAAAAAATTATGTATGTATGTATGTATTTATTTATTTATTGAAAGAGAGCGAGAAAGCAAGGGAGGGGCAGAAGGAGAGGGAGAGAATCCCAAGCAGACTCTGAGCTGAGCACGGAGCCTGATGTGGGGCTCAATGTTATGACCCTGAGATCACGACGTGAGCCGAGATCAAGAGTCAGATGCTTAACCAACTGAGCCACCCAGGCCCCCCTCTCCCAAGGCTGAACTCAGTTTGGCCTTAAAACAAAAGCAGCAGATTACAATCATGTACTCTACAGTGAAACAACATAGTGATATATTTTGTCCTGGACTATTTGAAATTCAAGAGGAACTTTTGTTTTTCCTTTCAAGTCTTTGAATGGAATGTGTGAGCAAGATCTTCTTTCCTAGAAGAAGTGAATGCCAGATGCCCTTTGCTTACCTCAGTTTCTCACTCCTTACCCATTCAGAGACTTGAGACCTTTCTCCTGAGATGTTGATGACCCATAATCTGAAGAATACCATAGGCACTCAAGAAAAGTAAACACACAGGAAATGTTATATTTTTTTTCCTTCCTAGCATGAAGTTTTGTATTTTTCTTTCCTTTGGGTGGGGTAAAACATGAGTAATTTACACAGTGCTAGTCCCTAATGTAAAATTACAAAGCAATTTATATTTGGGAACATGTTTTGTTTTGTTTTGTTTCTAATTGTGTATTTATTGTGTAATCAACAAAATATTTGTGTCCGGTCTATCCTGTGATTTAATCAAAGGGTCTACTATGGCATTATTTATTAAACTAAAAAATGGTTTTATTTGGAAAACATACTGTGACCCACTGAAGAGAAATTGTAGTTGAAGTTTAACAAGTATTTGGTTCACGATGAGGCATTTGCAGCTGTAAGCAATCATATTGCTCTGCCATCACTTCAGTTTTGTGGAAAATGTTTACTTAGGGCTGTTAAAAGTTTGATTTTAATAGCAATTCCTAAGCAGTACAGAATATTACTTATGGCTGACATCAGGGGGGAAAGAGGACAGTTATTACAACTCGTTGCTTATGCTTTAGCTGTATTGATTTTTATGAAGTGTTTTTTTTAGCACGTCAAGTGAGTCCTGTTTTACAGGGAAGGCATTGCTCTAACTCAGTATCCAAGTACGTACTTGTGGCTCATAGAAGACATGTTCAGTTAGAGATTGACAACACAAGGACTGCCCACTTGGGTCTGCTTCTCCTGGCCCCTCAATCTTCCATTTTTTCCTGCTCCATAAGATGCCAACAATAATAGCAAGCAGGGCTAGTTAAAATTCCACCTGCCATGGAAGGAGAAAAATCTCTTTGGTAAAATATCACATGCTCTCCAAAAAGGGGTTCTTATCACAATATCTTGAATTAGGTGCTTTTTGCTTTGTTGCATAGATTAAACTAGGGCTTCCCAGCCTCAGCACTCTTGACTGATGTTTGGGACTGATCTTGTTTTTTAGTTGTTTTTTTTTTTTTAGTTTAGTTTAGTTTAGTTTAGTTTTTTTGCCGAAATGTAGTTGACATACAATGTTATATTCGTTTCAGGTGTACAACATACTGATTCAACAATTGTATACATTACACAATGCTCACCACTTATGAAGGGCTGTCCTATGCATTGTAGGGTGTTTAGCAGCATCTCTGGTCTCTACCCACTAGATGCCAATAGTTCCCTTCCCCACATTGTGACATCAATAAATGTCTCCAGGTATTTCCAACTGTCCTGTGAGGTGCAAGGACACCCCAGCTGAGAGCCACTAATCTAGCAAGAGCAATATAGCTGGGTTGGGGTTTTTTTTAAAAGATTTTCTTTATCTATTCAGGAGAGACACAGAGGGAGATGCAGACATAGGCAGAGGCAGAAGCAGGCTCCCCGCAGGGAGCCCAATGCGGGGCTCGATCCCAGGACTCCGGGATCATGCCTTGAACCAAAGGCAGATGCCCAACCACTGAGCCACCCAGGCGTACTGAGAGTTCTAATAACTTACCAAAGTCTCATAGACAGTAATTAGCAGAGCTGGGATGCAAATTCAGAACCTCTTGTCTCAGACTCATCCGTGTGTGTGTGTGTGTGTGTGTGTGTGTGTGTGTTTTAAAGAACTTTCTTCTAGAATGTTTTCCTCTTTAAAATCAAATGAGGTATCTTTTAGATCATTATAATTTCAATAATAAGTGTCAAATAATTACAGAAGTCAAAATTTAGGTTTGAGATGTTTATCTGTGTAGGAATGTGAGTAACATAGTGACAGTATTTTCTGAAGGAATAATTTATATGTACAGACTAACAGATTTTTTTCTGACTTGTGCATTTAATTATATGAAATGTCTTTTGGTGATATGATAATGTGATTATATTTAGTGATAAATGAATCATCTTCATGAGAAAATTATAAAAAGAAATGGGGAAGAAATGAACAATTTAGAAAAAATTATAGCTTTCACATTTTTCCCTTTATTATTGAAGTAGGCATGTTGTCAACCACTTGCTCAAAAAACAAAACACATAGATATGGAGAACATAATGGTGGTTGTCAGGGTTGGTGGCAGGAGGAAGCTTCATATGGTGATGGATGTTACCTGGACTTACTGTGGTGATCATTTGCATTATATACAAATATCAAATCATTACATTGTACACTTGAAACTAATATAATGTTATATGTCAATTATGCCTCAATAAAAATTTATTCTTAAAAACTTCCAATAGGGGAAACTGACTGGCTCAGTCGGTTGAGTGTTCGACCCTTGATCTCAGCTCAGGTCTTGATCTCAGCATCATGAGTTCAAGCCCCATGTTGGGCTCTATGCTGGGTGTGGAACCCACTTAATAAAAAATTCCAACATTTCTTGTCAAATTTGAGTAATTCCTCTGCATTGCCAGTGAATATATTATAATCTTAATCATTACTGATAAGCATTTTTATCTCCAGATTTATTATCATTAAATAATGTAGTCACATATTTTTAAACAAACTTGGCCAAGAAAATGTGCCTATTTTCTTTATTTGGAATATTAATTTCTCAGGTTAGAAAAACTATAAGTAGATTCAACAGCCTTTGGTTTAAATATACTTTCTCGGGGATCCCTGGGTGGCTCAGTGGTTTAGCACCTGCCTTCAGCCCAGGGCGTGATCCTGGAGACCCAGGATTGAGTCCCACATCGGGCTCCCTGCATGGAGCCTGCTTCTCCCTCTACCTGTGTCTCTGCCTCTCTCTCTCTCTCTCTCTTTCTCTCTCTGTGTGTCTCTCATGAATAAATAAATAAAATCTTAAAAAAATAAATATACTTTCTCTTCATTTTACTAGCAAGTTCTACTAAGACAAATTTTAAAGGCAAGATCTCACATAAATGGTTATTGTAATTGAGGATGTCTGTAATAATCTCACCAGGGAGCTTTTTTTCCCCAGTTGATTACTGAGTAATTGATACAAACTATCAACATTTATCTAAGGTACATCTGATAACTAATAAAATCTTTAGAATTTCAGGGTATACCATCCTCAGCAATATTATACTCTGAGATTCTATTTAAACAGGAGAAACAGATTGTTTTCCTTCATCTAACGTATAACAATAAGCAACACGGTTCCTATTTAGTTTCCAATGCTAACACAATCTGTGCTTCCATTTTGAAGAGAGCATTATGTAAAACAGTGATAACATTTTGGTTTAAGCCCCAAATCAAAAATTCTCGATGAGAATCCTTGGGTATTTTCATAAGATCATCAGAAGTATTTTAGTGCATTTCTTTAAATGTTTATACCTAAGAAACGGTCACTCCAGGTTTGTCAATCTGTTGTGATTGAATATGAAAATTTTTATACAACACTTTGGCAAAATTCACAGAATGAGTTCTGCAGGAATATAAAATTTGGGAGAGTTTTATAATATTTAAGACATCAATTGATCAAGTATGTTTATGTAAACCTGTGCTATCAGTGCTTTTCCCTGGGGGAATTTTGCCCCTCAGGACACTTTTGCCAATGTCCAGAGACATTTTTGTTGTTGCCAATGGGAGGGATGGTTTGCTACTGGCACCTAGTGGGTGAAGACGAGGGATGCTGCTGAACATCCTTCCATGCATGGGATAGTCCCCTACAACAAAGAATGATCTGGTCCCAAATGTCAAGAATACCAAGGTTGAGAAACTCTGCACTACAGATGATTCATGAAAATACTTTTCTTTATTCTCCAATAATTTCTTCAGATGTTCCTCAGACCTGAGACATTTTGACTCTAAAGTTGGCATCAGTGTCTTGGTGGGCATGCCAACTGTCTTATTCATGTATGACCCATCACTGTACAAAGACAAGATAATCTCTTAATAGGTCCCTTATCTCATTTTCCAGAGCTGTCATTTTAACTGCAATTCCTTCATAATGATTTCTCAGTAAGATACGGGTAGCTTTGATATTTATGGTCAGTTTATATTAATGATGGGAATAGAAAGTTTTTTTCCATTCCTGTGACAAATGTTTTTGAATTTCTGATGCAAGCTTGTTTTGAATAACTGCTTTGTGTTTTATCTGGGCACGAGTTTGTTTTTAATAGGATTACATTTAATTTGATAATGAGTGTGTGTGGTGTGTGTGTGTGTGTGTGTGTGAGACAGAGAGAGAGAGAGAGAGAGAGGAGAGAGAGAAGTTGGGAGAAGAGAGAAGGAAGGAGAGATCTGTTGAAGTTCTGGGAGCTAAGATTTGCGAACCAACAGATTTTTAAAATGCATTCTTTTTTTCATTCATTTTATTGCGAAGTTACTTGTGAGTAGCATTTATCTCGGCTATTTTTTATTTATAAAATTCACATTTCTTTAGAAAAGATACTAATTTTGGAAAATGTTTGCTTTTCCAGTCTTTTACACTGATTCTTACTTCAAAATATCATTTTGCAAATCAATTTGTGCCTAATCAAACACACTTTTAAACAAATTGAAACTAAAAGCCAATTGATGCATCTATTTATTCATGAGAGGCAGAGAGAGAGAGGCAGAGACACAGGCAGAGGGAGAAGAGGCTCCACGCAGGGAGCCCATTGTGGGACTCAATCCCAGGTCCCCAGGATCACACTCTGAGCCGAAGGCAGGCGCTCAACTGCTGAGCCACCCAGGCGTCCCTGATGCATCTAAATGCTCTTAGAAACAGCCACCATTTCTTCTCCTGCAGTGCTTCCAATAAATTCTCTCCACAGCACAATTGGTAACAAACTGTCTTTTATATTGGACATCTCTCCAGCACCAAAAGAGAAAGAAACACTACTTACATGTATCTACAGCTGTCAATGTTAAAATGCAGATTTTTTTTATTACTACAGCTTATGAGTTCTTCATTTTGGCACTTTTTAAAATGACAGCTTTATTTCAATGTTTTCTGACTATCTCATTTATTCAGTGGCTATTTCCTGAAATATTTGCAGCTTGGGGCATTTGGAATGTTTACTGGAATGGGAGGATCTTATATATAAATTGGAATTGTTTCACAAAATCTGAGAGTGTGTGCACACACATGTGCATCTCTCTATCCATCCATCCATCCATCCATCCATCCATCCATCCACCCATCTATCCACCCATCCATCCACCGATCCATCCATCCATCCACCGATCCATCCATCCATCCATCCATCCATCCATCCATCCATCCATCCACCGATCCATCCATCCATCAAAATACTAAGGGAGAAAGAGATATTTTCTCTAAACTGACCAAAACACACATCATCCTTTTCTCTATTAGGGCACAAGTTTTGTTCCTGTTGATCTCTCTGGCCTCCCAACGTAAGAGACCCTTGCGATAGGTCGCAGGTGGCCATAATTAATAATCATTTCACTAGTGAAGTCCCTGGTCCTTGGGATCGTTCCCTGTCATCGCATATTACCTCCTCACTCCAGAGAGTCTTTGCTCTGACCTTGTCTGTAAACCTGTGCCTACCTCCCTTCTCAATGTCTGCATTTCACTTTCTGGAGAAGTAACCTTTATTTCTCAAGGATTTGGACAAATGGAATATGAAGTTTTTCCCAACTGTACCATCACAGACTGACTTTTTTTTTCCCCTCGATCTTGCAACTGTTTACCCACTAACATTACTGATTACATTTCCTTGTGTACATGTCTTGTCTCCCGCTAATTGGTACCCGCTGAGGTCTGAGACAGCACAGCCCATATTCTTTTAACTTGACCCTGAGGAGACACAGGCCTAGCTTTTATTTAGGTTAAGGTTGGCATCTGGGGAACTGTGTTCCCATTGCCTGCTGCAAACATGAGCCAACATAACCCTTAAATCAGGCGCTGTCAAACTAACACAAGGAAGCAGGCCACAGAGCTGTCTCTGAGAAGCTTTGTTCTTTGAACCACACCTCGAATGTGGCTCACAGGGTTGACATCCAGCAAAGCCAAAATTGACTCGAAGTAATGCGGTTGGTTTGGTACTATAGACAATGATTGTAGACCTGAAGAAAAGAAGTCAGGAGAATAACATCTGCTTTTCTGTGTGATATTTTCTTGCCGTTGTTTAGAGAATTATAAATTGCTTTGTCAAGAGTTTGTTTACAAAAGCTTGGCCAATTTCAAAATGAAGTTGCCTTTGAGTTGTCCCTGTTTCATCTCACTATTTGGAAAAGAAACCTGAATTGTTAGAATGTAAATACATCAAGTTAAAAGCCAAAGGCAGTGAAAACCAAGTCAAAGCAAGAAATGTACCACAATCGAACTGTTCTCCTGGGAGGAGGAAGATACATGGCAATCATTTTTATATCTGACAATTTTTGTTATTCAATTAAGTGGAAAGAATTGGAAAGCACCGTGATACCTGTTTTCTCTCGTATGTAAGGCTGTGGTTTAAATGGACAGGTGATGATAATGGAAGTTCCAGGCTGTGGGGGTAGCCATATGTTCCCTAGAACATAGATTGGTAGTGAGATAGAGGTACAGATGGAGGCGTAAGTGGAGGCGAAGTTTCTCGAAGTGTAGTCTCCACACCGGCAGCATCTGCAGCGCCTGGGAGCTTATTAGAAATGCAGACCCTGTGCCATGTCAGAGACGCGCTGATCAGAAACTCTGGGAGTGGGGATGGGTGAGTGTGTGTTGGAACAAGCCATCTAGCAGATTCTGGTGCGTGTTCAAGTTTGAGAACCTCTGACATATAGATGGATGGATGGATGTGCAGGTACAGTTACAGGTACTGATGGAGGTAAAGACATAGGTACAGGTGTAAATACAGACATGATTACAACCATGGGTATAGATATACACACAGATGTGTGGATATATACGTAAATATAGATATTTGGAATTTTCAATGCAGGCTTTCTGTAGGGCAGCCAATTATTCGATTGGGTATCTGACTGTGTAAAGCCTGTTCTTTTTCCAGCCAATGGCTCCGTGACTTACAAAGCAAGAAAATCTGCATTTGTTGGACAGTCCTCCATGCCATTCATTCAGTGTGTGCAGCTCCTTCCCTGCAAGACTGGTTTGTTCTTGCCTCCCCTTTGCCCTCCTTGGGGTTGCTTTCTGTGATTGGATCTACAAGTGACGGTAACAATATATTGAAGCTAGTTGTATCCTAAGCATTGGTCTACTTTTCAGACTTCTTTTGTGCTTGTGTTTGCCCCTCACATTTTCGGTTTGGAGCATAGTCCAACTTATTGTCAGCCAGCCATTCATATGAAGCACAGTTTACAGTGGGGATGATTTAGAAACAGCATGGAGATGTGATAAGCGGGAATTTTAAAATACATGATAGTAGATTTCAAGATAATATGATACTATTTGGGAAGAAAATCTCAATAGGCAAGAAAAATACTTGGGAGGATAGTCACTAACACATAATCAGTAAGTCTTGGATTATCAGTTATTTTAATATTATCCATTTTGCTTATTTCTGTAGTTCTCATGTTTTTGGTTATAAGCTTAACATTGCTTTTATAATGGACAAAGATAGTATTATAAATTAATATATATAAAATGATAAAAATAATAAAAGGAAGAGATTATGATTTTATCTTCTTCCCCTCCCCACTACACCTTGAATTTAAGAGTCCATCCATCAGTTATGCCAGCTCTATTCGTTCATCAGTTCTCACATTAAAAAAAAATAGTGCTAGATGGTACAATTAAATGACAACTCTGCTCACGGAAGTGACAGAAAGTCCATCTACATAGATAATTGATTTAGTCGTGAAGACTATCTGGAATTCCTATTTAGGGAGAAGGGAATATTTAAGTGTATGTGGCCATAAGAAAATGTCTCCCTTTGCTTTTTACGTAAGATGTATGGTGACTTGTCATGCTCAGGAAGTGTTTTGAAGTGGATAATGGCTCTTTTCCTGATATTTGGAGTCACGTGGCTTAATCCTCTTTTGAAAGCCTTCCTTTGAAGATAAACATAGGCATTGGTTTTCACTTAATTCTCCTTCCCTAAAATCCTTTTCTGTTCTAAAATTCTACAGTTCCATAATAAGTGTGGATAAGCAGCAGTTAACAAATGGGAAAATGAGCCATTTTATTTTTGTCCTACACATAAAACCGAACCCATGGAATCTGGCCCCAAGGTGGGACCTAGGTTATTTGTCCAAGCTGTAGGATGCCCCAGAATAAAGCAGCGTACTATGTACGAACCATAATGGTGGGTCCCCAGATCACTTTGATGGCCCTGGCGGATAATAACAGCAAAGTCCACTTAAATCAGCTTAAATATTTGGGAATTATAGATGATCACAGGTATGATGGGTTTCATCCAGTGACTCTGCATCTTTTTCCTGCCATTTTTGCACTTTATGTTCCTCTAAGCATCTCTAAGCCAGTGTTGAGAGAACCCATGGCAGTCGAGATTAAGACTGACAATGTTTAGGCCAGTGGTTCCCAACTTGAGGTAACCCCCTCCCCACCACCAAGGGACAGCTGGCAATGTCTGGAGACATTTTTGTTTGTCACAACTGAAGAGCTGCTACTGGCATCTAGGGGATAGAACCCCGAGTCACTGCTAAACATCCTGCAGTGCACAGGATGGTCTCCTACAACAGAGAATGACCTGATCCAAAATGTCAGTAGTGCTGTGGTGGAGAAACCCTGGCATACAGGAAGAAAATGTTTCCTTTTCCTGCATCTTTTGCTTACATTCAAACAAACATTTTGCAGAAGCTCCCAGCCACCTTTCCTTCACATGCCTCTTGCCACCATAAGGAAGGCTGATGGCTTTAGGTCTGGGTTCCAGAATCAGTCATGGGCAAGAGGGACAGTATCTCCAAGATCAGCTCACTCATCCCCAAAATACATGGGAATGGCCACTCTATACACTGCCCATGTGAACAATAAATGCGTATCATATTTGGTACTATCTCATTATGAGCAAGAAAATGTAATTCAGGCATCAAGAATCCTGTGAACTGCTGAAGCATAAACACATTCTCCATAGCAATTCAAATTCTCGTGGGGTTTGGGGAAGTTCCTCTGCACCTGTATTTTTTTTCTGGGTCATCTGCATTAATGCCTTTTTAGAAAAAGATGACTAGAAGTGACTCATTGACAATCCAAAGATTTTTTTCAAGAAATTGTCTCTACCGAGAAGTGACTGTTTTAGAGACGGTTTTGCAAAACCAGTCTCTATACTGAGTCATTTAGCAATTTTATTATTTTTAGTTTTTAAAAAGTTTTATTGATGTAAGTAATCTCCCAGATACCTAATGTGGGGTTCAAGCTCATGACTCCAAGGTCAAAAGTCGGAAGCTCTTCCGACTGAGCCAGCCAGGTGCCCCAGCAATTTTATTTTATTTTATTTTTTTTTTTATTTATTTTTTTATTGGTGTTCAATTTACTAACATACAGAATAACACCCAGTGCCCGTCACCCATTCACTCCCACCCCCCGCCCTCCTCCCCTTCTACCACCCCTAGTTCGTTTCCCAGAGTTAGCAGTCTTTATGTTCTGTCTCCCTTTCTGATATTTCCCACACATTTCTTCTCCCTTCCCTTATTTTCCCTTTCACTATTATTTATATTCCCCAAATGAATGAGAACATATAATGTTTGTCCTTCTCTGACTGACTTACTTCACTCAGCATAATACCCTCCAGTTCCATCCACGTTGAAGCAAATGGTGGGTATTTGTCATTTCTAATAGCTGAGTAATATTCCATTGTATACATAAACCACATCTTCTTTATCCATTCATCTTTCGTTGGACACCGAGGCTCCTTCCACAGTTTGGCTATCGTAATTTTATTATTAATTGAGGTGAGAGACAATGTTGGCTTGGACTAGGGTGGAACAGTGGAAATGAGAAGGGGTCAGATTTGGGCATGCTTTGAAGATAGAGCCAATAGGCTTTACTAATGGATTGGCCGTGAGGTATGATATGGAGTCAAAGGGAATAGAGAGTCAAGCTTTTGGCCTGAGTCACTGGAAGGATGAACTTGCCATTGACCTAGCTAGGGAAGACCAGAGAGGAACAGGTTGGGAGGAAGTTGAAGAACTCAGAAATTCAGGAAAAAACAGCCACTTTTGTCATTTGAGCAAGCCAGGAAGCTCTTCCTGCATTCAGTTTTCATTTTCTTAACACTGTCCTCTTATAGCCTAAAAAATAGTCAAGTTACGGCTTACGATTCTTTTTATCTGGCCAAATGGTTCATCCTTCCCTTCCAAGGTGAGAAATGTCTGTTTCTTTCTTTCCATGTGTATATGCAGGCTATAAAAGATATTTACCAGAGATAACTTAATTTACCAAAAAAGGTTACTGATAATCTGCATTTATGGGCACTTAGGGAGCTTAATTATATCAATTAATTAGGGAGCTTATTAATATCAATTAATAGTGTATGTTTTTCCTGTAGGTAAAACATTGTCTTGGATTTCTCAGAATTAAACCACACATTTAAAGAGTGGACACTGGATCTCTGTTGTCTATTTTTCTAAAACAATATATACAGTCTAGATAGAGTAATGGCTCTCAAATTTTATTTGCATAACAATTTCCTGGAAAGTTTCTTAAAAATGCAGATTCCTGAGCCCCGGAAGGCGTATTGTGGTCAGTTCAGGACTGAACTCCAGCTGGTCCATGGCATCCATTACACATCATTATCTAATTAAAGGGACCAGGAACCACAAGCTTTCCAGGAGCCCACACAAATGTCTGCAAGCTGAAAAGGAAATTATTGGCTCCCAAGGCAATTATGCAAATGCTTACCTACATATCTAAAAACACAGTATGCATCCATTTCATTGTCCATATTTGTAGACTATCTTGTCTCATGTGAAAGCCACTTATACATTTTTCCCTCTTAGCGAGTGTTCCTGAAAGGGTACACTGATGTCCTAAAAATCACAGCCAAACAAGAATTCTAGGAGTTACTCGTTGCCAAATCATCTCAAGATCAAAATCAGAAAAATTATTTAGAAAACTAGGTGATAGGCCTCAAAAGCAAGTGTTAAATTAACACAGAGTCCTTGGGACTCTACTTTTGATAAAGAAGTTTCCTCAGGGGAATCTGATTCTGATCCTGCACTCACACTTGGAGAACCTGTCTAGCTGGGTGTTTCATTTCCCCAAAGCATGCTTGCCTGCAGCCAATCATTTATCAGATTCTCTCAGCATCTACTATGCACAGGCATGATGCTGGATGCTAGAAATGCAGTGGTAAACAATATTTATCACTGTGCAACTTCCAGGCCAGTGACTGTCAGTAGACACATGGACAACACTGTCAGTAGACACATGGACAACATACGAAAGCAAATACAAGCTTAGATAAACGCTGAGAAGAAAACCAGCAGGGTGTTGACATAGAGAAGCCAGGAGACATTGACTTCAGACGGGGAAGGCCAGGGAAGGCTTTTCTTAGGGAGTGAGATTACAGAATAAAGAAGGAGGAGCCAGCCCTGGGAAGAGCAGGGAACCACATGGGCAAAGATCCCTACACTGGGCCGAGCTCACCTTGTCCAAGAGCGTCAGGAGCACAGGAGGAAAGAGGCGAAGAGGAAGTAGGCCCAGACCCTTTGGCACAGGCAATTCCTACGCAGATGGATTTTACTCCAGGTGTGACGGAAGCAAAGTACCGGTCTCGGCTTGCTTGTCTGTTATTCCAGAAAGCTTGGGTGTGCATGGTATGTGTGTGGCAGCGCTGCGCTCTGGAGTGTGAACTCTAGCTTTGCCTCTTGGAAGCGGTGTGACCTTGGCCATGGCCCAACGTCCTTGTGCTCACCTGCGGAGGGGAAGTAACCAGACTACCTACCGCGAGAGGCAGGTTAGCACATCTCATGAGTACGGGAGCAGCATCCCGCACATCGTGGTCACGGAGACATGTGTCTCTGATCATTCCGGTCTCCCCCAGGGGCAAGGACAAGGACAAGGGCAAGAGCAGACATGGCTAGGTTGGGTCGGAGGCTTCCATTCGTTCAGGAGAAACACGACGGAGGCCGGAGGTGGGGTGATGAGAGCCGAGCTGGAGAGGGGGGCTCCGATTCCCGATTTGTTTGGGGGCAGACTTGACAGAACCTGGGGGTGGATTAAATGTGGGACATGAGGTGAAGGCAAGAATCAAGAAAAGCTGTTTGGTTTCTGGCTCGACGAACTGGGTGCATAAAAATCACCGTCATCAATCATCATCAATAGCAGCAGCAGCAACATTTATTGAGCGGGTGTGAGTGCCAGGCACGGAGATAAATGCTTTATAAACACCTCTTAAGATGTAGGAGGCTTAGGCACAAAGACATTTGCCAGAAGGGAAAGTCAAGAGTTCAGCATTGGCTAAGTGAAGTCTGAGATGACCCCAAGATACCAGCTGGAAGGGTCAAGAAGGCGGTTGGATAGCTGACCCTATAAAACTCAGAGATGACTGGTTTGGAGATAATATTCACGAGTCATGAACTTTGCAACGGAATTCACCGCAGTGTTCTTTTATATAATGATTTGGGCTGTTACGATACTATTTTATTTCTTTTGGCCTAAGCCTTTTTTGAGTTCAAGACTTGCTTCCTAACAACCTTCATATCGGTTGATTTTTCAGTCGATTCTCCATAGTGTAAGATCGAGTCTCGCGTGAACATTTCTGACTCTGAAACAGCACTCTCCTGACTCAACTTGCCTAAACTGAAGTTCATGTTCCCCATGAACCATTTCTGGATTAAAATTCAAAGCAACTTTAGTTCAAGTTCTGGTCTGAAGTCGACAGAGTCGTATTAATTCATATGGGTATAGAAAATCATGTATTTACAGTGTTTCAATTGACATTTAAATTGACATTTGAACAGTTTTTCCAATCCCACACAGTTAGTGGCATAAGGTCTTGAGAAAGCATGAAACATTTGTTTATCAGCCTCATATTTCGTCAGGCTTGCCAAACACAGTTCATTTTCCATAGAAATTCACGAACCTGAGCAGTGGCCAAATTGTCAGAGTCGCTGAATGCAAGCCAGTGAATAAAATTGTTAAACCCTTTGATTTCCCCCCACTTTTTTCCCTTAAAAAGTAACATAGCGTGTGCCTCTGAGTTTTATTATTTGACATCTATTACCCACAGCACCCAAGTGTGTTTGAGGAAAAACCCTGTATGAACATTCCAGCACAGAGTGAACAGAGGCAGGGGCTTTTGGGAACATTCATTTGCAGCCTTGGTTATCCTCCAGTGGGAGAGACTATTCCTTCATAGTTCCACTGACAGCCTTCTGAGGGCAATGGTACCAACTTGTAAAAAAAAATCATTTTAAGGACTTTTAAGGGTTGAAAATTTTTAAGGCAAATTCATAATAGGCAAAAAGTACATGTTGGTGCAAAAATGTGATAAATTCCGGACACCGTGCATTGTAGCTAACTGGAGTCACTAGCAAACCTTTCTCTTAAGACTTTAGTTCTAATAGCAGAATGCACTGATTCAAGCAAAATCTGTGAGCATGGGACAGGATGGAACTAGCTATCATGAAAAAAATCATTTTCATGGGAATTGGTCTGTTGTGCCCCAAAATAGTTTGGAAAGATAAAGGATATGGAAACGAGTAATAATAATCATGAATATTAATAATTAGAATGTGTCAGTGCCTTGGATGTAGCTCTCTTAGTGGATGATAAAATTATATAAAAATGTTGGATTTTTTTTTAACTCAGTGACCACTGTGGTATTCTCTTCTCTGAATTGCTTCCTTCATTGGCCTCACCTGCTAATTTCATTTTTACTTATTTTTACAAGATTTTATTTATTTGACAGAGAGCACAGCAGGGGGAGCAGCAGGCAGAGGGAGAGGGAGAAGCAGGCTCCCCGAGGAGCAAGGAGCCTGATGTGGGACTCGATCTCAGGACCCTGGGATTATGACCTGAGCCGAAGGCAGACACTTAACCGATTGAGCCACCCAGGTGCCCTCATTTTTACTTGGGATAGTGAAAATGCACAGTAGCCCCTAGAGGCAACAGCCTTATTTTAAAATTGCTAAAAAAATAAAAATCCCTCCCTTCAAAAAAGGTGAAGGGTAACAATTCCTGAGTTTCATCTGTGAGAAAGACACTGAGCCATGAGGCCCACTATGCTTACATCATATAGAATCTACTTGGGGAGGGCAGCCACATGGGATATAAAGGCAACTGTCAGCTCAAAAGGACCCTCACAAACGGGAACCAGGGGCATTCTGGAAAGGGAGCCGCCACTCGGGAGTGAAGGTGTCAGGGAGGAGTGGGGTTAAGTTGTGAAGCTGGAACAAGATTCTTGTCATCAGGGACCTGGAAATGAAGTTGAGAAGGGTCCTGATGTGTAGGGTGTTTGTTGCTCCCTGCTTCATGGAAGCCCTCTCTCTCCATGGCCCCTGCCACATCCACATCGGTGAATGGTAGGAGTGATGGTGACCTCAGAAGGGCCCAGGGTAACTGGGGAAGGGTTGTGACAAGGGAATAAGAACTAGCATTTCATTTTTAACATAACGGTTTTGTTGAGATATAATTCACATGACATACAATTCACTCATTTAAAGTGTATAATTTAATAGTATTTTCATAGAGTTGTACAACCATCACCACAATCAATTTTAGGACAGTTTCATCACCCCCCAAAGAAACCTCACACCCCTTAGTCATTACTGCTTGTGATCTTTCCATCTCCCTCAACCCTTGGCAACCACTTATCTTTTGCCACATTATGGATTTGCCAATTCATGGAATCACACAATATGTGGCCTTTTGTGACTGCTTGCTTTCACTTAGCATACTGTTTTCAAGGGTCATCCATGTTGTAACGTGTACCAGGACTTCATTCCTTTTTGTGGCTGAATAATATTCCATCGTATGGACTTGCCACATTTTGTTTAGCATTCATCAATTGATGGACATTTGGGTTATTTCCACCCACTGGCCATCATGAATAATGCTGTTGTGAGCAAGTTTGTGGACAAGTTTTGTGTGAACATATATTCTTCAGTTCTTTCAGGGATATAGGTAGGTGTGGGATTGCTGGATCATATGGTAACTCTGGTTTTAATATTTTGAGAAAGTGCCAAACTGTGCTTTACGCTCTCACCCACAATGTATGAGAGTTCTAATTTCTCTACGCTCTTGCCAACATTTCTTTTACCCATCTTAGTGAGTGTGATGTGGTATTTCTTTTTCTTTTTCTTTTTTGTGATGTGGTATCTCGTCGTGGTTTTGATTTGTGTGTCCCTCATGGCTGATGATGTCAAGAATTTTTTTTTTTTAGAGAGAGAGAGAGGTGGGGGTGGGGCAGAAGGAGAGGGAGAGAGAATCCCAAGCAGGCTCCATGCCCGGTGTGGAGACTGATGCCGGGCCCGATCTCATGACCCTGAGATCACCACCCCAGGCAAAATCAAGAGTCCGATGCCCAACCGACTGAGCCACCTAGGTGCTTCTCAAGAATCTCTCTGTATGCTTATTGGCCATTTGTAAATGATCTTCAGAGAAGTGTCTATTCAGGGACTTTGCCCACTTTTAAATCAGGTTGTCTTTTTTATTGCAGAATTGTGAGAGTCCTGTAGCTACCTGGTTACGAGTCCTCGGTCACATATGTGAGTTGGCATTTCATTTAACTGAGGTGTCCTCCCCAGCATGCCTGTTGCATCTCTACCCCTCACTGTAAACTGACGGAGGTCTATGGAACCATTTACCTCCGCTTCGTGACTCCCAGATTCCTCCCCCCGTGAGTGCTCGGTGCCTCTCTGCCTTTTGTGCTGAAGGAGGCCTTTCAGAGCTGACAGCTCCCCAGGGTGTCTGACTCAGAGGATCACAGTGACCCCAGGCCTTCTCCCTCCCAGGGCCTCTAGCTGTGCATTCCAGCCGGGGAGCCTGCCTGCCTGCCTCCTCTGGCTCCGTAGGCAGGATCCCCGTCTCCGGCTCCCTCTCTGTTCCCACACTGGCCGGGGGCTCTGTGTGGAGAGCATGGGGGGTCACTTCTGCCTGGAGCTGCTGCTACTGCTGCGGTGTAGGGACCCTGGAGAGGTAAGGAGATACGGTGCGCGCGTCTCGGGCTTGGGGCCTCGTAGCTCCTGCTCCGGGCAAGGCAGCTGTGAAGGACCCCACGGGGCTCCCGCCCCTGGAGCAGAGTCGGGGGGAGGTGGACACAGGCAGGAGGGAGTGAGGGAAGCAATAGCTTTGGAGGGATTCGCTCGGCTTGGTCCAGCACTTGAGCCTCTTTCAACTTCAAAGTTCACATGGTTCAAATGACACTTGCGATGTCTCTGCCTGTTGCTTTAGGAGAAGGTTCAGAGCCTTCGAGCCAGGGTGACTGGAATGTTACATATCGTTGCCAAGACACTCATGTTTTTATTGCAAGCTTAGAGCAAATCTCAGTGAGGACCCGCTATTTCTTCTGCACCTTTCCTTTTGGCTATTTTTTTTTTTCAGTATTTTTAAATTGGTGCACTTGGACTCTGTGTACTGACGTATGCTGTCATGGCAAGGGGTCTTAGCAGCCTTCTGGTGCAGTGGTTTTCTGTGACAGGTCAGGAAACCAAGGGTGAGCGTGGATCTGCTATGGCAGGGCCAGCTGGCTAGTCCGTGATGGAAATGAGACTAAACATCACTGCCTTGCAGCCTCTCTCTGGGTCTGGTTTATTGGGTACCGTATGATGATGGACATTGGGACAAGGGCAAACGTTGCTCTTCCCCTCACTGTGATAAAGGAGCAGGATTCTAGGACATTGACAAGCAATATGGGTCCTAATGTGAAACCACAGAATGTGGCCGGACCCCTCCCTTGTGGCCACTCCATACAGCGAAGATGGATGGCCGTTTTAGAAAGTCTGAGAGCCTTGGTTCTGCTGCTGACAGCCTCTGGTACACATCTTATTTCTTTATGCTTCCGATTTTTCATGATTTCTGGGAAGGAACCTCAAACTCCATCTTTTCTTATTATTACCTTAGAAATTTACCAAAGTGTTTGCAGAGCTTAGGTCCTTGCTGGTTTCAGATAGGTCCAAGTACAAGTTTCTTTGAATCTTTCCTAAAGGAACAGACAGTGTCACATTAAACATTACTTGGTGAGTTAAAAAAAAAAAAGTAAAATCGCAAACTTTCCCACAGATTGGCAATCTATTACCTTAGATGGCGTGCACGTGCCACTATATTTATAAAGTGATTTAAATATGTATTAATCATTTGAAAAATTTTTTAAAAACCAAGTTGCTTTTCGAGAAAAAATACCGCTCTAAATCACCATCATTTGCAATCTGTTGAATGATTCCATTTTGAAGGAGGGCAAAGAATATTGTGATTCTGATTATTTACAGTAATAGCAACTAGAAGATAAACCAGCTCAGGCTGCAGTGATTGCAGGTTCTTGCATACCTATCGCCGCTCCTCAGGAACATTTGTGTTCTACTTGTGGGAAAATGAGCCACAGAGGCAGCAAACTCCCCTTTGCTTTCCAACTGTCTTTGTAAATCCCACTGATAGGAGCTGCACATTTAAGTGCTTTTGAAATCCACCACTGTCTTTAAAAAGAAATAGATTTTGAAGTGGTTCCGTTGTGCCCATCTTCAGATTAAGAGAAAAATCACCTGTGGAGAAACCAGGTTGCGCCCAAGTTCCACGTCCAGGGTGCAAATGGGCTTTGGTCAATGTCGGGAGCCTCTGTTCCTGCACGCAGCCATGCACGGTCGTTAGCATCTCCTTGGACCCGGGTCCCTGCGGAAGGAGCCGGTTAGGACAGCCACCTCGACAGCTAACATTTGTGGAAGCTGCGATGCAGGAAGCTCCTGAGATATTTGAATCCTTTCATATATTGTGATCTGGGCGTCAGGGGCCAGGTAGAGGGAGTGCGCCAACCCATGAGTTCTGAGTCAGTGTCCTGCAGGCCATATGGCAGCAGGCCTCCTATTGTGGCCCCTCGGGGTGGCGAGCTGCAGGGTGTCACTGGAGATGGGCCCCGCGGGTGGGCTCCTTCGTGGACCCACCTTTTCTAACAAGACATCATTACTTCCCGCTGTAGCTTTCTCTGCATGAATCAGAAAGACAGCACCTTGCGGTTCCTGCCAGGGCTGGACGTGGTTGGGTGGTTTTCAGTCCATCATTTGGAGCCAAGGACGGAGTGAGGGCCGCTGGTGCTCGGGTGTGCATCTGCAGCTGGGATGGGTGGATGTGTCCTGTTGCCGAGGCAGTGCCCCCCTGGTGTGCTGATACTTGCCCATGTTTCCAGAGGTTCCTTCCCCGCCTGCGGCGGATGACCGGAGTGGCACAGAAGTTACTGGACTGAGGCTTCTTTAGCTTTCTTTACCACTAGCTCCTAAGCACATCCTCGGGAAGTCAAATGGGCAGGAAAAATTAAGTGACAAAGGAGAGGAGCTTCAGGACTCCCATCATTGAGCTGAATTCACATGTACTGCTAGAAATAGATAGAGGTTGTTTTAGTTGGGATCCTAGAGGCAGATGACAAATTAGTTTGCCTTTCAGATCACACACATCGAAAATGGGACAGGGTGTGTGTGTGTGTGTGTGTGTGTGTGTGTGTGTGTGTGTTTTAAGAAGTGCATTTCTTTTTAAAGTTTAAAATTTAGACAACTCATCTGTAAATTAGGGATAGAGACGTTTCCTCTAAAGCTTGTGAGAATTAAATGAGCGAATATATGTCATGTGCTTGGAACAACCCTGAGATATAAGAGCCCAGTAAATGTTTGATGTTACTGTTATCATTGGTTTCCTATTACAGTATGGTGGCTTTTTAATGCTAACGATGGTTCCTTGAGCAGATATTAAGCACACTGACCAGTTTCTATGTATTTTTTTCTCAATCTCCTCAAGGAAGTTACAGGCTACTGGGAAGACCAAAGTAGAAACAAGTAGTTGCTTGAAATAGAAGCGTGCCCAGCATTCCCTGGGAAAGCTCGAGGCCTGAGCACTCCAGCCCATGTGGGCCAGTAAAAGAAGGTCTCTAAATGAGCAGGCTTGAGCTGGTGCTCATTTACGACCATTCTCCTGCTGTGTGGTATGGGGGGCTGAACAGAAGAGTTTATGTCACTTAGAGGAGTATCTTGAGTTTGGTATTTGGACAGATAGACTGTCTCGTGTCCAGAGTCTGTCAAATATTGTAGGTTGTCCAAAGTCTGTGCTCAAGCAAAGTGGGTCTCTACTTATAGCATACTGCTTCGTATTCTCCATAGCTGTCAGAGGGGTTTTTTTGGTAATGATTTTGTAATGAAAGTTTTATCATATTTATCAAAGAATACTTATGCAGAGCGATGGTTCTGAAAATCGTGAGCATTATGTCATCTTAAATCCCTGCTCACTTATTTCTCATTTTTGTGCCAAATTCAAGCGAATCCCAAAACTGGACTCTTCTCAGACAAACTAAATGAGTTCTAATTCAGTAGTTATATCAATGGCTAGTGGGCTGGTCATTTTTCGCCTCTTAATTACTGAGGCAACACAACAACTTTTAAGTAACCTCCCAAGAAACAATGAACACACTCATTTTTAAGTAGCTTCTTTTTTTTTTTAAAAAAAAGATTTTATTTATTTGTTTGGGAGGGAGAGAGAGAGACGACAAGCAGGAGGGGCAGAGGGAGAAGCAGACTCCCCACTGAGCAGGGAGCCAAACGTGGGGCTCGATCCCAGGACCCCAGGATCATGACCTGAGCCAAAGGCAGATGCTTAACCACCTGAGCCACCCAGGCATCCCTAAGCAACTTCTGAAGAAACAGATGACTATTCTAATTTCTGCAGAATGTTTTTGATTTGGAGGCATCGGCTCCCTTAATCCTGTGCAGCTCTCTGTCTCTTGCAAATTTTCTTTGACATCCGGGCCACCCCCCAAGCTGTTCCATTTTGCTGACGCAGTTGGTGCAGGAAATGCAAAGCCTACATACAGTAGGCTCATACAGAGCTCCTACATCACATTTACCAAGGTTAAGATTTGAGCTCCTGGCTCTTCTTTCTCAGCTACATTTTAAAAATACACACAGACTTCCACATTTGTTCACCATTTCTGTATGTTAAGTTCCAAACACACAGCATGATTGAATATTGGCCTCGTTTTCTGGAGCGGTGTTCCCAACTTCAGTGGTGTCAGCATTCAAGGCTGGATCTCTGTTGTGGGGCCTGTCCTGTGCATTGTGGGATAGCAGCATATCTATGGGATGATTAGCAGCATCTCTGGTCTCCACCCACTGGGTACCAATAGTACCACCTCAACTCTCATCCCCAACCCTCATGGTGACTCCGGACATTGCCAGATGTCCTCTAGGGGGCACAGCTACCCTGGTTGAGAACCACTGCTCTCTCGAGAAAGAGTTTGGTAAAGAAATCCCTGAAGTAGAATTAGCTGAACTGTAACCAGAGCCAGAGTAACAGGGAAGGGTTGGAGTTGGAAGTCACTACGCGTGGCAGCCAGGCCTTACAAAGAAGGGGAAAAGAAGACATTCAGAGGAAGGAGGTCTAACACTCTGGCCTCTAATGAGCCCATGCTACACTCCTGGTGGATTTACTCTCGCATTACCCTTAGGATGATCTAGGGAGTGGCACAGAACAGCCTCTGGGGATGTCGGATAGGAGAAGGCAGGAGTCATGTAGGGTAGCAGTCAGTAAGAAAGGTATTCTGGTGGTTGTATGTCAGAGATAACACATTGGCAAATGACAGATGTATTTGGAGCCCTTGGCATAGAAAACTTCCACAGTATGTCCAAATTTTACATCCTCCCCAATTCCAACTGTGTAGTGCTCCCTTTGGGGGGAGGGGTCTATAGAGAAGGCTCCCTTCCTGAATATAAGAACCATAGTCAACATGTATTGAGCCTGAGCTAGTTGACATGAAAGGACACAGAGATAGATAGTACATTTTATAGATGAGGAAACTGAGGCACATGGAGACTAAAAAGCTTGTCCAAATTTCCACAGCAGACAGGCAAAGGTCATTACTGCGAAGCCAGACAGTCTGGTCATGGAGATTGCATCCTGCACCATCACGCCGGGAAGCCATCTTCACCCTTGTGTATACACTGAACTAACCCCAGAGCCACCACATTCCACAGATTCAAAGCATGGAAAATTGGAGGGAGAGGAAGGCAAGATTTAGTTGTTCTGAGGAAGATATTTTACATCGTTTAAAATTGTTTTATTATTTTTTAAAAAGAAAGTAAATGCTGGACCCCGGGCTATTGTTTGCTGACCATAGAGCAATGTTATTTGTAGGGGCTTTATTGATCTTGGTTTTTTGATAGATTATGCAGGTGCAATTTATCAAGGCGAATGTTTTGGGACCCAAACGATCATTCCTTTCTTCTCTCCTCAACCTCTTCACTCCTCACCACTCCCAGCCCGATCTTATTCCTCAAGTATTATTTATCTTCTAGAAGAGTCAGGTGTTTCAGATGAGGCCAAGATGAATTCTTCCCAGCAGGGAAGTATTTTTGGATAAGTAAATGTCAGCCAATGATCCCTGCTGATAAGCCTCTAGACCAGTGAGGGCAAAAGGAATTAAAAGCCAAATCACCAAACAATAAGTAAAAAGCCCAATTAACAAGAATTTCACAACAAACATAGGCTGATGACTGTTTTATTAAAGCAATATGGAACACAACTAGAGATCACTGTGTTCTGGAAATGTGGGAAATTGGTTGAAATCATTTTTCTCTTGTGATTCCCATATTAAGCTGTTCATAGTCAGATCTCTGGCTTTTTCCCCCCTAATTAATTGAGTTGTTAACTATTTTTTATATTCTTTTTAAAGTCTTGGGCTTAAATCAAGCTTGGTATTTTCAGCAGTCATTTACTAATAAGAGGCAAAGTTCAGATTTATGGGAAAAGCCAGTGTTTTCATTTTACCTGGAGTTGGAAGAGAAGACAGTCAACTTGACATTGCATATAAATAAGATAAGCAACTTGATCTTTTTTTCTTGATAGAATTTTATATTGGAAGAGGCGTGATGTGCCATAATGATGATAATTGATAGAATGGCCATATAGTCTCTAAATGATTAGAATGGAAAGAAGCTTTATTTAACATTGCAAGTTTCAAATGGTGTGTCTCCACATGTGCCCTTTTACTACAGGTAAACTCAGTGGGCAGTCTGCACACACATGGGTGCACATGTGCGTGCATGCGCACCCATTTGTCCTATGTTGCCCTGTGGCTTTGAACCACAAAAGAGAAAAGAATGTAAATATTTTCTGATGTTTCCAGGCAGTCAACCACCCTTAGGGGTGGACAAAAGTTTGTGTTTTTTTCTGACTTTTATCTTTCCATCAGCTTAAAGCTTGGCCTGTTCCCAGTGAAGCCCTAGGTCAAGGGCATACCTCCAGCATGAATGTGGCTGGTAGAGGTCTGAAAATGAATGGCTATTCCTCTGGAACTAAAACCATTTTTTCTTCTGGAGAGAACAGCTAATTTAGCTGAGCTCCGAATTTATCTGTTTTAAAAGCCAACTGGAGGGGAAACCATTTTGGAGTGTGCGATTTGACCTGGGGAAGAGAGGATGCTTCTCCAGTTCTTAGAAAATTTCCATACAAGATCATGATTCCTGGAATGCTTGGGAAATGACTTGTTATGGATAGTTGAGATGTTCAGTTTTAACCAGCAAGTCTGTTTTGCTTCATCTTTTGTTTAAAATCTTTGAATTAACAGGACTTGTTCTTCCGCCTCAGGAAGTGCTGTATAGGGCAGTAGCATCTAATAAAAGTCTTGGGGGTGATGGAACTGTTCTGTGTCCGTGCCATCCCATATGGTAGCCACTCGTCCCACGTGGGCTTTTCACACTTACCATGTATCTAGTGTGACTGATTCACTGAAGTTTAAATTTTATTTAATTTTAGTTCTTTTAAATTTGAATAGCCACGTGGGGATACATACTGAACAGTGCAGGCATAGAGTATAAGTTCCAGTTAGTATAAGTCTCTGATTTCAAATATTCTGTTGTATTATCATCCTGCATATCTGAGTTTTGCTTTGGAAAATGCAGCAACTGTCCACTGGTCTCTGTCAAAGTGCAGATGACTTCTGGGTGATGCTTTGAACTTCTGTCTTCAGTGCAGGCCCTCAGGAGAGGTGATTGCATGCTCTCAAGGCAGGTGGCTCTGGAACTACAGCCTGAAAACCAGCTTGTTAGGTTGCATTTTCCTTTGCCCTTTCTAATGTGTGAGCTGTGAGCATTTTCTGATTAATTGGAGTTGTTACTGATCCAGGTCGAGCTCTTCAGATAATTCAGACCTGATGTCATTAAAAACAAGAAGAAAAAATTGCATTATAGCCAGTTGAGGCCCCAAAGTGAAGTTATATCATTGATGAGTTTCAAGTCCGAATAGTTCAGGCATTATTTGAGTCAAAAAGAGAACCCACTCAATGTGAAAGCCGCAGGCACCCAGCTCTTTAAGGGTTTAGGGCTTAGATGATGTGTTTGACCTCTGACCCGCCTGCTCTCTGGACCCAGTTAACCTTTGGCAGAAGTTCAGCAGGAGCTGCTTTGATGGTCATTTCTCTATTTTTATTTTATTTGTGCCATTTCTAATTCTTCTTTCTTCATCCCATGATGCTCATCTCTTTTTTGTTGTTTGATCTTATTGTTCCTGCTAAAGCCAATAGCTCCTTTCCCTTAGCCCATCTTTGGTCAGAATGTTTCTCTGAAAAATTAAGTACACGTGCAGTCGTGTCTACTCAGAATTTACCTGAAGGGAAGCCACTAAGATCCAAAACTCATGTGGGAGGGAGCTGAAGGAAGGAACCGTGTCTGGATTAAAGCAGAAGAAAGGGAGGACAAACTTTTAAATAAATAATTTAATTCGATTCTGAATTACAGAAGTAGTTTATGTTTCTTGTGGGGAAAAATTAGATCTTTGTGCAAACGGCTACATCTCCTTCGTAGTTTTTGCCAATGCACACATATGTGTATGTGTCCAAATTAGCTACATGTTAAGGTCAGATGTAATAGTCACGTATGATACGTAGTTTTGGTCTTAAGTTTTAGTTTATCACATTTTCTCCACTAATAAATTTTCTTCTAAAGCATACTTTTTATCACATTACTCCTTCAGCTAGATGTAAGAAAATGTAGATTTCTCATGATATAAATAATGTTGTGATCAACATCTTTGAGTGTATCTTTTCATGCATTTTGATGCCTCTCTTAGGGTAATTTCTAGACATGTATTTGCACCCCACTCCCCAATGTCCTAACCAACAGAAAGTGAATAAAGGCAGAACAGATTTCAAATTTATTAGTGACATGAGAGTGGTCATGGTGAGAAGGAGTTTCCTTGAACTGAATTCCTCACTTCATTTGTCTCTTTAGCTGAACTTCAAAGACACAGTACAGCTTCATAAATAATCTACTTTTGCTTTTTTCCTGATTTAAGAATTCTTTGAATATAAGTTTGGGTTTATTAGTGCATTTATGGTTAGTATTGCTATTTATTTCAGCCTGTGCTTTGAGTCTTGGTTGTTAGCATCTAGCGATTTTCTTCCATATTTTACTCAAATATAATGTTGGGCAGCTGACTACACCTGAGTTTTAATGAATAAGAAATGTTCCGTTTTATTCAATTTACATCAGCTATGTTATACTATGTGGCGATAGCCACACATGTCTACATGCCAGAATTTTGTCAGTTGTGACCATCTGCCACAGTTGGGGAGTCACAAAATCAGATAGTCTCAAAGTGACTGTGGAACTTCGGAAGTCACAATCCCAAGGCCAGTGCACTTAATTTTGTTAGGGAGAATATGTATCCAAAATAAGCTACATGTTACAAGATGCAAATATACATTAACAAAAAGAAGTGATAGCCAAGAGCAGAAAGGAAGAGTTACAATGAGAGGGCAATTTAAAACAGGCATAAAAGAGCCTTATGGTCTCTGAAATGCCAAGGTGGCACACCTCACTGACAGGAGCTCATAAATCTCATTCTGGATCATCAAGGAGATGCTATGTTGTGGTTGATATACATTGTTTAATGCGACGGAATACTGTCCATTATAGCCTACCATGAAAATGATTATATTAAAACACATGTTTGGCCATTGAATATGCAAGTTTCCATTTCTCATAAAATTAACTTATGCAAAAAAAAAAATTAACTTATGCAGTACATCTCACTCCATGGCGAATAGTCTTCAGAGTCCAAAACCTGACTTTTCCCCTGTAATTCAAAATGTGATTTGAATATGTATATGTATATGTATATGTATAATTTGAATCCTTATAAAAGGGGAGTTATTTTGTCAGTGACTTTTCCAAATAGAGAATCCTCTTATATCAGAAAAATTGAGAGCAATTCCAGTCTGACTCCAAAGTTTGTGTTTTTTCCAATATCACACATAGTCTCCAAGTAACATCATCCCTTACACCCTTAAAATGTTTCTCAGAAGAAATAAATGTAATGGCAATATTTTCGTGAACCGTGAAAGGCAGTGTGTGGGGAGGCATATGTTTTGGAGACTACACCAGGATATATATCTCTATCGATTGGATTTTTTTTCAGGGAAGTCACTGACAAAATAGTTCTCAGTTCTAGCCAAATAAGCTTTACATTATTGGGAGAGACAGTTCACTGGCATGATAAAATTCATGGGGCTCCTGATACCGATGTCATAACCCATTAATCATTCATGACCCGCGATTGAAAAACACTAGCACGGAAATAGTGTCATCCATCTAGGGGCACATGGTTCCTGCATTGGTTAATTCAGAGACACAGTGATGGCTCCAGAGACTTAGGGGCTTCACCTCTTTCCATTTGTCCCTCCTGGTCATAATATGGCAGACACAGCTCCAGGCATCACATCCTCAAACAAGTAGATCCAAAGATAGAGCAGCACTCTTTCCTAGCTTGTGTGTGTGTGTGTGTGTGTGTGTATTTTTAATTGGAAAGTAATCTCCCCTCCCCCCAAGAAGCTCCTTCTCTCCTAGCAGACATTCCTTGGGGCCTCATTCATTGCTCAGGTTCCATCACAACCCATCCCTAAACCAGTCACCAGCAAAGGGAATCAAAGCCATATTTGGCATGGCTATGGTTATATTATGGTAATTGATGCTGTAACTGGCACGGAGGAATGAACATTCATTCCCTGGGATGGGAAGGGGCTCATGTGCCCTGAGTTTGTGGAAGGCCAGATGCTGGGAATAGTTCCAGCTCTGCCAACAAGGAATGAGTGGTGAGGAAAGCTATTGCGCAGCTAGCTAAGGAAGTCTGCTGTATGTGCCAGGGCATTTTGACCATACTTCTGTCAGAGTGTTAATGCTGCTAGGTCTTCTCTTATCAATATCTGTGAGCTTATTCTATCCCTTTGGTAGGCTCTAGATTCCTTAAGGTTGGGAACTTACTGTTTTTACCAGTCCGTGGAATGGTGCCTTACCCTAAGGGGTGATAAATAAATATTTACCAAACTGATTAGAATTGGTTCATGAGAATTCATTAAAAGCTTTCTTACTTTTTTTATAGGATCTAAATTCTTTTAAATCAAGTTATTTGTTTAAATATCAAGACCCTCCCAGTAAAGTTATGTTTATTCATTCCAGAAAATGATTAAGGAGGCTTGATCATAAAGGTACTAGAATAAGGTTACTGTGGGTGCTGTGTAATGTAAACCTTAAAAAGATTGTTTACAATTCTGTGTGGGTGTAGGAGGAAAAAAGGGTTAGAATATAAATATGAGTGGGAAAGAAAACTTGTATTGAGTCCATTTTATGCATCTGTTAACATTTTGAAGACTATACAGTGCAATTTATCATCTTAAAAATTATTAAGTGAAAGAAATGACTTGTATACAAAATCACTGTGATTCTCTACTTGAAGCTCTATATAATAAAAGTTTTCTTAGGAAAACTGATTACTCCAATAATTTAAAATTCAGAATATTATCACATAATTTCATTTAAAAATCTTTTTCAGTAGAATGAGATCAAAAGATTGGATTTTGGTTACTAATGCAGTACAAGGTATAAAGCCTGTGTTCCAAGTCTTAATTTGTTTTGTAATATAAACACTTCTCACAAGTTTATTTTTTTCAATTTAAAGAATTCTTCATACAAACTTCCCTTTGATTCGGTTTCAGTGACTATACATGTTCATAATTTTTCACTGTATCTACTATTGTAACTACTGTATAAACTTCTGGTTTTTTTAAATGTTTTGAGATGATGTTAATTTTCTCTTAGAGGAAAAATAGTCCTCATTTGCCTGCAGAATGGTCAGTTTTGTAGGTGTGAATGAGCACCCCCTACTTTATCCAAGAATAGCCATTTTGATATGTTCTCTGAAGAGACATGAACTTTTAAGCTTAAAGCAACACAAAGACATGACTGATTTTTAAAACATTTTATTGTTTGCTAATGGTACTGATTTTTAGTTACAGAATTTACTAAGTGAAGTGATGGCAGGCAAAACTCATCATGTTCTTGTGTCATTCTGAAAGCACCTGAAGTATTTGCTTCAGTTGTCTCATTTTCTGATGTCTTAATCCTTAAAAATAATAACAAAAGGAAGAATTAAAATAATTGACAAATATTCCTAGTGAGTATCATTTACAGTCACATGTGTGGCTTCCATTTTGCCAGAATGATGTACAACCATTTAAATCGAACTCTATAAATTGTCAAAGTTTCTTTGTTATCTCATTGTCATTAGAGAGGAGATATCCAGAATGGATGTCCCTGCCTTTAGGACACTTGCAACTCTTTTGCAATCATCAAGTAGCAATAGCTACCCTTCCCTGAGCGCTTCCTGAGCTCATCACTTGATTTTATTTTCTGTAAAACAACTCTAAGAAGCTACCCATATTTATACTCTGATTCTACACAGAAGTTTTAAAAAGACTTTAAACTACCTGCCCAAAGTCACCTTTCCATAAATAGCTCGGGCACATTATAAAGTTCATGGCCTGAATCATTAATGAAGTGATAAATAAATGCATTTTCTATACGAGGGAACATTACCTTAAACTAGAAGGATTGACGATAGGCACCAAATTATTGGGGATACAGCTTCAAAAATTCTGCCCCATATTCTCCAGAGATATGCCCATCATTGTGGAGCCATATGTGGCACATACCATATAATTTCTTGGTGGGAGACTGTGGTATTTGTACTTGGACGGAGGCTTGAAATTATCTGAGGTAGTCACTTTCTCTTATTTTAAACAAGGGAAAACACCCATAAGTTTGAAGTAACTTGTACAATACTGTTTCCTCTTTGGAGGCAAAGCCAGAACTGGAACCTGGGTATCCTAGCTCCCCATCCAGGTCACCCCTACCTCACCCCTCACTGCTTCTCAGTAGAAGATCATCAATAACCTTTATAAGTTGGAATTACATATGCAGCAGAATTACATCATCTCATATACACAGAATAAGGGTTTATGGATATGCGTATGAGTCATTTATTTTATTGGCTACTTCCCACTCATTTGGAAGAACTGACTGTAGTGCAATTAATTTTGTTCTTAATTGTGAAAACTTCTTGCTAAAAGTTTAATCTACAAACCCAGCACTGAAAAGGAATCTAATAAACTGTCTAGCTTCCTCCAAGTTAGATTAAAATCCACTCTAGGCAGGTAATCTTCCTTTAAGGAAGTTCAAGAGGTCTTCGAAGAGATTTCCCACCTACCTTTCATAGCCTGTTTGGATATTTGCATCCTTCCCCATTCTCAAGAATTACCCTTTGTAAAATCTTGAGTGCAATTCTAGCCTATTCTTATTAGTCCAACTCTTAAAATATAAGGAGATCTGATGTTCCATTATGCTGTCTTTAAAATTAATGGGTTTCAGCAATACATATTCTGGGAGAGATTTAAAATAATCCCATATTTTAAGGGAATCATGGTCTTGATTACTAAGCTTCATGGATAAACTTATTTATAATACAAAGTTGCAACACATGCTTGGACAAATAGAGTCATTGACCTGTGTAGCTACTGAAACCCTATACCCTGGATTGTTCGAGAACTTAGACCTCTGGAGACCAATTTTGCTTTACCATTTTCCCAGGTGTTGTATGTAGTGGCTTTGAGGGATACTCACCACTTCTTCCCGCTTGGTCTTGTCTGTTGCTGGCCAAGCTTCCAGAGGCAGGTCAGGAAGCATGGGGGGCAGGGGCTGTATGGGGAACATCGGAGGCAGAGGTGGCTGTGGCGGCAGGGGCTGGATGGGGTGCACGGGTGGCTGGGGCTGGATGGGCTGGTGAGGCTGTGGCTGGACGGGCTGGGGCTGGAAGGGCTGCTGGGCAGGCAGAGGGAGGTTTGGCTGGTGGTGTTGGGTTGGAGTCATGGAGTGTTGGCCAGGAACTGGCATCATTGGTTGCTGGGGGACCACGGGCTGCTGAGCTGGCACCATGGGGATGTGGTGATGAGGCTGCAGGGCGTGATTCGAGGGATTTTGCTGGGACAGCACGGGAATGATTTGGTGGTGCAGCCATCCACCCATGGGTTCGTAACCATAGGAAGGGTACTGGTGAGAAACAAAGAGTCAGGTTTACCATCGGCTCCATTGACTTCCAGCTGGAGAAGTAGTCATGTTTTCTTTGTCATTATTACTATGAATAGTTATTCATTTTTTTCCTGTGCAAGAATTTCTAACTGTGTACACAGATATGACCTTTTACAGACTAGATTTTCCATTAGTGTCTGTATGTGGGATAGATATGTTATTTCATTTAAAAGGGAATTGAAATGCATGCCTAGTATTTTAAGGGAATAAAGAAAAAAATATCTACATACCGGATGCCTTATCATGTTCTGGTACCACTTCAGAGGGGTAAGCACCTTAAGAAAAAGAGACATTAGAATACATTTGCTTTAGTTTAGTTGCATGAAATTTAGACTCACTGATGCAGTCCTGTCAATATTGATAGCCCAAGGGGCACCTGGGTGGCTCAGTGGTTGAGCGTCTGCCTTCGGCTCAGGGCATGATCCGGGGTCCTGGGATCGAGTCCCGCATCGGGCTCCCCACAGGGAGCCTGCCTCTCCCTCTGCCTATTTCTCTGCCTCTCTCTCTGTGTCTCTCATGAATAAATAAATAAAATCTTTAAGAAATATACTAATGGCCCAAAAGTGCGAGTTCTACAGAAGAAAGAGTAAGGTAAACATTTGTCAGGTATTTCTTGGGGTGTTAGGCGCTACATGACGTCCATCACACACATTGTTCATGTATTCCCACATACTGTGAGGCAAGTATCGTCACCCTCACTTTTACAGACTAGCTCATGGGGAGTTAAAGATGTTCATGAGCTTGGCTGAGGTCATAGAAGTAGTAATTCTGTTGAATTCCACAGTTCCTGCTCTTCTTTGCAAGAGCAGAACAAAAAAAAATTAATGTGATATAACATTAGTCATATCCTTTTTTGATCTGATATCACAATGAAAAATAAGGCAGAAAATCTGTCCCTCATCCTAGAAACACAGGTTTTCTGGTCAAATATGTCAACTTTTTAAGGTCTATTAGAAGATCTTTGCTTAAATTGTTATTAATACTTTTCCTCAGCTTGTATGAGTAAACAGATTCACAGATTGCCATCTGAACCTATGAAGGAAATAAGAGTTTCATCTCTCCCTACACAGTATATACTTGGTTAACCTCTGTTCTGGGGGCTCTTTCATGTTACAGGATAACATTTGGTATCAGTACAACAAACAATTACTATCTTTGCTCAAATTATACTTGACAAAACACATTTTATGTTGCTTAACTATTTTGCTCCTCAAGCCATGTTTTGAAGTCTGGGTATTATAATTATTTCCCTTCTCCAGATGAGGAAACCGAAGTTTTAGAGAGAGAAAATGATTTGCCCAAGGTCACGTGATTGGTATGGGGTTGAGGAGAGCCTCAAACCTGATTTCCAGAAATCTCATGCTTTCCATTGCTCTGCAGAATGTCTCACAGACTGCTTGGTCACTGATCACTGATCTTTCAGTAAAGATGAACAAAGGAGACACATAGAGTGTGAACATCTTAGAATCAGGAGTTTCTAGCTGGAAAGGATCTTTAACATCTTACCTGACTCCCCTACCTTTCACAGGCTGGAATAGAACAAAGCTGTTCAGCCAGAGTTCACTTCCTGCCCTACCATGCAGCCCCACCCTGAGTGGTGGTTCATGATGGATAGCCTTATAGCCATATAAGGAGGAGAAACTGAGTCAGAGAGGCCAAGTAGGAGTATGCTGGGGCAGTGCAGGCTTGAGGCAACCCATCAGGGCTTAAACCAGGAAGCTGGTAATGGGAACTGAAAAAGCAGGACTGAGAAACATCTTGAATAAAGAATCAACACACTATTCTTTACAGAGCCCAGGGCATTGTTAACGCAAACAATGGTCAAAATTAGTAAAGAGAAAAATTACCTCATAGCTGAAGTTGATATAACCAGGGTGCCCAGGATGAGGTGGTAGCTTTTATAGAGGGGAAAGGAGAAGAAAAAGAAAGGGAGAGGGAGAGAAGAGGGAGAGGGGAGGGGGGAGAGGGAGGGAGGGAGGGAGAGAGGGAGAGAGAGAGGAAGAGATTAAGTCAATATGCAATTGTTCACATTGAGAGAGCTTGAAGCTACTTTTAAAAAATCTATAGGGTGCAGAATATATTTGAGGTCTCCTTTTCGTTTGGACATGTACCCTGTGTAGAAGAGGAGCCCTCTTATTGTAAAGAGGTCCAGAACAACCGAATGACATTCCTAAGACCTGGAAGCAAAAACCAGCACACATTTATCCTTCAGTGATCTTTGGACACGCCCCCATCCTTGTTGTCAAATAATCCTACTCTCTCCCATCTGCCAACCTGTGTCTTAATGCAACTCACTCCACGTTGGAAAGAGAGATGGGTTTGTCTTACACGATTATGAAATACCGACAAGAAGAGAACTGTCTCACAAACCTTCCCTTATAGATCAGGGGGTGGGTAAGTCCTGAAGGATCCAAGAGATTCCTCACAATTGCCACGCAAAGCACATTGAGGGCAATGAGAAGCAACAACCACCTGTGAATTCTTGATGAATGAGGAGATGCGTGCAGTAGAGTGGAAACATTAAACATCCCATGGAAAGTGAAAGAGTTGATTTCTGAAATTTAAACTGATTCTTCTTATTGTTCTGTCAAAGTTTTTATGGCAGACAAAATTTCAAGTTCAAAATAAAAAAACCAGACCAAATAATTATCTACACCAGGACTGTCTGTCCTGTCAAAAGGAGGCCACATGACCGATGCCTGCGTTGTGCACTGTGGGTTGGCCCTGGAGTGGGGGAGAGGGAGAGGAGGGAGGCTCGTATGGATCCTCTCCCTCAGACAGGGAGCTAATTAAGGCTCTATTATTTTTAAATGCTTGTATTTTATAAGAGAGTTTATTTGCTCTCATCTGAATGGGAATTATTTTAGTCGGGTAACTGCCTTTCCTATACCTTCTTGATGTAAACCCTCAGGGAGTAGGGGTGTTTGGTTGAAGAGTGGGAGAAGGGCTCAATTTGTAATACAGGGGCCCCTCAGGGGACTAGGAATTGCCACAATGCAGGATTTCAGGAAGGCACAGCACAGAATCTTGGTCTTGTGGGTGAGAGAGGAAGAGAGGAGGCAGATATGCAAGCTTTGCTGGCTTCTGGTTGTATCAACTGCTCTCTATGCCACCGAAAAGCAGATGGGTCCTGCTTTGCCTGCCTGTGATCTAAGCTCTCTGACCTTGTGTACCTATGTCTAAAGAGGATGGGTCAGACTTCCTGGTACGTGGCCCATTTGAATGTAGGAAATATCCACATGTATCGGGCATAGGTAGGATTCTGGACAACCACACGGAAGCCCCCGTGTGCTTAACAGGTGCACCCAAAGGGATGGGGCCTCTGACAACAAGGAGATGGTTCAAGAAGGAAATTCCTAACACAGAGATCTTACCCTCCGACGGTAACAGCAGTAGAGTTTGGAGGGCAGGAAGAGAGTTGGACACTCGTTAGAAATTGGGTTTTAGAGAAAATTGGCATTTTTGTAGTATTTGCCTAAGCTGTTCGAGCACTTTCTCTGGAGGCCTTTCAAGGGTCCCTTCTAAAAGTTTCCTCCATCTAGAGATGGGCGATGATATTTACAAGTTAATTGTCTCCACAGAATCTCCTGAGGTGCTTGTTAAAATGCAGAGTCCTGGGCACTCCCCCCACTCCTGCTCTACTGAATCAGTCTTGGGTGGAGGCATCTGGGAATATATTTTTTTTTATAACAAGCTCTTCCAAGTGTTTCTTAAACACAGAGACATTTGAGGACATCTGATCTTGTACTGTCTTAAACCCTAAAGTTTACCAACTGTGGGGCAGACTTTTATTTCCAAGCTTGTGAAATTGAATATTATGCAGGGGTATTTTACTCACGGGCATAGCAAAGGCTGCTCCCAGGAGGCAGGCAAACAAAATCCAGGTCCCCATTTCTCGATGGCCCTGAAATAGCAGTTGACACTTTAAAAAAAAATCTTTTTGCAGATATGGACATAATTAATGCTCTATAAAACCCACACAATCCATATTAGTCTGTCACTAGTCAAAATGAATAGGACCGTTCTTTGTGAGCTTACTTCCTTCACACGTGATTTCCAGTTCTGAGCTCATTTCATTGCTTTTGGAAGCACAATAGTGCTAAGGATGCTTCTCATTTAGTTGAGAGCTCAACAAATTGTAGTGATGTGAAACTCTCGTTACATGATTTGACATGCTATTTTCCCATACCTGTGCAGCCTGTGGGGTCATAGAAGCTAGATGTAGCTTACAATTAATGACCACGAGGACAGAGTTGGCTCTAAAAGCTGTGGAGATCTTCAGGGTGCACAGTATGTGATACTTTCAGAACGAGGAGGCACAAAAATGGTTTGTTTGCACCGTCCACCTGAGCATTGCTACTGTTAAAAACAAAGACTAATCGTCTGAGAAAAGACATTGAAATAATCTACCAAAATAGGGTAAGGAAGGAGTGGAGTGAAGTTCCAGGTGTTTCGATTGGTAGGACCTCAAGCAAGACCCTCAGGTAACATCTCTGAGTTCCAGATGTGGAGCAAAAGATGGGTTGAATGGAGAGGAGAGGACAGTGCGAATATTTTGTGATTATCCCATGAATTTTGAGGGACTTCTCCTTGGAAGATTCGATATTAATCAATGACATCTTCCTTTTTGTTTGGCTGTGCTATAATTATACACTTTATGACCCTTGGGACACGGAGAAAAACAGGCCATCCTAAAATATGCACATTGCTTTTTGGTACGAATTGTCGACTATGAAAACTGTCAGAAGAAGGATCTTAAATTGTGCGTAGAGAGTGAACACCATGTGCAATGATGCTGGCTATAAAAAGTGCACCGATGTTTTCTACCTCCGAAATCTGTTTTTCTTAAGTTTGAATTAATGTGAAAAAAACCCCCACATTTAGTTGATGGTTCTATTTGATGTAATTAATAAACAAAATGGCTTTTAAAGTAGTAGATGACAGCCTGTGGGGGGAAATTGTTTTTTTCCTTAATTGATATGTAATTACAATAAATATTTTGCCGTGAAATTTGGCCCTGAAAAGTGCTTTGAGATTCTGGAAGTAAAATTTTAAAAAATACAAAGACTTTGCTGCATTAGAGAGTAAAATAATTCATCTAAGTAATCAGAGTCTAATCTAATTATGGTCTGACTGAGGAAGTAACCGAAGATGACAGCATAAAGTATTAGAAATGCAGAATACATTTGCAGCTTTTGTACATGAAATGCAAAAAAAGAAATAAGTACAACAGAAAGGATACCAAATGAATAAAATCCACATACCTTTGAATATGCGTATTCAGAGGAAGTTTCTGTCTGAAACTCAGGGATGCTTGATCCTTTAGATTTCTTCCAACTAAGAGCTCAATTTATATCATTCACGGCATCTAGAGCAACCAATCAGATTTTGGAAGGAAAATGTGTTGAGTAAAACTAAAAACCCCTGTATCATGAAGTTTTAAAAACTGTGATCAAACAGAAGGCTGCATGTTGTGATTAGTGCATATAGAGTCTTTCATTATGGGCAATAATAGGTTTAACAGGCAAAAAAGTTCATCAGACTGTTTTTAAGTCAGCAAATAAGTTGACTGCACATGCTGATACATTCAAAGTTACTTTTAAGAAGGGGCTATGTCATTGTCTGTTCCCTGGCTCTAGCAAACAAGGTTGTTCTTTACCCAAAAAAGTTAGATAGTTGAATTTCTGTAGTGTAATCAGCATGTCCCCTAGGGTTCGCCAGCCCTCTCAGATCAGGATAAGTTGATTCAAACCCCCATTCTGGTACACCCCCAAGGCTCTCCCCTCTGGTAAACCCCCAAGGCTCTCCCCATTATTTCACTGAAAGTATTTCCTCTGTTCTTGTGGCCATTCCTTTATCACCAATCTGGTGTCCACTGAAAGAGGGGACAAAGTCCCTTCTACTTGGCCCCATCCTACAATGCATCTGCCATCCAAACAACCATGAACTCAAGATGATCACAGTAGCAAAACTTCTGCTGACGACCAGAAGGACAAGGCAAAAAAGGATGTCACACACCAGACCACACACTTAAACGGTGTGTGTGGGACATGGTCCTGGCTCCCCCATCCCACTTAACAACTCAGCGTCTCTGAATATGATGGTCTTTCTTTGCCCACATCCTACTGGCCTAATCCCATTTTCTCTCTTTTTTTAAAAAAGTTTTTATTTATTTATTCATGATACACACACACACACACACACACACACACACACACACACACACAGAGGCAGAGACACAGGCAGAGGGAGAAGCAGGCTCCATGCCAGGAGCCCGATGTGGGACTCGATCCTGGGTCTCCAAGATCAGGCCCAGAGCCGAAGGCAGGCGCTCAACCGCTGAGCCACCCAGGCTGCCCCCATTTTCTCTTATAAGCAAGTCCCAATTTCTCTCTTTCTTTCTCAGACTCCCTTAACTTCCTGCTGTGTGCATCATCCCCATGTTCTCAGCAGCCTCTCCTTTGCATAAATGATAACCAAAGTGCTTCTCTCTCTAAGAGGACCTCTGATCTAGCTATTCAATTCGTGTGTCTTTTGCCCTTCTACCTTAGTAAAGCATATGGATTTTTCTTTTATTCTAGCAATTGATCAGTTAATAAGCAAATCCGTAACTGGTGATAAGAGGTAGCTGATGAGTTGTACATCAATATTAGATCAGTAAAGGGAATACTGACTAGATCATCAGATGCTAGTAATAGATCATCTGATACTAGTGGTATAGCTAGATCTCTTTTACTTCTTAAGTAATCTTTTTAGGGCATTGGCTGAATTAAATTCAAGGAGAAAGTACCCATGAAAGGCAGTGTAGTACTATTAAAAACTAGAGCTTAGACCCCAGCTTCACCAAGGGTGGAGGGACCATTGACAAGATGCTTACCCTATCTGAGCCTCAGTTTCCTCATCAGTAAAATGGAGATAATTATAGAATCTACCTAGAAAAATGAGTGTGAAAACCAAATAAGAGGCATCTCTGGGGGAAATGGAAAATTATCATCCTCCCAACCCCATCATTTGGCACACAGCAAATGTTTTTAAAAGTGCTAATAAATAAGATTGTAAGTTGATCTTTGCAGATAAATTAGTAGGGAATGAATGACCCTGTGAAGAAAGGTAGATCTTTCTTTTTTTAAAAGATTTTATTTATTTATTTATTCATGAGAGACCCAGAGAGAGAGACACACACAGGCAGAGGGAGAAGCAGGCTCCCTGTGGGGAGCCCTATGCAGGACTCGATGCCGGGTCTCCAGGATCTGCCCTGAGTCGAAGGCAGATGCCCGACCGCTGAGCCACCCAGGTGTCCCAAAAGGTAGATCTTTCAATCAGAGAGTGAGAGAGAGAAATCACAGAGAAGAAAGTGGAAGATTATAACAGGCTAATGGTATGAATGAAAGCAAATATAGAATATAGTTCTAAAAGCCAATTGTGTCCAGGGATTGCATTTATTTATGAATATGTTTATTGCAGAGGCAAGAAGGATTCCTTCTCTTTGAAGGAAGTTGTGAAATGGATTTTAAGAGAATTGGCATCCGCTTGCTTAGAGGAGAAGGAGGTGGGGGGTATACAGTAAAGCGGTACAGGAAAGGAGGAGGGAGAGGAAAGGCAGTATAGATCACATCATAATCTTTTCCAATCTTTTTTTCTGTTTTATTTAATTACATATATTGGTGGCTGAAGAGATTCAGGACAGATTTTTCCTGCAAAGTTGTGGTTAATCTCTTCTAAAGAAGTCATTGGTGAACTGTTAGTGGTCTTGTAGTTTTACAAAATTTATCTCATTACTTTGTGTCCTGTTTCAAGAATGAGAGGCTCATGTATTTGTCCACAAGGATCAACAGAAAGATCCCTCATTGTGGCATTACTTTCTCTAGTCCACTGGATAGTGAGTTATTGCCAGTTCACCATGGACAGTTGTTCAGGCCTTGATGGCAAAGACAATAGAAACGATGTGGTTCTTTCTGTTTATTTTCTCCCACTGCATATTCTGAGTCATAGGGTATTAAAATATGGATCTCTCTGCAGAAATTTCTTCCACTAATTTATGTCCCACATATGCAGTTTAAAAGTTAATGTTTGAGGGAGAAAAACAAAATTTCAATTGAAAATTTTTTCCTCCAGGCAATTATTTCATTTATGAATAAGTTGAGTTTATAAAAGAAGACAGAATTTACTAGATCGACTGCTTACTTTGTTATGTAGCGGGCATAACATTTCCAGAGTGTCTGTGTTCTTATTTCCCTTGCTCTTTGATGTCAGATATTGTCTTGTCATTTTAAAAAGAATCACTATTTTAAAAAATGGATCATAAGCATAAAATATTTTCCTCTATGGCATTATCTCTGGGACAACTGCGACAAGATGACCTGAGAAGGTGTCTTCATTCACTTATGCACTCATTCCGAATGTGTATGTTGAATAGCCGTTGAGCCTGAGACCATTCGTATTACTATAGGAGACAAATACACACATGAATTGATCACTGTTTCTAAAAGCTTTTCTCCAAAATGATGAGTGAATAAACATGCTTATAGATTACAGGTTCCCATTCTTATTTAGTGGGAAGGAAGAGCGTCCAAGAAAGGATTATCAGAAATCACACTTGGGACACCTTCTGGCCCAGAAACAGGTGCTCTGTGTCCTTCCTGAGGTCTGTGGGATCAAACAGGGCTACAAAACATGCACCTCATGTGGAAGGACCTCAGGCTGGGAAGCCTTCTACTTTTTTTTGGCACAAATAAAAAATAAGATGGTTCCTGCCTGCTGGTGGTCAGAGATGAGGGAAAGCACGGGTTAATCCCAGGCACTGAGAAGCTGACCCACCAGTATTACGTCTCCTTGCTTTGGCCTGATGGAATACGTTTAATGAAGGGAGACCATGGCAGTCAGGAGCCGGAGCAGTCTGGAGCTCTGAGAGGAAGCACGTCTTAAATGTCTTCACCTCCTGTAATGCCTGGCTTCAAATGGTAGGCACTCAACAACAACAACAACAACAACAACAACAACAGATTTTATAGTTATTCTTTTCCTTGACTCGCAGCTCATCACGTTTTCTGTGTCCGTGTTGCTTATGCTAACAGCTTCTCCCCTCCTAATTTGCTGCTTCTAATTTACAGTGTGCTAGGAAAATCTGATGTCCAAGCTTGTTAGAATTATGTGTGGACTGCAAGTAAAGAGATGCCCCAAGCGGTGTTGGCTCTGGAGGCTCACTTGTGAGAAAAGCTCAGACATTTCAATCTTGTGGCACTGCTTTTTGACTGCTGGGAGGGTGTTTTGTTTTGTTTTGTGAATTTTCCCCCTTTGCTGAACTTCCTGGTTTGCAGCAGTGATTGAGACATGTAAGGTGATCTGCAAATAAGTCAGGTGTTAGGAGTTCCAGAAGCCTTTCTTATGTGGGAGCTCAACTCTCAAGTCTTCTTTTAAAGCAGGTCCAAGATTGTCCAATATTCTGGAATAATTTCAAGAGTGCGTACTCTTAAGTAACCAGAGTCAAAGTCAGCTTTTAAATGTTTCTTCTGTGGACATTTACTTATAAGAAAATATTATTCTCTAGGCTGGTGTTTTGTGGTTTTCTTGGTTTTTGTTTGTTTGTTTGTTTGTTTTTGCTGGAGAGTTGTACCCTCTTCAGAACTCAGGTACACCACCACCATGTGATTCTAATAAACACAGTGATTTCCCTTTGCAACCCTTGGAAGTCAGATATTATGTCTTATTCTGCTTTGGGAGCTCTTTGTTACCTAGAAAAATCTTTTACAAGCTAGGTGCTAGATTGAATGTGTTGATTAAATGGAGAAAATGAAAAGAAGTTACCTATGGCATTATGAAAATATATCAAAAAGTCCTTGATCTTTGTGGAGTCTCCATAGACAAAGAAATCTTGGTATCTTGATTTAGTGATTTTGATGGGCCTTTTAGACAGCTAGGATGGATAATTCAGCATCGCTGTCAACTTTTCCTATGGACTTTTAGGCAAATGGATTCTAATAAGAACCTGAAAAGGGAGATACTGTAAAAGGCTTCAAATCCATTATCCTAACATCCTTTTATATTTGGCTCTGATCTGTTAGTTCAAACTATAATTTACTATAAGCAAATAGGCTATGATAGATCCACTTGATCTTTTCTTATTTGTGACTGAGTTTGTTTGCTTAAGACAAATAAGCTTTATTATCATTATTATTATTATTATTAGTAGTAGTAGTAGTAGTAGTAGGAGTAGTATTTTCTTAGGCTTCTAGAAATACTTCAGCCCAAGTAGTAATTGGAAAAGAATAAAACAAAAAACCCTCTCTCACTCACATTCACATACTTTGTTGATTGCAAGCCATCAGCACCTATTCCAGAATACCCTGGAATTAACTATGTTTTGCGGCTGGTTGTCTGAAGCTTTGAAAAAAAGGAGGGATTGTCTACTGGCTAACAGCATTCAATAAGTGAGTAGACTTGGGATGGGGAGCATAAGAAAAGCAGTAACAGAAGTAAGGGAACAGAAAAAAAGGCAAAGTAAGAAGAGGGAAATGCATTGTCATGGTAATTCCAAGCAGTAATCAAAGATGGTGACAGGCTTATTAGTAAGCCACCAGTGTCCTGAAAAGAAAAGCTAAAACTTATTATTAATGAAGCAGTAGGAAATAAAAGAGCTATACAGGAAAGGGAGATGGCTCTGGGTCACAAGCTCTGAACATATTCCTCAAAGACCAAAATTGTGATGTGACTTCAGCAGCCATTATGGAGCACTTAGTATATTCCTAACACAGTCACCAGCCTTGTAGTACAAATGTGAATAGGACAGTGGTCCAGGCTCAAGCTACTCACAGCCTGGAGAGGATTCTCCACTCTTGAGTTGGAGTAGAGAATGCTGAGAGGGGCCGTTGGAACAAAAACCATCCTTCTCGCCTTCAGGAAGCCTGCATACTCTGTGTCCCTCTCTGTGTTCGTGGACGGGAAAGGGGTGAGGAAAGAGCAGAGGGAGAGTAGTGCCACCAAAAGGCACCAGGGACTATGGTGAAGGCAGGCCATCCAGAGTATTCCAGTTGTTCTTTGGGTGGATTGGGAAGGGGTGTATTCATTGTAATAGGACCACTTCCATCTTTCAGATTGAAGTCCTGTACTTTGTGCTCCTGCAGTGATGGTGCATTAACTGATACACACACACTGAGTCATTGGGGGAAGAGTTAATTATAGCCAGCGCCTGCTGTTTCCACTGCGAACTATATTGAAAACAAAATGTCTACCAGTAGGGGGCTGGTTCAAATCAACTATGGCACACGCAATATTCAGAGTGAGGGTGTTAATCTGTATTGGTTGACATAGAAAAATGTTTGTGACACATCGTTAAGTGAAAAAAAAATAGATGTTTAAAGTTGTCTTTCTCTAAAACGATTCTTCCTTCCTTCCTCTTCCTCTTCCTTCTTTTCCTTCCCTCTCTCCCTCCCTCCCTCCCTCCCTCCCTCCCTCCCTTCTCCATTTGAGGAGATAATCACCAAAGCATTAACAGTAATTACCTAAGAGACTCCTTTCTGAAAGTCTCTGGGAAGCTGAGATTTTATTTATTCTAAGTAATCCATGAATGGAACAAATGCAGGGGAGATTCAAGAAGTTAGGGGCATAATTTCTCAATCATGTTCAGTAAGAATGATGAGTAGGTGACAGTGCTATATCTCCCATAGGCCCTGGGTTTATATAATATTCATTCTCAGAGGGGGAAAAAGCTGAACAAAAAAATCACAGACCAAAAAAAAAAAAAAAAAGATTTTCTTTAAAGTGATAGGATCCTTTTTAGATCAGTAGTAGAAAATATCCTAATAATATAAGCATTCTCAGAAAGAGTTCATACAGCTTGTAATTTGAAAGATCTGTAAGCATTTGCTAAATATCTGGTGGAGCAATTCTCAATATGGGAAATTATATGCAGATGGATAGTGTGTTGTTTGGGTTATAATTAACTGGTCACTGTCGGGAATGAAAATGTTACATCTGTGTTAACAGAGATAACACAGTAATGTGAAAACAAGCATTTTTCCTTCTGCTTATTGGGCAAAATACACCAAAGTAAGTTGCACTTACCTACTGGGGTTCAGCATACACATGCACAGACTGGTATTTTCTGAACAAAAGCAGTATGCGATGGTGGAGAAAACTGGTCCTTGGCAGGATGGCCTGGGTCAGGACCATCGTTGGGCCACTGACCCACGATGCCTGACCTGAGCCAATGGTCTTGACTCTTTTGTACGCTTACCTCACTGCCTGGAAAATGGGAAGACATCAGGCAGGGAAAGCTAGTGATGTCGTTCGATACACATGTAGCTCTTCATAAATACGACTTCCAATATTAAGAGTGACAATTTTAGTACTTGCTCAAGGGGCAGAGGGAGAAAATTTAAAGAAACACAGGGAATGGTTCACCACCTAAAAGGTTGGAAATGATCATTATCGCATATTTGCTCCACAGAATGTCTTCTGTTGTTCTTGGACAGAACATTCTTGCATTGTTGCCGTTTAGGGGCATACTTTTCATCTTCACTTCTTAAGGAACTGCCCACAGGGATACAAATATAAAGTGTCAGAATAGGATTTTCACATGACCTGCTCATTCTACAGGGGACAAGAAATATGTGGTGAGGCCGAAGTATCAGTGATGTGTTGTCACTCCTGGTATCCATTCCAGTTACTGTTTGAGCTAATGGTCCCTTGAACGCAGACAGCCCTGAGCAGCGATGCAGCTAGGAGCCTCTTCTTCACGTCCCTAACTGATGTAAAATCCAGTGATAGCAGCTGAGAATGATTTTCCAAATCTCTATAAAAAAAAAATCACATCATGAATGGTATGTCTGCTTGGAGTATTAACTAGATTTGAAGCTGATATAATTCTGAGGAATGAAATGAATCATGAAGAAGACCAGAAATTAATCTAATTCTACGCACATACATTTTATTATAGGGAATTTTTTACTTGGAATGAAATTAAACAGATGTAATAGTCCATCACAGAAATCTGTGGACTGAGTGCAGGTTTGTTCTAATTGTAGGCAACATTTTCCCCAGTATAATGCTAACATAGTTTTATAAACAATCATAATAAAATCTCCTTTTTTTTTGTCTTACCTAGTGCATCATCTTTATCATCATCATGCTCTTAGGAAAATCATTGTCATGTGCTAAATTTTTTTCTCAAAAGCATTTCATAGGGACACCCGGGTGGCTCAGCGGTTGAGCGTCTGCCTTCAGCCCAGCGCCTGATCCTGGGGTCCCGGGATTGAGTTCCGCATTGGGCTCCCTGCATGGAGCCTGCTTCTCCCTATGCCTGTGTGTCTCTGCCTCTCTGAGTGTGTGTGTCTCTCATGAATAAATAAATAAAATCTTTTTTTAAAAAAAGCATTTCATACATCTCCAGAATTTTTAAATCATTAGTATAAAATATTTATTGAGTATCTGTAATATCCAAGGCATAGGACACATAAAAATATATGGCATGATATCCATATGATGGAATAGTATTCAGTCATCCAAAGGAACAGAGCACTGGTACATGCTACAACATGGATAAATCATGCTGAGTGAAAGAAGCCAAACACAAAGGACCACATATTATCTGATTCCATCCTTAGGAAATGCCCAGAATAGGCAAATCCTTAGAGACAGATTCATGATTGCCAGGGGCCAGGGAAGAGGGCAATGGGAGTGACTGCTAACGGGTTTGGGTTTGGGGGAGGGAAGTGATAGGAGGATTTTGGAATTAGTGGTGGTAATTGCGAAACCTTGTGTCTCTACTAAAAGCCCCTCGGTTGTACACTTTAAAGTGGTGAGTTTTATGGTGTGTGAATTATATCTCAATCTAAAAAAAGACATATCAGAAATAAATACATGTCAGTCTCTACCCTCAGGAAGTTCACAGTCTTTATACATTTTGTAAAATAAAGAGGGGCGCCTGGGTGGCTCAGTTGGTTGAGCATCTAACTCTTGATTTCAGCTCAGGTCTTGATCTCAGGGTCATGAGTTCGGGCCCCACACTGGGCTCCATGCTGGGCATGGAGCCTACTTAAAAAAATGTCAAGTAAGGAAACATGAAATGCTAAACACAGTGCAATCGTGAGGAATAATAGCGCAAGAGTGGCCACATGATGATATCCTTATTGATGGTGACAACTCTGATGATGAAGCTATCATTAAGTGCCAACCTGTGTTCTGGCATCTTACATGTTTAAATAATTATTGATTATGTCCCATGTGCTAGCCATGTTCTAAATTCATCTACTACATCAGTGAGTAAAAGACAAAGATCCTTCCTCACAATCCTGTAGAGAGCAACTGCGAACAATAGATATAGTAAATAATGCTATGTTAGAAGGGAGAAGGGCTAGGGAGAAGGAAAAAGCAGAGCTGGCTGAGGGGGGTTTGAAGTGCTGAGTGGCAAGTTTGAAGAGGGCAGTTATTTTCAAGCAAACCCATGGAGGAGATGAAGCATTCGCCTGGGTATCTCTGGGCTAAGTCAGGGCCAGCATGAAGGCATCAATGTGGAGATGTGCGTGGTGCATCTCCATATCAAATAACATTATGGGAACAATTGGAGATTGAGCTACTTTAGAAATAAAGAAAATCTTAAAGTCTTTCCTGTAAAATATAAGGTTGCATTTAAAGCATTGCCAGAGAATATTCTCCAGGCAAAACTAGAGCTCCTCAAAAATGCTCTCCAGTATTATTAGTTCTTGCTTAGTAAGGATAGAAATTATTGAGTGAAAGATCTATCAAAAGAGTTTTAATAACTTTATTGATATTTAATTTCCATACCATGAAATTCCCAGTTAGCATGTACAGTTGAGTGAGGTTTAGTATATCTTTTGTATCTTTACAAAGTTTGCAACTTTCACCACAGTTTAATTCCACAACATTTTCGTCACCTGTTGAAAAGAAATCCCGTCTTCATTAGCGGTCACTTTGTGTTTCCTTTCCCCCAAGCCCTAGACCACCACCAGAGTCTACTTTCTATCTCTATGGCTCTGCTTATTCTGGACATTTTGTATAAATGGAATCATATACCATGTGGTTGGAAAATGGATCTCTGAGAAACCTGTACTGGGGGCGGTTCTCAACATTAGCACTCTCAGCATTTGGGGCCAGGTAATTATTGTGGGGGGCCGTCCTGTGCACTGGAGGATGTTGAGCAGCCTCCTCGGCCTCCACGCACTATATGCCAGTAGCACACCCTTCGCCAGCTGTGACAGCCAGGAGTGTCTCCGGACATGGCCATGTGTTCCCTAGGGGAGGAGGGGAACAAAATTGCTCCCAGTGGAGTACCACAGATCTACAGTTACCAGAGAATTGAGCTGGGACTACAGGTGGAGGAAGTGGGATTGGTACTGGGACCCAGCATGCTGTTCTGGAAAGACCATTGTTTCAGGGTCCTTGGAGGTCCAAACATTGAACCCCAAGTTCTAAAGTTCTGTGATGCTGTGATGCCTTTTAGGAAATGGTGAAGAGATGAATAGGGGAAAGCAGCACAACAGTTATTTGGATGAAATTATTGTCCAAAAAATATCCGGTGGGCAAAGTCGCCTATTCTTCAGATTATTTAAAGAAGATTGAAATTGTCATTTAAAAAAAAATAAAAACAAAGTGGAATATGCCAGAGGTCTTCATAATAAAGGACTGGAACCACGCATGGTGCCAATAATTCAAAAAGCATATAAACTTAAATTTGGCATGTTCTATGTTAGAACCGTAGAGGTGTATTAAGGGTTCCCAAGGAGTTTTGTTTAACTCAGCGTTAAAATTGACCCCTTGAGCAAGCAAAAAGAAGCATGAGATTTGATTTATACTGTGGCTAACGAAAACAAGTGGGCAATCACAGTTTAGTCATATCTTACTAATCTAACTTAGTCTAAGGAATGGAGGGGAGAGAGGAAGTGTGTGGGCTTTAGAAATACGTAAATTTCAGAAAAAAAATCAGTTTATAAGTGTGACCTCTTTTCTGCTCAGAAATGCACGAGTGGAGGAGGCCCTCATCCTCTGGTAACTCGTTTATAAATGAATGGGCTACAGGATATCGTGCCTTTGGCACCCATTCCTGCTCTCGAGCTGTGCCCTGCTCAGGGTGGGAGGCTTCAGATCATTGAGGTAACAAATGGTGTGTTTCCTGCTCTCAGTTTAAAGGAAGTGTTTGGTCAGTCTGCCTTTGTGTAACCTTGACCCTGTAGGACTTGAGAGGCTGTGTGTGGCGGGGCTATCAGACTAGTTAGGGACCTCAAATTGGGTTTACAAGTAGGTCGCTGTTATGTGGTGGCTTCTCTCTAAATACAATTACAGAATGTTGCTTTTAGCTTTTGTTTCTATCAGGGCTGTGTTGAGTGCCTTAAACTCATGCTGACTTCAATTTATTTAAAAGGACATGTTCCGAAGATGTTTTCGAGATGTTAAGTGTGCATATTTGTAAGATCATGTCCTTAACCTGTTCTCCCACTGCCAGCTAGGATGTACAATAGATAGAGCTCCTGAAGGAGCCCGAGTCTCACAGGTCAGCTATAAAATCGAATGAGAGCAAAACTTCTGGAAAAACCTCTCTGTGCGGTGATTCATCTGGGAAGAGCCGTTCCCCTCAGTTGTTTCAAGAATGATCATGGGGACCAAACGAAGTGATCGAAATCAAGCACACACAACAGCGTTTAACCGTAGTGAGCACTTCACAGACTGGGAATATGCTTCTATGTGTGTAAGCGGGAGCATCCGAAACCATAGCATGGTACAGTTTCACCACGCGATCACTTTTCTAGCAACACTGCACAGTCTGAGACCAAGTAATATGGGGTCTCTTTACAAAATGCTTCTTGAAAGGCCACCTTTGACTTCTTTAATAATCTTAATTTAGAAGAAATTGGCCTCAACGCAGATTACACTTTAGAACTACTTGGTGCAGCTTTTAAATAATATTCATGTCTGGGTCCCATTCCACCTAGCTTCTGATTCAATTGGTCCAAGCTATGGCTCCGGCTCTGACTGTGTTTTTGAATCACCTGGGGAGCTTTCAGAAATTTCAATGGCCAGGAACATCTCTGCATATTCTGTTTCGTTTGAATATAATGTGCGGCCAGGGCTGAGATGCATGGGATACAATCTAGCCATCTGGCCTATATGTCTCCTAGACCTTTACTGTATTTGAAAAGCTGTAGTTTTATCAACTTTGCCCAAATCAGTGGGTTTTTTTTTCTTTTTGAGTGAACTTCCATTCAGTGTCATGTGTGGAATCAAGAACACTCAACACAATGACACTTGCCCTTGATTATAAAGTAGTAGAAGCAGATCCACAGTTTTATCATGATGGCAGACCCACAGGGAGCACTCAGCAAACATTTGCTGATGATGGGCAAAAAAAAAAAGTGTTTCTTATGGTCTCTTGGTTTATTCATGAGTATTTCATTTCAAACTGGATGTTTCACAGAGTCCGCATGAGGCTGCTAAAATGTTGATTCAATGAATGGGTACATTTCATGAACCACCCATCTGAGTGGGTTACTCTGGGTGCAGCTGTTTTGATTTTTCCTTCCTCTGAATATATGGTTTTGTTCATTTAATCAAACAAATCCAGTTGTTTTGCCATTCTGTAGATGCATTCTTTGTGTGGCCAAGAATTCTGTTTGCGGTGGCCACACCATAACTAGATTTGAATGTGGAGCAACCCAGCAAACAAGTGCTAATTTGAATCAATTGTGAAGATTGCCAGCAACAAACCAACGTGACCTCCACCACTGGGTTCAATTAGCAACCCTGCAGGCAAGGAACTAGGTTTATTTCATTATCATTTCCTTCATCCATCAGAAACCCTCATCTTGCTGAACGAAGAAATAATAACCATCTCAAACTTGAGGCGTATTTTGTTCATCTTAACTTTCCATATATCCTTTTTTCTGAGTGCAAACATAATGCATATTTGTAAATAAGTTCAACAGTATAGATATACAATAGGCAGAATGTCAAAAGTCCCTAAGAATCCCATCCTCAAGTGACAGCTCCTATTAACCATTTGAGGGCGTAATTTCTGGACTTTCTGTGCTTACAATAACATGCATTTCCTGGAGAAATTATAGTAGACACATTATCATGCTGGTCTGCAACTTTCTTTCTTAACTTAATATACATTGGACGTCTTTCCAGGTTTGTACAGAGTGAGCTACTTTATTTTTCTTCAGAATTCTATTGAGTAGATATCCCATTTCATAGCATATATAGCCGGTCACCTTTAGGTTGTTTATATATATATATATATATATATATATATATATATATAGTTGGTTAGTTATATTGTTATATATAAATTGTTTTCATATATATACACACAATTACATATTATATATTTTATGTGTAAAATACACATGTAGAAAGATGCACAAGTTTACAATTTAATGAGTTTCCAGAAAGCGAGCACAACTATGGCAGATGAGGAAGCAATGGGACCAGCACCCAAGAGGCCCCCTTGGACTCCGTTGCAGTCACTTCTCCCCAAGCGTAACTTATCTGCTCTTCCTAGCACAGATTGGTTTTGACTAATTTTATATTTTGTATTAATAGTTTCATGCAGTAGATTCTCTTTTGTGTCAGACTTCTTTTGCACAAAGTGATGTCTGTGGGATTCATTCATATTATTGTAGATGGTTGAAGTGTGTTTCTTCATTCTTATTTCTATGTAGTATCCCACTGTGTGGATATACCACAATTTATCCATTCTCTTTTGGTGGCCATTTGGGTAGTTTACAGATTTTGGCTGTTGCAAATAATGCTATTATGAACATTCTAGCGTACATCTTTTGATGAAAATATGCACACATTTCTATTGTTTTCATTTTTCTTTGCTGTCAGAGATGGTATTGAAATGAATATCTGTGACTGTATCTTCCACATTTTCTAAATATTTCTGTAAAATACATTCTTAGAAATAGGATTGCTGGGTCGGGGGCCCCTGGGTGGCTCAGTGGTTGAGCATCTGCCTTTGGCTCAGGTCTTGATCCCGGGGTCCCGGGATCGAGTCCCGCATTGGCCTCCCCGCGGGGAGCCTGCTTCTCCCTCTGCCTGTGTCTCTGCCTCTCTCTGTGTGTCTCTCATGAATAAATAAATAAAATATTTTAAAAATTGCTGGGTCAAATGATATGAACAATAACATTTTGAGTAGATACAGCAGAACTGTTCTCTGAAAATATTTTGACTTGTAAACTTGGTCTGCACCCCAAGCAACCCATTGTGGCTGTATCCCTTTGCTGTTGCCATTATCTGTGACGCAGATGCTGCTGTTGTGTCTTCTGGACTACAAGGCAAAGCTAATGAAAACCAGAATCTCTTTTCTGGCCCCTTTCAGACACTCCCTAGTGGGCTAGGGCCTCTCTCATGTGTCCAATGAAAGACAGAAAAGAAAATGACCTAATGTACCAGGATGTCAGGGGATAGTGTGAAACTGCCAGCTGAAGCGATTGAGTAAATTGATGCTATGAGAAGATGCACCCAAGGGATGCCATGGCTCTACGTGCCCTCCACAACACAGTGAGATAACCTCCTTTCCCAGGTGGAGATTGAGGTTTCTAACCTGGAAATGAGAATCACATATCTTACCAACAAATGGCCCATTCTAAATGCCTGGCCTTTGGAAGGTATTAGGCTAAGGTAGTGTTTCCTAACCTTGGAGCTCGTGACATTTAGTGTGGGATGATCCTCTGCTTGGGGGTCTGTTGTGTGCACTATAGGATGGTTAGCAGCATCCTCAGCCTCCTCCCACTAGATGCCAGTCTTGCTCCACCCCTCATTTGTGATGACAGACAATAACCCCAGGCATTGCCAATGTCCCCTGCAAGGGAGAATCACCCCCAGCTGAGGACCACTGGGCTGCTGCTTACAGAGGACTGGTTCTGAATCAGATCCTATTCAGATTCTGGCCCCACCACTCTTTGTTGCATGACCCTGGACAAAGTACCTAAATTCTCAGTACCTCAGGTGGCTCATACGAACAATACAAATGTTGATAGTTGATAGTTGTTGATATCAACAAAAGTTGATACTTTCCTTAATCATTTCTTATAAAGATTAAATGAGATTCCTCATGTGATGCATGCAGTACAGTATTTGGCGTAAAAAAAAAGTATTCAGAGTTGTGAGCTTTATTAGTCAAAATCTTTATTATTATTATTATTATCTAAAAGCTGAGGTGGTGGGAAAAAATATTCACTTTCTGGAAAAGGATGTGGATAATGTGTATTTGAAAAACATCAAAGGACAGTGGGTTCACAGCCCTTGGAACAGGCAGTGGGAAATGTGGGGAAAGCATTATTTAAGTGCTACAATTGAAAACAACAGCATTCGGTTGTACCTCTGTTCCTTCTCAAATCAGCATTTATGGAAACCAGAATTTATGGGAAGTGGACTCTGGCAGCAGAATTAGACATTTTTAGGAACATGCTAAATCACTGTGGGGAAATATTTTATTGCATTCCTCTTGTTAATCTGAAATTGGTAAATTTTCAATAGTTTGTTGAATGCTTTTATTTTAAATAAGAGAATATGTTCAGTGCTGAAGCAGCCCTATTGTTTCTGTTATTATTGAGTAGAGAATTTTATCTGTTATGAGCTTCATTGGGCTGATTCTCACCTGAGATCCTTTCCTCCCACCAGAGGTCTAACTTGGATACACTCAGGTGCCAGAAAACGGTATCTTCTTCTCTGTGGGACAGAGTGGTGCCCTAGACAGGGTTCCAGATGAGGAGTATAAGGCCAGGGTTGTGTCTTTGTGTTGCCAGTCACTTCTTCCCTTTTGGTCTCAGATTCTCAATTGAGCAGGTGAGATTAGTTCAGCATCTCCCAACTATGTTCTGAGAGCTCTGAGGGGTTGGAAAAGACTTTCTGAGAAGAAAAAAGGAAGGGAGGTGATATTATAACAAATTTATTTAGAAGGTACCCTGAGTTACAGTGCTCCCTCTGCAGGACTCCTCAATTTTTCTTCAGTTATTGTCTAACAGGACTATATAAGACGCAACTAACGTGAACTACTTTCTCAAACTAACTTGATCATGGAACAATTTAGGAAATCCTGCTTTAAATGATTTAGGAGTCCCTCATAGACGTATAAGATCCCTGATTCCGTCTGTATTCATTTTCTATCACTAGTATGACAAAATGTCATAAACTTAGTATCTTAGAACACTACAAACCTATTATCTTACAGCTCTGGGTTAGAAATCTGACACGGGGCTCACCGGAGTAAAATCAAGGGGACAACAGGGCTGTATTCCTTCTAGAGGCTCTAGGGGAGAATCCATTTCTTTGCCTTTTCTTGCTTTTAGAAGCCACCCACATTCCTTGACTCATGGCACCCTATCTCCATCTTCAAAACCAGAAAGGTTGTATCTCCTTGACTGCTTTACTCTAGTTATCTCCCTCTCCCTCTGAACTCTACTAGAAAAGGGTCTCCTGTTTTAAGGACGCATGTGTTTACATTGGGCCCACCTGGATAATCCAGGAGACTCTCTCCATCTCAAAGACATTAACTTAATTATATCAGCGAAGTCTTTTCTGCCATGTGAGGCAACGTATTTCCAGGTTCCAGAAATTAGAGTGTGAACATCTTTGGGCATCCATTATTCTGCCAAATGCTCTATCTGTGCCAGTAGCTCCTCTATGTCTCAACCCTGGAGAGTGCCATGTAGTGTTCTGTAGAGCCAGAAAGAAGCTCACGTGACTATCTTCTTCATTTATTTGCTTCCTATCCTCAATTCTTATGGCACAGAATGATGATCTTGCAAGAGGTATTAAGTTCTCTGGCTCCCTCCACCAGGAGCAATAAAATCAAAGAGCATAAGAGCAATGAAAACAAGGCTATTGAACTAATCAGTGCAACATTGTATTTTTAGCTTCTCTCCTGATATAGATAAGAATGCTTCCTTGAAATGAACTGGGCTCTGAACTGTACTTTGTTCTAATTTTTTATTTTTATTTATTTATGATAGTCACACAGAGAGAGAGAGAGGCAGAGACATAGCAGAGGGAGAAGCAGGCTCCATGCACCGGGAGCTCGATGTGGGATTCGATCCCGGGTCTCCAGGATCGCGCCCTGGGCCAAAGGCAGGCGCCAAACCACTGCGCCACCCAGGGATCCCTGTACTTTGTTTTATGTGAAATTACCAGAATAGATATTAACAATTAGTCTTTGAAATTAAAATATGAACATAAAGGGATTAAAGATTTTATTCACCTTTTTTTTTTTGCTATAGCCACTACCTGGCTAATTTCTAAAAAAAAAAATGCTTTAAATAAATGCTTAATTAAAAAAGTGAATGCTACCACAATGTTTAAATTTTTCAAGCTACTCGTGATCATCAGCTTGTGAAAAGAAAAGAAACTGAAGGATTGTGTTTCTTCTCATTGCTTGGTAAAAGCTCTGATGGCCAATCTGTATGAAGCAGAAATATTGCATGGGTTTGCTTGTTGTTGTTGATATTTTATCTTTCATGAAAGGAATGAGGTGGGAAATAAGTTTTATAATAAAAAATATTTTTAGATCTTTGCGTTTCAACCCATGTTGAAGTTTTTGTTGTTGTTTTTATTGGACTCTTTGAGTTCTCATATGACCCAGCAATTCCACTCCTAGGCATATACCCAAGAGAATGGAAAGCATATATTCACATAAAAATTTATACATGAAATATTCACAGCTGCTTTATTGATAATGGCTAAAATGTGGGAACAACCCAAATGTCCATCAACTAATGAATTATAAAACAAAATTTGATATATCCATACAATGAATATTATTGGACCATAAAAAGGAACAAAGTACTAATACATGCTACAACATGGATGAATCCTGAAAATATGCTAAGAGAAAGAAACTGGAAACAAAATGGCCACATATGGTATAATTCCACTTATATTAGAAGTAAAAACTAGACAAGTCCTTAGAGACATAGAATAGATCATCAGTGGTCAGGGCCTGGGGTGAGAAGAGAATGGAGAGTGACTGCTAATGGGTTTAGGGTTTCTTTTTGGAGTGATGGAAATATTCTGGAATTAGATAATGGTAATGTTTGCATAAAGTATATTCTATGAATATACTTTAAAATCCATTGACTCATATACTTTAAATTTTTATGATATGTGAGTTTTATCTAAAAAATTTAATCAGAACTTTGGGTATTTGGTCTGGCACATGAGAAGCTTAGAAGTTGCCATTTCACCCAACAAGTACAAGTCTGAACAAACTGAAAAATCAACAACTCTTCTTAGATCCATAGGAGAAGAGAGGTCATAGAGCAACTTGCTGCCTCTAAAAATTGGAGAGACTGACCCGTGAATATAGAGAATCAAACTTATTGGAGCAACAATCTCCAAAGGAACCAGTGCCCAGGTAGGGAAACCTGAACTGTAATTGATGAATTCCTGGAAGCTCAGTGTGGACAACTCTGAGAATGAAAAACTCCAGGGAGACCCAGTCATCAGGAGGCCCTGCCAATTGTGTAGGTTTTACCTCCTGGATCTCCACCAAGTTCACAGATGTTGTGATTAGGTATGAAAAAATCTGAGGCAATCAGCAAAGAGCCTCCTAGAACTGATAAGTAATTATAGCGAAGTTGTAGGATACAAAGTTAATATACAAAAGCCAATTGCTTTTCCTATATACCAGCAATGAACAAGTAGAATTTTATATTAAAACCAGGATACCATTTACATCAGCCCCCCTGAAACTAAAATACTTAGGCAAAAACTTAACAAAATAGGTACAACATCTGTATGAGGAAAACCACAAAACTCTGATGAATAAAAACAAAGAGCTAAATTAATGGAGATATATCCCATGTTCATGGATAGGAAGATTGAATATTGTCAAGATGTCAGTTCTTCTCAATTTGATCTATAGATTCAAAGCAATTCCAGTCAAAATCCCTGAAAGCTATTTTGTGGATATTGGAAAACTGATTCTAAAGTTTATATGAGGAGGCAAAAGACCCAGAGTAGCCAACACAATATTGAAGAAGAATAAAGTTGGAGAATGACACTACCTGACTTCAAGACTGAGTATAAAATGGTAGGCATCAAGACAATGTGCTATTGGCAGGAGAACAGACAAGTAGATCAATGGAACAGAACAGAAATCCCAGAAATAGACCACATAAATATAGTCATTGATCTTTGACAAAGGAACAAAGGCAATACAATGGAGCAAAGATAGTCTTTCCAACAAGTGGTGCTGGAACAACTGGATATCCACATATCAAAAAAGAAAAAAGAATCTAGGCATAAACCTTGTGCCCTTCACAAAAATTAACTTAAAATGGATCACAGACCTAAATGTAAAATGCAAAACTATAAAACTCCTGGAAGATAACAAGGAGAAAATCCAGATGACCTTGGGTGTGGTGATAACTTTCTAGGTACAATACCAAAGGCACAATGCATGAAATAATTGATAATCTGGACTTTATTAAAACTAAAATTTTCTGCTCATTGAAAAACAATGTCAAAAGAATAAGAAGACAAGTCACAGACAGGGAGAAAATATTCACAAAATACATATCTGATAAAGAGCTATTGTCCAAAAAATACAAAGAACTATTAAAAATCTCAATAAGAAAACAAACAACAAGATAAAATATAGGCCAAATACTTTAAGAGGCACCTTACCAAAGAAGATATACAGATGCCAAATGAGCACATGAAAAGTAATATGTGATCATGGAAATGCAAGCTAAAACAACAATGAGATACCACTACATGCCTATTATAATGGTGTAAACCTAGGCCAACATCAAGTGCTGGTGACAACATCAAGTATTGACAACATCAAGTGCTGGTGAGGCTGTGGAGCAACAGGATGTCTCATACATTCCTCATGAGCATACAGAATGGTGCAGACACTTTGGAAGACAACTTGGCAGTCACTACAAAACTAAATATACTCTTACCATACTATCCAGCAGTTATACTCCTTGGTACTTACCCAAAGGAACTGAAAACTTATGTCCACACAAAAACCTGCACGTGGATGTTTTTTCATCATTGCCCAAACCTGGAAGCAATCAAGGTGTCCTTCAGTAGGTGAATGGATCAACAAACTGTTGCACATCCAGACAATTCAGTATTATTTGGTGCTAAAAAGAAATGAGCTATCAAGCCATGAGAAAATATGGAAGAACCTTCCATGCACATTACTAAGTGAAAGAGGCCAGCCTGAAAAGCTGCAGACTGTATGATTCCAACTATCTGACATTCTGGAAAAGGCAAAAAGATCAGTGGTTGCCAGGGGTTATAAGAAAGAGAGGGAGGTAGAGTAGAGAGGATTTTTAGGGCATTGCAAATACTGTGTATGATACCATGATTGTGAAAACATGGCCTTATACATTCTCCAGACTCAACACCAAGTATGAACCCTAATGTCAACTAGGGACTCTGGGGGATGATGACATATCAGTGCAGGTTCATCAGCTGTATAAATGTCCCCTCTGGGGGAGAATGTTGATAGTGGGGGAGGCTGTGCAGGTGTGGGGCAAGGGTATTGGGGCAATGCCTGTACTTCTCAAGTTTGCCATGAAATGGAAACTGCTCTAAAAAATAAAGTCTATTAAAAATGCACCCGTTTATTATACTTCTCCAAATCCCTGTAATATATCACTCTAATTTATTTGTGAAAAACTTCAGTTCCTGTATGTTTTGTTGCTCAAAGGAAGCATTATTTACCTTAGGCAAAAACATTTAGCCAGGTAGGTAAAACACTTTTTAATTTATGATTTAAAAAGTAGTATCTCTAGAAGAAAACATTTCTGGAAAAAAGAGTCTGAAACATGGCAGCTAAAAACTCAGATTCATGCCAGATAGTTCAGATGGTTTGTTTTTATGTCATACCTGGCATTTTGTGTCATTCTGCAAATCAGTTTCTCTCTGTTCCTGAGCCCTTTTACATGTTTTGACACTTGATAGTAAAAGCCAGGAAGCAAGGTTTTTTTCATTTTACTGGAAGTGATTTGGGTTACTTTAGAACAAATGTCCCAAATATAAATGTTACCCGCTGGTCTTGTTTCCATGCTAATAGACACAAATAGTTTTCCGTATAGACGCAGAAGTGTTCTTTCTCAAGAGCTTTCTTTCAACCCACAGATATGCAAAGGCACAAAACTCAATTGCTATTTCTTCTAAGTGCTGTGTCTGTCCTTCCAGAATGTACAGTCCAGCGAGGACTTGTACAAAGGCACAAGGGCAGAGAGTTGATGTTTAAATCAGAGTCAGGAAAATAGCTGAAATGCGGGAGGGGGAAAGGTGAATGTGATGATTAGATAGGAGGGAGGTATCATAGGAAGTTAGAGTTTTCTGGGAAAATAACTGACATTTAAACATTCCCAGTCCTCTTCTTGCTTCTCTCAGTGAGACATCACAAGTGATTCCCTACACATCTTAAGCATCTAGGTCATTTGGGTCCTTAAAAGAAACATGTAGGAAAAATAAGTTGTTGAGCGATCTCTATCGAGCCATCGGCTCATACATAACATATGTATATGTTGTAATGATGGTTGTAAAAAGAGGCAGTTCCCTTGCTGTTTGAAACAGTGAAACGCCCTAGGAAACTCCATCATTTCCTGTACTACTTGTCTGGTGATTTTTCAGTGGGTCGAGAAGGAGGTCAGCAAACTTTTTTCTGTAAAGGGCCAGATCATAGATGTTATAGGCGTTGGGAGTCCTATATCTCTAGTGCAACCACTCAACTCTGCCATTGTATTAGGACACAGCCCTCCGCCCACCCCCACCCCAGGATGGAAATGAACAGGCCTCTCTGGGCTCTAGTTTATAAAAAGAGGCGGGAGGCTGGATATGACTGGGACTGGACTTCGTCTATTCCTACTGGAGATCAACAGTTCACACCTCAAGGTCAAGTCATGCCTCACTCAATGTGTTAGAAGTAATATTAGTCATTATAGATAATTTACAAACTTCAGAATTTTACTTTGTAGGAAAATGAAATGAGAGAGGATTTCATTCTGATGCACTTTCTTGAGTCATACCTTGCCGCTCCTTGTGAGGAAGGGATGGTACTCACAGGGAGATGCTAGGGTGAGGTTAAGACCCCAGACCCTGGGGTGGAGGCCCATGACTTTGAATCCCAGCTCTGTCACTTGCATTCTGTGCCTTGAGTGAGTTACTTAACCTCCTGAGTCCTTGATTCCTTCATCTGGGAGATGGCTTATATTAATAGACCTTACCTCATAAAGTTATTTAACGATTAAAGCAGGGAGCACATGACTAGGGCCAGGAATAATGATGGGTACATATGTACATCCACAAGAAATGTTAGTTATTCCTCACATATCTAAATCCCCTGGGAATGGAGCGTAGCTCCCAGCTTAGCTTATCTGTGCTGTGAGTCACTGATGAGCAAGCCTTACCATTAATAGTTGTGTTGACTACGAACTCTCATGGTGCTAATGGGTTATAATTTTATATTTTCTTACATTAAAAAGTGGTTCTACCCACAGATGGATATTTAATAAGGAAGAAGGCAGCAGAACTCAGTGAAGAAAATGTGAACATAAATCAATAGTCCCTGTGAGTGAAAACAACATTGAGACATGTCAGGCTACAGCCGTTGAGATTTACCAAAAGGTTGACCAAGTGTTCTGTGCCTGAAAATTGTGCAGAATGCTCTTTCTGTTGCTATCACTGAACTCTGAAATTTTGAGTCTTACCATTTTTGTGAATAAGGTGATGTTTATCTATGTTTATTAGCATACACTTCCTTGCTCCATTAATATTAACTAATAATGAGTCAATAAAAATGAAGACTCGGGATTCCTGGGTGGCTCAGCGGTTTAGCACCTGCCTTCGGCCCAGGGTGTGATCCTGGAATCCTGGGATCGAGTCCTGCATCAGGCTCCCTGCATGGAGACTGCTTCTCCCTCTGCCTGTGTCTCTGCCTCTCTCTCTCTCTCTCTCTCTCTCTCTCTCTCTGTGTGTCTCTCATAAATAAATAAAATCTTTTTTAAAAAATTAAAAATTAAAAATAAATAAAAATGAAGACTCATTAAAATAAATAAATGGGATATATTTTTTAAAAGTCACATTAGCATATTATTTCTTTCCTCATTAACCACTTTCCAAATGGTCTTCATATGGCCACGTGAATTAATCATGTGCTTAGAGCATCCTTTGATGAATTCCATGACTTCCTCCCGAAAAAGTTGCCCTGATATTTGTTTTACTCACCACAAAATTGTGTGTGTGTGTGTGTGTATGTGTGTGTGTATGGGGGAATCAAAATCTGGCTCTGGGACAGTGTGTTTGTGTGTCACACATGTCTCATTCATCATGCAAATGGAACGCATTGCTCCACCTTCCCCACGGTCTGTTTTTGTTTTGTTTTGTTTTGTTTTTTATCCCCACTTCCCAGAGCAGGTAATTGAGGCTGAGAATCGTTAGATACCCACATGGCTGGTTATGGGCTGAGCTGGACTTAAAAGGCTGGCAGTCAGAACATAGAGCCCTCCGTGCAGCCCCTGTGGGGTAACACTGTGTCCTGGTGGAAGGAAACAGCTGCAAACGAGCACGTGAGGCCTGCTTATCGCACTGCCCCCACACCACACTACCGTCAGAAACATTCCCTGTGGCATCCGTGGCGGAAAGCGTAGAAAGTGGCATCTGGATCAAGCCTGAACGAAGGAGAAACAATTTTAAATTATGGGTGCATGGGTTTGGGGATTTAATTCCCAATTGGTAGTATTGTTAGGTTTTATTTCTGCTGCCAGTGAAAGAGAAGGAAAAGGCTAAGAATCTGCCCCTGGTGTCAGAGACATCTGGCGGGGTCAGTGGATGAGTGCGTATAGAGACAGTGCGCCCATCACGGGGGAGTTTGGAGGGGTGCGAGGAGGGGTACGTGGAAGCAGGAGGAAGAGAGCAGAAGGTGTGTGGCAGATGCTTCGTGGAGTTTGGAGAAAAAGGCAAAAGAGTAAGGACTCTGCCGCCCGATGGTTTTCTTAACCCCAGGCCTTTGCAGTGCTTCTCATCTGGGATTGTTCCCTCGAATCCCTGGGACAGCTTGGGAAACCTACCAGAGCCCGGGCCACAGCCCTGAAGAGTCTGGCTGATGTGCTCTGTACCTGTGGTGTCCACTACAGTAGCCACTAGCCACCGTGGCTGTTGCCATTTAGATCAATGCAGGCTGGAGAAGACTAGAAATGAAATGATTCCATCTCAAGAGCTCATCAGCCGCGGGTAGGTAGTGGCCACCATACGGGATGGTACAGGTAACAAAGATTTCCATCATCGTAGAAAGGTCCTTGCTGCTCTGGAGAGGTCCTTGCTGCTCTGGAGAGGTGCGTGGGCATGGGCATTTTTGAAAACCGCACCAAGTTAATTCTTTCCTTTTTCTTCTCTTTTCTTTTCTTTTTGAAATTGGGGTATGCACCAAGTAATTCTAGTGTGCAGCCAGGTAGAGAACTGCCGGTCCTTACAGAGTTTCTTCTAACATTAATCACCACGTGCATCTGAACTAATTTTGCTTTTTTTTTTAATTTTGCTTTTTTACAAAAGATTTTATTTTTATTCATGAGAGACACACACAGACAGAGGCAGAGACACAGGCAGAGGGAGAAGCAGGCTCCATGCAGGGACCCCGACACAGGACTCCATCCCGGGTCTCCAGGATCAGGCCCTGTGCTGAAGGCGGCGCTAAACCGCTGAGCCCCCCAGGCTGCCTCTAATTTTGCTTTTGAAGCAAATACCCCAAGAATATTATTAAAGCTAGAGTTTTTCTGCACTCTAGTAATGCAAATGCATATTTTTTTAAATTTAAAATAGCTTACTGTGGGGCACCTGGGTGGCTCAGTCGATTAAGCATCTGCCTTCGGCTCAGGTCCTGGTGCCCGGGTCCTGGGATCGAGCCCCGCATCGGGGAGCCTCGCTGAGCAGGGAGCCTACTTCTCCCTCTGCCTCTGCCTTCCCCTGCTTGTGCTCGCTCCCTCTCTCTGTTACATAAGTAAGTAGATAGATAGATAGATAGATAATCTTAAAAACAAAATAGCTTACTTGCTCACTTTTGGTCAACAACTAAAGGTTTAGAGGAGTTAATTACCAGCCTTCGGCTGAAATGTGTTAAGTTGCTTTTTCCCGTTCAGTCCGAAGTATGACCGTTGGTGCTGGTTTTGAGCTGCGCACTACTACTGTCTTGTAGAGAAAAACCTCATTGAGTGGAGACTTTGCAGAGTGTTAGGTGCAATTGATGAAACAAAATGTTGTCAAATGTAGCACTGAAATGAGAAACCAGAAAGGAATTCACTTTGGTATTTGCTATTGTTGTTGCCAATTCTGTTTTGCCTACGAGTTTCCAGTATAGAGTTTTCCCTCTCCTAAATATGATAGTCATCTCTCCTTAAGGCTTGCCTTATTTCCTGCTGATTTAGAAATATCTGATCAGGGATTGAGTTCTCCAGTTTGGGCTAACATTACTTCAGCATCCCCGTATCTTGTAGATAATCTTGTTCCGAAATTCATTCCTTGTTTAGTGAGCAGTGGATCTGCCCAAATCTGAATAAATGACCTGCTCTGCAGAGCGTCCACATGACATCTTACCAAAAATGAATGTCCTCTCCTCTGAGTGTCCTTTTTTGGGTGAAACCTGCAGCATTCATTCTTAGAACTCAGCTTTCCTTGCAATGTGGGTAGAAGGAGCAGCCCGAAAAAGAAATGCCACTCTCTGCAGCATGTTAAAGCCAGTGACATCATGTCCATGTGTCTCTATGAGAACCAGAAGAGAATGATCTTTCTAGGTCTACCCTCCCCAACTCATAAAATGACATGCGAATTTCTCACTTTCCCCGTGAAGGGATATTGGACCTGCCTCCCTGAGGATCCACATTTATTGGAAAAATTAGGGGACTCTCCTGAAGAAGGCATCCCTAACATGTGCCTGTGTTGTGGCTGCCAAAAGCCTCTTCGTCGGTTGACATCACGCCTGGGGCTTCCATTGACCACTCTCACTGTAGACCTCCGTGTTTGCTCACTCTCTCCAGCCCCTGCTGGTCTGTTCTGCACCGCTCTGCCTCATTCATCTTTCCTAAAAAGCCCCTTTCCTTACCTTACACCTCGACCCAAAAACGGTAGAATGCAGATCCCAGCTGGTAAAGGATGCGACATTTCTAAAATGCCTGCTCCTTCCTTTTCCTTTGAAACAAACCCCAGTCCCTCCTCTTGCTCCTAGAGGCAATTGCCTCACCAGCTTCCTGTTCTGATTCCTCCTGCTGCCCTGCCTCTGTTTGTGCACATTTCTGCACCTTTCTTCATAAGGGCTTTGGGCACTCGGTCCATAAGGGATTCATTGAAAAAAAAAAAAAAAGTCACTGGCATGCTGTGATGTCGCCTAAGGGTTAAACCCATTGCATTTCAAAACAGACCACCGCTGAGGCCTGCACTCCTTACTCTGTAGTGGCGAGAGTTATTTAAGTTCTCTTTGTCTCTGTTTTCTTCTCTGCAAGACTGGGATCATTCTAGTATATGCCTCCTAGACGCGTGGATAGTGCGTATCCATGGAGGCCGTAAGCGCCAACTGAGGGGCGCCTGGGTGGCTCAGTGATTGAGCAGCTGCCTTAATCGAGTCCCGCACTGGGCTCCCTGCTTCTCCCTCTGCCTGTCTCTGCCTCTCTCGTGTGTCTCTCATGAATGAATAAATAAAATCTTTTTTTTTAAAGGCACTAACTGAATATTAGATGTTCTTTATTAAGGTTTTGACTATTTCAGATCCGTGGCCTTAAGTAACTTTCCAGTGACCTAATACTTTGCTTTGATGGTAGATTTTTAGATCTGAAGGATCCCTGCAAATGGGTCACCATAGTAGCAGGAGGATGCTAGAGATTAGACCAAGGTCAAGTGCTGGGAGTGGGGAGAGGATAGAGAGCTCCAGTTAAGGGAGCAAATGACAGCAGCGAGAGAATGCAGAGTCCTCCTTCTGTGCTAGTACTTGTCACCCCCACCTCTGGAAGGTCTGATCAAGCCCAGGGTAGGGGCCATAGATAATTGAACTAAAAGGTACCGCATTTTCATCATGCACTTTAAGGTAGCAGGACTAAAATACATTGTTTAAAATATTTTCTTGGGAATCCCTGGGTGGCTTAGTGGTTTAGCGCCTGCCTTCGGCCCGGGGCGTGATCCTGGAGACCCAGGATCGAGTCCTACATCGGGCTCCCTGCATGGGGCCTGCTTCTCCCTCTGCCTGTGTCTCTGCCTCTCTCTCTCTCTCTCTCTCTCTGGGTCTCTCATGAATAAATAAATAAAATCTTTAAAAAAAAAAAGATTTTCTTTTCTTTTCTCTCTCCTCTCTTCTTTCTTTCTTTCTTTCTTTCTTTCTTTCTTTCTTTCTTTCTTCTTTCTTTCTTTTTCTTTCTTTCTTTCTTTCTTTCTTTCTTCTTTCTTTCTTTCTTTTCTTTCTTTCTTTCTTTTCTTTCTTTCAGCTTCTTTCTTGCCATGTGAAAATGTAGAAAGTCAAGGGACGAGCCAGTATGTGGTTCAGTGGGGAGACATACAGGAGAGGTTCCGAGGGCCAGGACTCCAGAGTCAAACTGTTTTGGTTTGTTGTCTGGGTGTACAAAGGAAGTTAAGGAAGGTGAGGTCAGCTGCTACCTCACATACGTTTCCCAAATCCCACCGTACAAGTGCATTGCTCACTCATGATGTCATAGTGTCCACAACTGGTGGGATGGCTGTGCTCTGAGCACGGATTTGACAACCTGGGCTCCGCTCTCTTCAACACAAGAAGATGTTGATTTGGTCACCTGTGGCTTAGCACGCCACCCTGAGGCTTAGCACTTAAGACAACAACCATTTGATTTGCTCTCCGCAGTCTGAGCTGGGCTCAGCTGGACATTTCTCCTGGCCTTGGCAGTGGCCTTATTTACCTGGGAGGTGGCCTGGAGGCTGGATTTCACTGAGATGTTGGGATAGCTAAGCTTTTCTCTCTCTCTCTCTGCGCATGGCCTCTCCAGTACACTAACCAGACCTAAGACGTGGTGGTGGGAGGGTCTCAAGGATGCAAAAGCAGAATTTGCCAGACCTTCCTAAGTCTTAGGAGCAGAATCACCTCAGCGTCATTTCTGCAGCATTCTATTGCTTCAAGCAAATCACAGGGCCAGCCAGGATTGAAGGGCGGGGGATCCTAGGACATGAATATTAAGAAGTGTGGTTTCTGCCTGAGAGTGCCATGCATAGCTCTGGGAACTGTTGTCTCCAGGTTTTCAGGGGCCAGGGCTAGAGGTGAAGCTAAGCACTCTCTCTCGTAACCCCTTGGCTAGAGCTTAGTCACATGACCACTGCTACCTGTGGAGGAGGCTGGGAAGTGCGGTTTAGCTGAGTGCCCAAGAAGAGTCTGAGTGGCCAATCTTTTCCACTCTTTATGTGCCTCCATCCCCTCCTCTGTATAATAAAGTTGTGGGAGGGAGTGAACGCGTGAAGTACCAAGTACAATGCTTGGTACTTAATACACGCTCAATAAATTTCTGTTATCATCATTATTGTTATTACTTGCTACTCTGCGGTGACTACTTGATTTTGCTCCATTTAAATCAACACATGTGACAGTGGATGCCACGCTAAGGGATGTGGGCTTTGTCCTGGAGCTAAAGAGGAAACCTCAAAGGATTTTAAGCAAAAGGGTGTTGTAATTGGAAATGTACTCACCCCAAGAGTTGGATAGAGTGGTTCTATAATATTTTTTGCTTCAAGTGTGCAAAACATCCCCAACAGCATAAACAGAAAAAACCCAGAAGAACCAGAGAGGAAGGTGGAGTGAATACTTATGGGCATAGATTCGGAAGCTATAAGCTGTTGCGTGGCACCCTTGTCTGATGAAGAGTCCAATAGATAAAAGACCACTGTTGTGTCCTAGGCATTTTTCTGGCTAGCAAGCTCTTCTGCAGAGTGGACCTTTCAATTGCTTCCCGATATTGATTTCCAAGGCCATTTGGGAGACTCTCTGGCCTTTTATTGGTTCTACTTAAAGAGCTGATATTTGATTAAAAGAAGATTCTTCATCTTCACCCCCTTGTTTTTCTGGCTTGACCACATTTTTCCAAAGAATGCCAGAGATACACAACTTCTCCATTATTTCTGCATTTCCTCTCCAGGCCAGACTTGGTTCCACTCTTTAAACAGACTAGGAATTTCACAAGACGTCGTCTCTTGAGATCATTGGAGATTATTCACTTAAAGAAATAGTCATTTTCTTATGAAACATTTGTTGCCCTGACAGTGTATGTCTCCATTAAATAAATTGATTTAACAGGCCATTCCAGTATTAGGTAATCATTCTTATTAAATTGCTGTGGCTATTTCTCATTAGACACTTATGACATGGCCCTGACTGGGGTGTGGGCTGTGGACTGTGGCTTTGTCTTCCAATTAATTTGTAAGCCTCACAGTGGTTGGGATCACAGCTGCAGTACTTACAAGCTGTGACTCTTTGGGCAAGTTACTTAACCTCTCTGAACTTCTGTTTCCTCATCTGTAATTTGGGATGTAATGTAACCCACTCATTATAGTTCTTTTAGCAGTTAATGAATCCATGCCCATAAAACACTTAGAAAAATGTCCAGCACTTAGAAAGCTCACAATGAGAACTACATGTTGTTTTCACATATTCATAAACTAAAAAGATCACTTGCCTGACAATGACAAATGAATTGCACATTTATCAATTTTATGTGAACTATTACATGAAATACATGTAAACGAGGGTCTCAATTTCATTAGTGAGTATCCAGAGCACATGAACCATAGTCACTATCTGCTGGCATGATGATGACTATTTTCAACATCTGAGTTTTGGGCGTAGTGGAGGTGGAGGTCTATGCAGTAACAGGTCAATTTTGAGTCTGAATTTCTCTGTAAGTGTAATTGTTCTAGTAAAGAAAACCATCTGATATATTTTATTGTTTTTAAATTCCTTTCTCTTGCTAAATAAATGCCAGCAGCAACAGAAGCTGTGTGTGGCTTATATCAAGTGATGATTAACCTCACAGAATCCTAGTAAAAAACATACCCAAGTCTCTAAGTTTTGAGTAAGATCTTCCATGAAATCATTTCTCAGCTTGTCAGTTATAATCACAGTGATCCTTTGGTTGGAATTCACTGGAGACCACAAGAGAACTATAACTTCATATCGACTGGAAAACAAAAGTGTCTTTTCAAATTGTTTTTTGCTTCAGTGCCATGTGGTATGCGTGGAGATCAAGGTAATTAGTGATCGGGATATGTTTTTAATCTTTCCTTTTCTTTCTGCTCTTTATGGATTTCTCCCCGCCACCCCCGACTCCCACCTGCACCCTCTTAAACGTGGCCACGTGGTCACATCCACTCTGCCCTCCACACCCTCTGTTCAGGAAATGAACAACTTCTCAAGGACTATTGTTCCACAAAGAGCATAAAATTCAGAGCATGTGTTATGCTTCAGTATAAAAGAGAATGAAATCTTTTCCTTTTTCACTGTTTTTTCCTGGTGTTAGAAGAACGAAGAAGCCTGTGGTTTTAAAATATAATTTAGGAATTGAGAATTTGCCCTACACAAAGAAAGCGCCCTATGTGCTTTATCATGCTCTCAGGGGCTTTACCCGAGGCTTCCAACATTCTTTGGTTGATTCCTAATAAGGACAGTTTGCACAGTTACAATCCAATTACCATTTGTAGATCCCTGTGGAAAAGGGGATTTTTTTTAAAGAGGAATCTTTTCCTAACTCCAGAGTATCTCTTCAGAATAGTCTTATTAAAATAAAAATCAGGAAATCCAGTTTCAATTTTTCTGCATTCTTTTTGTCCCTCCCCCATTCTCTCTCTCTCTCTCTCTCTCTCTCTCTCTCTACACACACACACACACACACACACACACACACTGACTCACACGCTCACTCAGTGACACAGCCTGCCTCCGTTCTGAGGGGACAGGAACTTCTCAATGTCCAATGACAAGATTGCATTTTTTTTGGTCCCGAGATTCACGGTAGCAGAGGTCTCTGGCAGCAAAAGGTATCCTGGGAGTCACAGCTCTGCCAGCTGGGCCATTTCTCAGACACCCGATGTAATCTGCCATTGCAGGATGCATTTTTTACCAAAAGACTAATTTTTCTTTAAAAAAAACAGGCTCGAGTTCCTACTCCCAGCTTAGTTCGGTAAAATTAGGACAGCACAGACACGGCCGAATAGAATCCATGGGTAAGCAATATGAATATCTATGCTTATGCTTCTTTTCGAGAAGGTGATTGTGCTAAAATGTTGTGATCCTTACACATCTATCTTGTGATTTGGGAAGAGTGGATTGATCAGTGTCTGAGATGTGCGACAGCCAAGTCCTGTCTGTGCCAGTAGCGATTTATGAGAATGTTATTTTTAGATCGGTTGATAATGTTAGAGCAGCTTGCAAAGAGTGAAGCGGAGCAGAGGGGAGCATGCCGTGGTGACACACGGACCGGCGCTGCCTGGGCGACAGCCGCTGCCCCGCGGGCTCCTTTGAGTTCTGGGAGAGTAAGGTGGCTACTCCTCTCCCTTGGACCTCTTGAACTCGGTGCAACATTTTATTTGCCGTAGATATGATCAATAAGGGCTTTGGAGAACAACTTGCACAGTACATGAAGCTACTAAAAGAATCTAATGGGCTTTATTTTACAAAAGAGGAAACCTGAAGCTCCTGGGTTTTTTAAGCACTGGCGGGCTTACCCTACTATAAGGCTGTGTCTCATTGTGGTGTGGTTTTTTTTTTAAGATTTTATTTATTTATTCAGGAGAGACACAGAGAGAGGCAGAGACACAGGCAGAGGAAAGAGCAGGCTCCCTGCGGAGAACCCGATGCGGGACTCGATCCCGGGACCCCAGGGTCACGACCTGAGCCGAAGGCAGGCGCTCATCCACTGAGCCGCCCAGGGGCCCCAAGGCTGTGTCTTGTAATGAAAAGACCTGGTGGCGGAAAGAGGCAGAAGGGGACCCTAACGTCCCAGATCCCGCTCTGCTTCTGTAGGAGCCACCTAACGTCTTTGCACCTTGCTTTCCTCCTTTGTAGACATGGGGGTCTGGATCGATTTCTCATGAGAAGTGACAAAATACGTATAGTGGTTTGGGGTCCGGATCCTGGAGCCCACTGCCCGGCTTCGGATCCCAACTCTGGCACTTACACTAGGTGTGCAATCTTGACAAGTGAACTTAGGACCCGTGTCTACGTTTCCTCATCTGAAGTATGGGAAGAATAATGGAAACATCGCCCTTAGAGTCGCTGTGAGAAATAAATGAGCTACCACAAATAAAGAGCTCAGGGCAGTAACTAGCAGAGAACGCACGGTCTGTGAGTGGTAGTGGGATCTTCAAGGTCAGTCCGTGTCAGAGGCCTGCCATTCTAACGTCAGTGAGCTCAGTTTATTACCGAAGGATAAGCAAGACCCTCAGCTGCCGGCCCTGTCCTTGAAAAATTCTAATTCTTGTAAACGTTTCCACTTTCCACACTCTGGGGTCAGTGCAGGCTGTTTTACCTCCTCTCCATCCAAGAGTCAAGTGAAATTTAAAACTCCGAATTAAATTGGTGGTGGGGGGCAGCCCGGGTGGCTCAGCGGTTTAGCGCCGCCTTAGGCCCAGGGCCTGACCCTGGGGACCCTGGATCGAGTCCCGCCTCGGGCTCCCTGCGTGGAGCCTGCTTCTCCCTCTGCCTGTGTCTCTGCCTCTCTCTCTCTGTGTCTCTCATGAATAAATAAAATATTTTTTAAAAAAATAAATAAATTGGTGGTGAGTAGACAGGTCCATGATCCAACTGAGGATTTACAGAAGTAAAATTGGCCTTTTGTTCTGCTGGTTTTGCCTCTGGGGACTTCCAATATGTCGCTGCATCCCCTCCATACACACTATTAGAAAGGTTCTTTCCACGGGAAACGAGATGTTGAGTGACTTTTTGTTTTTTTTTTTTGCATGGTGTTAGCACAGTGCTGGCTTGACGACGTTCATTTCTACGTCTTTGGTTTATCAGTAATTTAAATGAACAGGCCATTAGCAGATAACCGCTTTTATTTTTTTATTTTTTTTAGATTATTTATTTATTTATTAGAGAGAGAGAGAGAGGCAGAGAGGCAGAGGGAGAAGCAGGCTCCACGCAGGGAGCCCAACACAGGACTCGATCCTGGGACTCCAGGATCACGCACTAAACTGCTGAGCCACCAGGGCTGCCCCAGATAACTGCTTTTATATCACCCTGGCTTTTCATACTTTCCAATATCCCCAATTCTTACTATGTTGTGTGATTTCTTTGCAGGCTCTGTGGGATGTTGCTCAGAGAAAATCTTAGGAGAGGAGGGAAAATGTTGATTCCCAAAGACAAATCCTAATCATAGATGTGCCTTTACCTTTAGTCTGGCCCTGGGGTCAGCAGACTTTTTCTGTAAAGGGCCAGATGGTAAATATTTTCAGCTTTGCAGGCCAATGAAAGCAGCATAGACAATACCTAAGTGAATGGGTGTGGCTGTGTTCCAATAAAACTTTATTTACAATAGCAATCGGTAGGCGGGATTTGGTTCACAGGCATTTGCTTGCCAAGTCCTGGCTTGTCATTATCCCCATGTCGTAGATGAGGAAACAAAGCATAGGAGGGAGGGAAAGCTTGCCAAAAGCCACATGGCTGGAAAGTGGCAGAAGCAGAATTTAAGCCCCGGCAGCCTCGCTTGCCAGCGCTTGCTTTTGCCACCTCCCCAACTGCCCTTGTGTCAACTCATCCCTGCCTGAGAGTCTCATCTCCTGGAATCTGCCTCCATATGTAAGGGTTGACTCAAATATCATGTTCTTGGTAAGGTTGCCCTGAAAACCAACCCCCCAGCACGCCTGATACCCCCCCACACACTACCTTCTTTCTCTCCTAGGGTCTAGCCCCTTGTCACTTGTTATGGAATTTACTCATTTATTATGTTCATTTCTTATCAATTTCCTTTGCTAAACTGGAAGCTTCTTGAGTGCAGGGTAGCTTTGTTTTGTTCACTGAAGAATCCACAGGACCCAGCACAGTGCCTGGCCTGTGGAAGGTGCTCATTCAGTGCATGTTGAATGAGTGAAGTGCACATTTCCATAATGCTACGGTGACAGTTTTTGATACTTCTTGTGTAGCAATAAATAGCTACTATACCAAAGCAAAGGTTAAAACGGACTGCCATACCTGCCAACTGTTCAGAATTTTCTAAAATTCCTTCTCTAAGAAAACCGACTAGAAGGGATTAACAAAGCATAAAAATTATGTCTGATGTAGCAGAAGTGTCAAATTTTCATAAAGATCTTTTGAGAAGGAGTGGCTGACGAATCGAGAGAAGAATTAGTGAATGTTATTCTATTGAGTCCCTAAAGGAATAACTTCTTGTAAGAGTCCAAATAGGGGTGTGACAGCTACACAGATATGCTCGGCTTTGCCCAGAAGCTCATGAAGAAGAAGGGAGTTCCTTGTCATTGATGATGTGTTTATTTTGGAGTTATAAAGAACTAGGCAGCCCTTTTCAGAAATGTTGGTTGCGAGCCTGGTATTTAAATTTATGCCATGCTGCAGCAACACATGGTGATTATCTGGGAACCTTGGCTGTACGAATGACAGCTGGCCACAGTAGAAAACAGTTAAAAAGAAATTTAGGCCCCAGTATGGTTTATCTAAACGGCATGCCGTTTTTCAGGCCTTAACTTACCGATTCGGTCTTTTCTTCTGCTCCTCACCCATGTGGAGCCATAATCCAGCTGGCTGGCTTATGACCACCGAGAAGAGGCATCTTACACATAGTGGAAGCATTTATTCATGAATTCAGTGCACATTTCTTAAGAGTTTTTGGTGTCACTAAAACTGCCAGGTTTAAAAAGGGTATGCAAATTTAGAGTAATGATGATTAATAGAATAACTTTAATTACCATGTATTCAAGACTTACTGGGAGCTAATAAGCCCTCTCCAAGAAATGCACTTGCGTTGTTTCAAACGATCACTACAAACCTGAGAGTTGTCTTGTTCTTTGCTCCATCCTCTGGATGAGAACACTGAGGCTCAGAGATGCTCTGAATCTTGCCAAAGAGCTCATCTCTATCTGAACCCAAGTCTTCACCACAGTACCAGAGGGCCTCAGTCTTTATTGTGCAAAAATCAGAAAACTCTGGGGATGCTGGTTTATGATGAAGGCGCTCGAGCCCCATTCTTTGTGGCCCTGATTCTCTGAATCTTTCTTAGAGCCCAGAAACCTGTATGTTTAACGAGAATCATCTGCCCAGGTATTCCACTGCCCTAGGTCTGCAGGCCATATTTTGAAGAGCCCTGCATTGCACTCCTTGCTGGTTTCCTTGGCCTTGGGAAGTTTACAGTTGGATGAGGCTAAAGAGATGCCACAATTAGAGACTAGTCCCAAGGACATAAAAAAACAATGTGGTATAGACCCAAACCAAAATTATTTCAATCAATTTTATTTCATGGGAAAAGCAAATCTGTTTGTAGAGATGCAATCTAGCCCAAAAGAATGACCTTTCTGAATAAATCACAGATATTAGATTGTTGGTTTTTCAGTGTGTCTTTTGCTTCTTTTTTTCTAAATGTGGAGACATATACTTCTGGTGGGAAGAAAGTCTCTTTAGTTAATGCTTTTGGTGAATTGTTCTCCACTTGATCAACATTCTGTTGTATTGAGACCTTTTTGTGGTTTGTTTGTTCCTTTTAAATTGGTTCGTGTTGTTTGTGCTTCTTAATGCTGGTTTTAAATAACTTCCATAATTCTGTTTACTTACATAATACACAGAATGATACGTGTATAATATACATAATGCATAGTATACTTAAGAATACATAGTGCATGCATCTGATGTTAAACCAAATTCACCAATGATTGTTAATAGCTCCTGACACCATCATTTTAAGTAAATTCTATGTAATCTGGGCCTAACAGCAGATGTAACCTATGCTATGCCAGGGTTTCTCAGCCTCTGGACTATGAACGTTTTGGGCCAGATATTTCTTTATTGTGGGGGCTGTCTTGTGTGTTGTAGGATGTTGAACAGATCCCTGACCTTTACACACTAGATACCAGTAGCAAAGCCCTCCCCAGACTTATGACAGCCAAAAATGTTTCCAGACATTGCCAACAGTCCCCTGAAGGGGCAAAAATCACCCTCAAAAACCACTGTGCTGTATCTTTTTTGTAGCATGTTGTTACCCTTTGTTAATGCAGTCCAATAGTACTCCAGATTTAAAGGATATTTTTTACAACTGTCAAGGCCTTTAGTCTATCCAGAAACATGGGGTCAGTTTCAACTTCACTTACATTTATGTTTATTGAAATAAATTTGAAATCATCCACTTTCAACCTTGAAAGAAAAACCCTATGGCAACCACTCAGAAGACTAGATCCAGAGCCTTAAAATGAGTCATCCCTTTATGAGATGAGCAGTCACCAAAGAAACATGTCGGCCTGGAACATGATTTGAGAGTTGAGGAACAGCCAGAAGCACAGTCGAGGCTGTGCTGGTGGGCTTTGGCACTCTTCTGGGTGCTTGTCATGAGGATCACAGGGCAATAGCGACCTTTGTGGTCATGTCTTCCTGCTCCTAAGAGGTCTGATGGGTGAGCATGGGTGTCATGGATTCATTATTCTCTGGGTCTGATACTATTATGCTTATCTTCTGCCCTCATATACTGGCAGGTTTTTTCATCAACAGGCTCTGTTTCAAAAGACAGTTTCTTTTCTTTTCTTTTTTTCTAAGAGAGAGGATGGGGAGAAGGAGAATCTTAAGCAGGTTCCATGCCCAGCATGGAGCCCAAAAGACTGTTTCTCAGCAGCTTATTCAAATCCACAAGACATCTCCCACATAGATGAAACATTACATGGTTTCTTATTGAACATGTGACGTACCTGATTCATTTAGTTCATAGATTGACAAATATTTTTTCAGTGACAGTTAAGGGCCAGGTACTGTCCTGGATACAGGGACCAAGGAGAAGAAACCAGGCGAGTTTCTTACCCTCTTCAATCTAGCCGATGTATATAGCTCATGATGCAGGGTCCTGGGACAGGGTCTCTGGTACATGACAGTAGATGCTAAATAAATGTGTGCAGGGTATTAAAATATCCTAATCTCTTTGTATCAGGGGTCGGCAAACTATAGCCAGTGGGCCAAACCCAGCTTGCTGGCTGTTTTTGTACCACCTGCAAGCTAAGAATGGCTTTTATATTTTTAAATGGTTGAAAAAGAAATCACAAGAAGAACAATATGTGGTTCTAGGTGTCTCTCTTAGAGACTTAGAGAGTGTAACTCTCTGCTCGTTCAAGTTTGAATCAGCATCACACCTAGCCAGCATCTTTGCTGATCTCTACATCTTCGACTTGCTCCTTCCCTCCATTTCTTTCAAGACTTGTTTCCAGTCATCTTTGCTGTACGTAGATCTGATCATGCTCCTCTCGCACTCAAGGTTCCTTAATGCCTAGCCATCACCTACTAGTAAAGTCCAGTCTACTTTGCAATGCCTGCAGGAAAAGCCCTCCAGGATCTGGCCCTGACTCCTGCATGGCTTCGCCTCCCTCTATTTCCTTCCTTCCAGCCTTGTAATTTCCCCAGACGAGCTCTTTCTCTCAAGTTCGTTTGCCTTGGCACCCGCCGTTTTTTCCAATGTTGCAGTTCTACTGGGCAAACTCTCTCTCTCTTATTGAACTTTTGAGTCTTCATTGAAACACTGCCTTGTCTAGAAAGCTTTCCTTGGTCCCCCAGACAGATGTCCAAGACTTTTCTCCTAGGCCCCATTGCATCTGTACTGACTTCCAGTATCATAATATCTATATTTTATGGATCATATGTGCTCTTCCTTATTAAAGTTTAACTCCAAAAGGACAAGGACCATGCTGTCACTTTGATAATCCCAAGCCTGGCTAGGACCATTCTTAGCATGTAATAGGTGCTCATTAAATTGTTAAAAGAATTAACCAGAGTGACATAGCAAATAAAAATAAAGTGTGTCTTTTGGGATGGGCTTATTTCAGTCGTAAGCTATGGTTCAGAGGTTGGCCAAGTACAGCCCACTGGACAAATCCAGCCTTTCCCTGTTATTATAAATGAAGTTTTATTGGAACACAGCCACACTCATTCATTTATGAATTGTCTATGGCTTCTTTCTGCCACAAAGGCAGGTTTGAGTAGTTTTGACAGAGACCATATGGCCTGTAAAGCCTGAAATATTTACTATCTGGTCTTTTACAGAAAAAGATAGTCAAACCCTGCTATTGATAATTGAGCCGATTAGAGGTCACATTCCTACATGCTTTTAATGAATAGGCATGTAATTCCATTTTGACACTTCAAATAGCAGTGGGCTTTCTTAGATACCCAGACTTCATTTTTAAAAGTCACCAACTCATCTGCAACTTTCATTTGGGAGGCAAAAATGCAATTCACTGACACTGTACCTTGTGGTAGCCTCAGCCTAAAACATGTGAAATGAGAAGTACACCCAAGGTGGGCGGGTTGTGAGTCCCCAACTCCCATCTAAACTTACTCTGATGATACCAAAAACAGGAAAAAGGAAGAAAAAGTGCAAAATATACTGGGCCTGGAAGAACTTTTTTCAGTTCACCAAATGTGATGGCAGTCTGACCACTTTGCCTAGATGTGCTCACTCCCTTCCCTGCCCAGACCATCCCCACATCGTGCCCCCAAACCCCTCCTGGGCTCCTGTTAGTTTTCACCATTATCCACTGGATGAAAACCCATACATGTGAAGACAAACAAAAAAGTCCACACTTCCTTTAGCTCCTCCCCAGACATGGCCTCCCCTGTGAGGCCTTTGCTGGCCCCTCCCTCTGGAACACGAATCATGTCCTCTCCTCATGCTGCCAGTCCCTTTCCTGCTTTTTGTTTTGTCCCTAGCAGTTACCATATTTAACGTACTATACCCTTTACTTACCCTGTTCATTGTCTGCCCTACTAGAGGGCACTATCTCCATCTGTTAAATGGATGAATAAATCAATGAAACCCCACATAGAAAAGAAAAAAATATCAAAGAATTAACATAGTGCCTTTTACTCTTGGGATGAACATTCTAGGCAGGAATTGGCTGCCACTAGGGAATGCAGGTGCTTTAATAGCTGCTGGGGCCAGTCTTTCTTGTGTCTCTTCTGTAAGGTGAGTGATGAGGACAGCGAAGTCTTATGGGATGCCTTCAGTGTTCCCCACATCCACACAACTTCGAGGGTATGGCCCATGGGAGCCAGCACTGCTCCTTCCTCCTGGAACCTTTTTTTTTATTGTTGAGACACTAGTAGGTCTTCGAAGCTCTTGTGCCATGGCTGGTACCTGTGGGTCACAGGAAGTCCTCCATAAGGGGACATTGGGCTTCAGAGGACCATGAGGTCTTATTTCTCGGGGCGTCACATTCTTACTGTCTGTGGGGAGGGCAGAGCTTGTCACTCTGTGGATATATGTGTGCATAGGGATATGCTCAGGATTGGGGCGGGGAGTCTTGGCTTTGATTCTTCGGTGTGCAGTATTTTAACATCAGACATCTCCGTAATTACACAGAGTTCTTATTGATCATGTCTCTCTATCGATCGTGATCAGAGTAGCTCAGAGTGCTCTAGATAGAAATTCGGTGGTTACAATTTAGCACAGAGCTTGAGGGCACATGTTTTTAGCTTGAGTTCTGGTTGGTTCCAAATCTTGTTAAGTTTTATGATTTGGGGAAGATTACTTAACTTCAGCAAGCCTCAGTTTCATCTGCATTATATTATATTTACATAGATTAGATATTACTATATTATTACTATAATGTATCATACATGTATATTATAATCATGTATTATAAGTATATATCTAATAATAATGTTATATATATGTTTATATATTATAAGCATACTAGATTGTATTATTATATAATGTCCTGTATTATTAAATACTATACAGTTTACCCTTGAGCATTGTGGGAGTTGGAATACCAACACCCCCATGCAGTCAAAAATCTGCATTTAATTTTTTACTCCCCCAAAACTTAACTCCTAATAGGCTACTTGACTGGAAATGTTACCGGTAACATAAAGTCTATTAACACATATTTTGTATGTTATATGTACCATAGACTATATTCCTACAATAGGGCAAGCTAGAGAAAAGAAGATGCGATGAAGAAAATCGTAAGGAAGAGCAAATACCTTTACGGTACCGTGCAGTGCTGATCCAAAAATATCCACGTATAAGTGAGCGGACTTGTGCGGTTCAAACCTGCGTTGTCCAAGGGTAAACTGTATAAGATAGAGTCAAAGATGGTAAACACCTCAGAAGGTTGTCAGTGACTTGGCACAGTCGCTGGCAGGTGGTAGGCTGTCCATACGTGGTCCTCCCCTACATCTAGGGCGCATGCTGGCAGCTAGCAGCAAGTCCCTCTTGTTACCGAGATCCATAATCAAAAGTTGCCCTGCGTTGCCATAGAAGAGAGGCGGGAACCCTCAGAGTGTCTTTCTTTCTTTTTTTTTTAAAGATTTTATTTATTTATTCATGAGAAACAGAGAGAGAGAGAGAGAGGCAGAGACACAGGCAGAGGGAGAAGCAGGCCCCATGCAGGGAGCCCGACGCAGGACTCGATCCCGGGACCCCAGGATCAGGCCGCTGAGCCCCCCGGGCTGCCCTGGAGTGTCTTTCCCACGGCTGTCTCCGGCCTGCGTGTGAATCATTATATGGGATCGCGTGATCCAGCAGATGCTAGAGATTTGGAGGTTTGCAAGTGACTGAGGAAATTCGTGGTTAACCAAGAGGAGATTTGATTTGAGGGGTTGGGAGATGAGTTTGGAGCCCCAAGGGGAAGCTTGCTTGACCCTGTGACTGACTGAGAGGAGGGATGAGCTTCGTGAGACACGGCCGGGCTGTGTAACTCCTGTGTCTCCTTGGTCCGCAGGGTGACTTCACCTGGAACAGCATGTCGGGCCGCAGCGTGCGCCTGAGATCTGTCCCCATCCAGAGTCTCTCGGAGCTGGAGCGAGCCCGGCTGCAGGAAGTGGCTTTTTATCAACTGCAGCAGGACTGTGACCTGAGCTGTCCCATCACCATCCCCAAAGGTAAGGCAGCGTGGGCTGTTCCATCAGGGTACCGGGAGCCCAACGTCCGCACCGCCAAAGCCGCCAGCTGCGGGCTCATCCCACACCTGACAGTCACACGGGAAGGGAGCACCAGCTCCTTGGCTGTTGGCCAGCATTAATGTCCACTTTGAAAGACATGCTCAAGGGGCACAACCGACATGTCAGCCAATATGCTTATTTAAAGGGAAGGTTGGCTTGAGGCATTAGAAGGAAAAGCCATGTGTATCTCACCAGTCTGCCTAACTGCAGCACAGTCCGTTGAAAAGAACTTTCGGAAAGGCCAACTTCAAGGGCTCCAACTAAAACCGTGTCTATTTCAACACGATTTCAAAATAATTTGTTAAAAAGAATGTTTTCACAATCTATTAAACATGTCACTTGACCTTATGCTAACCCAGAGTCAGGAATTACACTCGTGTTAACCAGTTTTTATCGTCTTTCACCTGGAGTGTCTATGCTGAGGTTCACCACTGGGAACCATTCAGGCCTCATGCCCTGAGGTTTTTACAAATCCAGGTCCTGGTTCTGGTAAAGATGAGACGCATGTATTTGAAATCCTGCAATCTGTAAAATTCTGTTTCTGAATGTTTACTATCTTCTATAAGGGCACTTTATACTTTGTGAAAGTGTAGAGCACAAAGGTGATTTTTTTGTTGTTCTTTCGGTTTCTCAACAAAACAGAACTGTTGTTGGCAGACCCAATATGCCGTGAAGGGAATGATGACTCTAAAAAGTCCGAATTGGATGTACATCAGATACCAGGGAACAAACATTCTTCATAGCTTTGTTTTTCAATCCAGTTAATTTGATGTTTCTTTTTGTTCCTGCTTTTTAAAGAGTCCACTAAATAAACAACCTTTACCAAATAGACAGGTTTATAAAAATTGTCTGCTAGAAGCTCTGTCTCCATTACTTGTTTCTAAGACCGTGTGGTTCCTAGCATGTTCAGGGAAATATTGCTCTAGCGAGATGTTCAAAGATGTTTGGGCTACAGGAGTTATTGTGATGTTTTCTATCAAAATAGGAACTAATGATTTACAAATGATTTCTTACTTAGGGAGGAGAGAAGGGATTGTGTGGCTGAGTGGAGAGAAACAGACATCACCCAAGGTTTCTGAAGCTCTTGTTTGGGGCAGAGGATTGTAGACATCAAATATTTACCGAGATCCTTCAAATACTGGGCCAGTGCTGAGTGCTATGATGGCAGCTTTGGTCTGAGGGTGGTGAGCCCTCAAGTGGAGGTTCTTGCAGGCTCAGACTCACTGTGTGAATAATTTATTCCAGAAAAGGAATGCAGTGGTCACGGCCTAGAGCCTAAAGAAATGAACACAAGCCTAATGAGACAGTGGGTATAACGAAAATGACAACATACTCAAGTTCACACTTCTGTTCTCTGTCTGTCACTCTAGAATGATTGTAGGGGTTTGTTTATGGGTATCTGTTTGGATACCCCTCTTGGTTCGGGAGATTGGTGCTTCCAGGGCTCAGATGAATGATAGCCTGACATACTCATCGGCAGCTGGGATTCCCCATAGAAAGGGAAGAATTGAGGAGTGGGTGGTTGGGAAGTTACTTGAGGTGATTTCCTAGAGTGGGCTGCAGGGGTGGGCCCAGAGAGCCTGCAGAGTTTGACCTCTCGAGCTATAGTGATAGGTGGATGTTGATGATACAGGCATAGACACAGACAGATTAGAAGACAGCGGACGAGCATGTGGACTTTTACTCCAGACTGCCTCTCTACTGTCAGCAAAATAGGAAGCCATCTCATCTGCTAGGAGTGAGGATGGGAAGGAGGTCCAGGGGATTTGAGGAAAGCAGAGAGAAGTGGAAGAGAAAGAAGCAGGTGGACCAGCCGTGTTGCGGGATTGCAGGGCAGCCCAAAAGGTCCATTTGAGGCCAGTAGCTAGGAATTTAAATTGCAAAATAAACATCCTGGCAGCTAAACATGGCTAAAGCAAAACATACCACTTTGCACTTTAAATTTCTCGGCCCCAGTTAATCTAATTTCCTCTCACCAGAGTTAGGATTTTCTAGTTGAGTTCAGTGACAGGAGACAGGGACATGGCTGTTGAGAGTGCATCTGTGGTAGGCCAAATAATGCACCCCCAAAGATGCCCACGTCCCAGTCCCCGGAGCCTGCAAATGTTACCTCACGTGCCCCCCAAATCTTTGCAGATATGATCAGTTAAGGTCCTGGAGATAGCGAGATTATCCCAGATTACCTGGGAGGGCCCAGGCTAATCACATGGTTACTTAAAAGCAGAGAAACTTTCCCAGCTACGGATGAGTCCCAGAGAATGGGGACTATGGAGAATGGCCAGAGACAGGCATTGGTGCTGGCTTTGAAGGCAGGGGAAGGGCCACAAGCCAAGGGACGCAGGGGACCTCTGAAAGCTGGAAAAGGCAGAGAAACAGAGTCTCCCCAGAACCCTGGAAAGAATACAACCCCGCTGACGCCTTGATTTTAGCCTGGTGAGACCCACTTCAGACTTCTGACCTCCAGAAATGTCAGATGATAAATTTGAGTTAAGCACTAAGTTTATGGTTGTTTGTTAAAGAAGTTATAGCAAATGAATTAGTGCAGTATCTGCGGGAATAATTATAATACCAGACTGTGGGATCTCAGTTGGATAAGAAGAGAAGTTAGGAATAAATACAGAGTCTATATTTTTCTTGAATAAGGAGAATCAAAACTAAAAAGACATCAATTATGTCATTGATGAGCTATAAACTGAAAGTGATGTCAAAAAACACACCATAACAATTTGTTTTTGTATTATCACTAAATTGTTCTAAACGTCATTTAGACAAATAACTATGTGAGAGGAGGCAGGGGAGATCTGAGAAAGAGGTCAGGTGGAAAGTATCCCTACCCATTTATTAAAATGTCATACGACTAAAGCAATTGTAAGAGGATTGTACTGCTTCACAACAGGCGGATCGATAGAAAACAACAGAGTTCAGAAATGAGCAAAAATAAATATGAGAACTTGTGACATGATAAATATTGCTCCATTTTTTTGGTCAGGGGGAGAATGATGGATAATCATTAACAATTAGTGAGAATGAGACGACCATTGAGGAGAAAAGGTTGGACTCTGACCTTAGTCCTTACATCAAAATAAATTGATGTGGAAGAAATATCTGAGGATTTTTTAAATGAAACTATAAATGCACCAAAATAAGCCATAGCTGGATATTCCTCTATTTTTACACTGGGGAAGGCATTACCCAGAAAACATAAAGAAAGAGAACGACACATTTCAGTACGTTCAAGAACAAAAAATAGAATCATCTGTGTGACAAACAAATTAAGAAATAGAAATTTACAGCACATTTGACCAACTAAAGGCTGGCTTCTGTACTCCGTAAAGCTTTATTACAAATTAATCTGGAAAATAAAAATAATTAAAATATAGGCGGATTACGGGCAGCACACAGAAAAAGGGATAAATACAGATGGTTGACAAATATTTGAAAAGATGTTCACTCTCGTATGTCTTAAAGAAAATGCAAGCTAAACACCAGGGAGGTGTTTTCCCTCTTAGGTTGGAATGGCTCCAAAAGTTGGGTAATAGACTTGATGGAAAAGCAGACACTCTCATACTCTTGGTAGTTTTGTCATTGCGGTAACGTACGAGGCAGTTGGGCAACATCTAACTTTTCAATGGCTCAGCCATCTGACTTCTAAGACTATCTCACACATACACACTTGTGTTAGCTGAGGTTGGCTAAGCCCTCGGGGCCTTAACTCAATGAAAGTTTCTCACTCAGGCATGTATCCCTTGCAGATTGGATGTGGGGGCTGGGACAGGGGACTCCGCTCCATGCAATTATCCAGGGACCTAGGCTTCTCACACCCTGTGGGCTCCTTCCTCCTCGAGATCCATTCAGCCAGGAGACACACAAACTAAACACCGATAATATTGACATAAACCTTATAAAATGACTGATGAGCTTAAAATTTGTTAGCCCTTCTCACTAAGATATTTTACAAAGGTACTTTTGAAGATGCTACACCGGACCTAGAAAAATCTTTGGTGTAGAGATCAGGAGGCGGGAGGGATCCTGTCCGTGAGTTTTCACGACAGCCATGGAATGTTTCCTCCCGGTCAAAGGCTGCTCATGGCATAGGCTTTGGAATCAGGCTTGCTAGTCTGTAAACGGCCCGATCCTGGACAGCAGACCCAGGGAACAAGTGTAGGGAGCATGGTCCAGAAATCAAATAACACCTTATGGCCTGCATGAACTTGTCATTTATTCAAAACACATCAACCAAGTACTACTTATCTATCAGATAGTGTGTTCAGCTCAATGAACATGATCTTGGTAGCATTTTAATACAAATGGTCTAAGGCAGCGGTTAGCAGCTGGCCTGCTGGTCACACCCAGCTCACCATCTGTTTTTGTAAATAAAATCTGAATTGGAACACAGCCATGCAGCTTCATGTACAGATCGTCAGCGGTGCTTTCATGCAGCCATGGCACACTTGGGCAGTGACAGCCCATGTGTCTCACGGGCTCAAGTGTTTACTGTCCGGCCCTTTACAGGAAAAATCGGCTGTCTAAGGTAACATGAAAGGAAATGACTGATTTCTGCCACAGTCAGGAAAGCATGTTACTGCAGGCACTGGAGCTTCACCTCATTCTATATTGTAAACGAAGTATTTAAAGCCAAATGATGGGGCACTGGGGTGGCTCAGTGGTTGAGCATCTGCCTTCGGCTCAGGCCGTGATCCCGGGGTCCCGGGATTGAGTCCCACGTCGGGCTCCCCGCAGGGAGCCTGCTTCTCCCTCTGCCTCTGTCTCTGCCTCTCTCTGTGTCCCTCATGAACAAATAAAAAACCTCAAAAAAAAAAAAATTAAAGCCGAATGGTTGTCCCAGAAGACGGAAATGCGTATTCTTGTTTTCTTTAGTGCTCTTTCTCCCCCTCTTCATTCAGTAAATTTCTGATATTACATTTGATGCTTTACTGCTCTCTCTCTCTTTCTCTTTCTCAGTAGCAACCTAGGTGTGCAGCCTGGAGGAGGTAGATACGTGGGGCTTTAGCTTCTCAAGAGGTAGAAGCCTTTGATGAAGGCTACAGTATCATGTCAAAAGTCATCTACATCCACCAGGATTTCCTAGTCAGTCAATAGACAAAACATAGATACATCAATTATATTAAAAGATAGAACAGTGGATGGCATTTATCCACGTTACCACTGGTGACACTTAGAGATACGAGCCGTCTTGTCTACCTATCCCAGCAAAAGTCGGGCATGACGGAGAGCTTTCTCTGCAGCCTCCTCTGTGACTTTCTTCTTGGATGCTCTCCTTTGTACCTCGGGGCTGTGGCCATGTCAAGTTCTCCAACGTGTGCTTCCATATGGTTCTGTTCTGCTGCTGAGCAAGCAGCCGGGCATGATCGCAGGTGGTTCTTTAAGCCATAGGCTTTGTGCCTCCATGTTCACGAATGGCTTCCTTTATGTTCTCAGACCATAGTTTTCTATCCAGGGTCTTGTCCCTGCTGGTCACATTTACACATACTTGTATATCTTTGTGGGAGCTGCAACTATTATTGCACAAGGTTTTGGCATCTTGAACAAAACTTTGGTCACTGCAGTTTCTGAAAGATTCTGGCACCTTTCAAAGATTTCAAGACTATACTATTCTCTCCGTTGGGATCATGGCCCAAAAGTAAACTTGATAATTACAAAGAATGTCTCATCTCTGAAATATGAATAGGAGCTCCCAGTTTTGCTTTTTTTTCTTTGTTTCTCCGTGAGTGAAACAAAGGCAAGTAAATAGTAACTGAAATTAAATATCAAGTGCTTTTAAAGCAATCAGGCTTTCTAGGTAATTTGAAATGGAGTCCTCAAGATGATTTACAAACTGATTTAGTGGGTAATTATAAAATTGTTACAAATGCAAAGCTCTGGAAAAGTAGTTTAAAGGGTCTTCACTTAAGGTAGGAGTGGACAAACTTCACCCCAAGGGCCAAATCCAGCCACTGGCTATTTTTACAAATAAACTTTTATTAAAACACAGCCATAAAACACACACACACACACACACACACACAGCCACGTTCATTTGTTGCTACACTGTCTAAGGTTGCTTTAGTGCTACCCTAGCAGAATGGAGTAGTTTTGGCAGAGACCCTATGGCCCACAGAGCTGAAAATATTTACAATCTAGACCTTTCCAGAAAAGGCTCATTGGCCTCTGATTTAAGAGATTAATATTGGGATCCCTGGGTGGTGCAGCGGTTTGGCGCCTGCCTTTGGCCCGGGGCGCGATCCTGGAGACCCGGGATCAAATCCCACGTCGGGCTCCCTGCGTGGAGCCTGCTTCTCCCTCTGCCTGTGTCTCTGCCTCTCTGTCTCTCTCTGTGTGACTATCATGAATAAATAAAATCTTTAAAAAAAGAGATTAATATTAATTTGATATAGTAATTTATAGTTATTATCTACGTAGTTGACCAAACATGCCATTCTATTCATTTCAATGTCTTCATTATCTTTATTTTACGGTAAGAGTGTTTTTTAATGATCAGAACTTTGTAACTCTCAGATGTTTTGAGTGATTATATTTAAGTGTTTATATCTATTTTTAAAATTTATTTATTTATTTATTTATTTATTTATTTATTTATTTGAGAGAGAAAGAGAGAATGCATGAGGTGGGTAAGGGGCAGAGGGAGAGGGAGAAGCAGGCTCTCTGCTGAGCAGGAAGCCCCACAAGGGGCTCGATCCCAGGCCCCTGAGATCATGGCCTGAGCTGAAGGCAGATGCTTAACCAACTGAGCCACCCAGGCACGTGTAAGTGTTTATATTTATATTATAAACACTTAAATATAATATAATTAATTGTATACTATGATTCATTGTAATCTGACCTCTCTCCTCTTACCCTCCCTATCGTAGATCCCACCCAATACACACAGATTCAAACTTGCCAGGGATGTCTTTCTTAGGGAAGCCTGGCATTACATGACAAGGTGGTGCAAATATAAGTAGAAAAACATATCCCACAACAGAGTTTTGGATTATCCACCGTTAAGATGCTTTGGCCTCAAATTATGGAAACCAAACCCCAAATGGCTTAAATAATAAAGAGATTGATTATATTACTTTACAGGGAGCCCAGAGATAGGCTGGTTTCAGGACTCAGGAATTTCTTCCCAGCCATAATCAGGGGGTCACTCTGTTCTTTGGCCGGCTTCCCTCATTGTCACAAAGTGACTGCAGCAGCCCCCAACGTCACAGCCTCTATGGCAGCAGGAAGAAGCAGAGAAGCAGGGACTCTTTAGCAGGTAACTTCTTCATAATAGAGGATATTTTCCCTGCTGCTTCTCAGTAGGCTTCCCTCACTTCTCCACCCCCAGAACAGCAACATCAGCCAGTGTCCAAGTCCATAGTGGCAAGCAGAAAGAAATCACTGGAGTTGGCTTGACCTCAGTTTCCTTTCCTGAGCCTGGGGTGAGTACTCATCCCGGGATGCATGACCACCTGGAGAGTGAGCACCTACCAAAGCCGGGAAAGAAAAAATTGGGGGGGGGGGTGATGAAGTAGGATAAAGATGGATTTAGATTAGAAACTATTGGTGTGCATAATGGCAGTGTCATCCGTCATTGCCAAGAAGCCATAGGGAGGAAGCCATCCTTCTAGCACATTCATTTGCTTTAGTGTCTAGCACAGGCCTTTGCATAGATCTGTGCCTCAGGAAATCTCTGAGAAATTGAAGGAACTGGATTTAGAATTCAGTCATAGCATATTTATTTATATAGTGTTCCTATCTCGTTAAGAATTGTTTCATATGTTTCAAAGAATAATCAAAAACAAGGATGAAAAAGGAAAGGATGAAGACCCTAATAGTGTTCATCTAATTACATCACTTGTCCAGTTACTGAATCTGTGAGAGCTGTTTTCATGGGATCCACTGGCAGAAATTTGGAAGCGTTCCCAGGCTTTAAAGGTTATGATTTAAAGATATTTGAGTCCCTTCTTACTTGTTCACCGTAAAACAATATCTGTCAAAAGAAAGTACGTAGCACTGGCCCCTTACACAGATCCAAAATCAGACCATGTGTAGATACCCTTGTCTGACTCTACCTTTTCAATTTGAACCACAAGTTTTGGCTTTAAAACAAGTAATGATGAAACTTCTGTAATTTGGAGTTTAATTTCCTTAGCAATACAGGGTATTCTTTGGGATAAGTGATTTCTGTCTTTTTGTTCTCCTACCTGCTTTCTTTCCCTTATGCTCCAGGAAAGAAATATGGCTTCAGGAAAAGACTTGCCAAAAGCCATTTTTCTTGCTCTGATATTTGGAAACTTCTGTCTCTGCAAACATAATGCTTACCTAGACTAAGTTAAAAACATTGTTTTTGATTTAAGGAATATGCGATAAGAAATGCAAGTTCAGATGCCTGGAAAGACAGGCTAGCTCCTAGCTTAGGGAAGAATAACAACAGGGCTGCCCCTTTGGAACATGAGCTTATAGCCTTTTTTCTCTTTACTCACAGCATTTGAATATGGAAAAAATGACAGCAAGTAAAAGATCCTTCTAGGGCATAATTTGATCATGACTGGTTATTACAGCAAGCAGTGATTATAAAGAGCGCCTGGTTAAGGAAAAACCATCGTTGAGCTTTTCAAACCCATGACATCCAAGACATGTGATTTGCTTTGCTACCTCACGTTTTGATAGAATAACAAGACATGATCAACAAATCAAATATTTCAACGATTTTCTGTAATAGAAAAACACTTGCTTTGAGGCTCAAGAATCTAAAGGGGTTTTTTTTTTTCCTCCTAAGGAAAAATTTCAGAACTAACGACTTTGCCAAAATAGTTTACACAAAATGGGAAAGGTTTCTTAGTATTTAATTGAACTGGAAGCATGGTGACCTCCAAGAGCCGACTCTCTTTACAGCAGTGAGAGAGACTCACAGAATGTTCCTACTTTCTGACCGCAGCTTTGATAATTTCACCACCACTTCAACATGTAAACTGTGAGGATTAGTACATTTCACAAGTACTTTGGGGAGCCTCAGCTCTGGGGGGAGGCATCTGAATTGCTTAAGAATGCCATAAATACTTTCTTCCCAGAGAAACATAGGCACTTTGGAAACAGATTTTGAAAAATCTAACCCACAAGGTGCTAGCAGGATAAAGAAACAATGCTTAATTCATTGGGGTTTACAGCAAGAAAAATGACTCAGTTGCCCTGTTTCTACTTGCTTCCTATTGCAATCAGGGTTAGTGGAAGAACTGCTAAGGATAGGGTGATACGTAAATGGAAACACTGGCCTATAAATTTGATTAAATGACCACCAGTCTTTAGCATGGAAAATCTCTTAAAAATAACACCTAAAAGTGTGTGTGTGTGTGTATATATATATACTTTTAATAATAACACCAAAAAGTGTGTGTGTGTGTGTGTGTATATATACTTATATATATACTTAAATATATACATATTGTATACTTATATATACATGTATATACTTATATGTACATATATACTTATATATAATATACTTATATATACTTATATACTTATATATATACACATTCTATACTTACATATACATATATACTTATATATAATATATACATATATACACATTGTATACTTATATATAATATATACATATTATATACTTATATATACATATATACTTATATATAATAAGTATAATAATACATATATACATATATATATGTAGTGAGACCCACAGTTGACCGAACTGTGAGATAACTTTGGGCTTGAATACGTTGTTTTCTGCTTTTTCCATGTAGGTTGTTTTCTTCCTGCATTCTTATTTAGTCACTGTCTTAAGCCCTAGTTTCCACTAAGGAGAGTGTCGTGAATTAGCTATTTTCTCATCTTTCTTCACCAATAGAATGCTTGTGTGACAGAGGGTGGGATTACCAGGAGGAAAACCTTAAGAGGCCCCGCCGGGGAAGGGCTCCTGGCCTGCGGTGGAGGGCGGCCGCCAAGCCACGGGGCCCTGTGAGAGCCCAGGCCAACCTGGCTTCCCGCCCCGCACCTGCTGGAGGCCTCTGACCAAGGTGCCTTCAGCTCGCTCTCACAGGGTTTGCAGGTGTCTGTGTGCGGCCCTGAGCCCCGGCGCCTGGGTTGGGCGTCCAGGCTGTGTCTCAGCTGCCCGTGGGCTCGGTCGGTGGCCAATGGAGGCACAGCCGGGGCGCACGGACGAGCCCGCCTGCTGGAAGTGCCGTTTAAACACGGAGCTGCCGTGGGGAAACCGTCCCCGGGCCCAGGGGGTCGTCGCTGCGGCGCCGGGGCCGGGCGGAGATCGCCCGCTCGCCGCACCCACCCGGACGCCTCCCCTCCTGAGCCGCGGCGCCCGGCCGCGCCCAGCTCTCGGGCCCATCGGGGCCCATCGGGGCCCATTGGGCGCCCCGGGTCCCGCCGAGAAGGCCGGGTGGCCGCTCGCCTGCTAACCGCGTGCAGGGCTGACCCCCCTGCCGGCTGTCGGGCCGGACTTTGAACAGGCAGCTCCAAGTGGCAGGGCCGATTTGGGGTCCCCCCCACCCCGCTGACCGTGGTGCCACCGCGCAGCCACCCCTACCTGCGGTGGGACCTGCCCGTGGGTCGCTTGCCTGGCTCTCATCAGCCCCGCTGTGTTTTCAGTGTCAACCTATAAGCCAGATGTGCCTCTGCCGCGGAGGGGACTCCCTGGAAAACGCCAGGCGCAAGGGATGGGCACAGCGAGTGGCCTCCAGGGTCAGGGGCCACTAATATTTTTTTTTCATTGATTGATTGGCGTTCAATTTGCCAACATATAGCACATCACCCAGTGCTCATCCCATCAAGTGTCCCCCTCAGTGCCCGTCACCCAGTCACCCCCACCCCCCACCCACCTCCCCTTCCACTACCCATTGTTCCTTTCCCAGAGTGAAAGTCTCTCATATTCTGTCTCCCTCACTGATATTTCACACTCATTTTCTCTCCTTTCCCCTTTACTTTATTCCCTTTCACCATTTTTTATATTCCCCAAATGAATGAGACCATATAATGCTTGTCCTCCTCTGATTGACTTATTTCCCTAATGATGTTACCACTGCTTTGACAAGCCTCCTGTCCCGAACTGGAGAGCAAGTGAATGGTTTAGTCCTTTTCTTGCCTCCGTCTCGGAAGGTCTGGGGCTTGAGAGCCCTCGACAGGGGGAGCGGATGAGACGAAGGAACGAGTTTGGGTTTCAAGGAGGCTAAGGTACAGTCTTAGTGAACGCTTTTGTAAGACGTCCACAGATTGGGCAGCTCGCCTTATCCGCATTGCCACGTAGAATTTAAAGACTGTATTTTGGCTTATCAGGACAGGCAGGGGAACCTGAAGAGCAAACAGATGGACATACGGATCACTGTCCTTGCAGGCAAGCGACGAGCACCAGGTCTGGGTAACTTATGCAGAAGAAGGACTTAGGGAACCCAGGAAGGAGGAGGTATCATAAGACAGTCTAATCAGCCACCTATGAGAATATCAGCAGGGCCATACAAACAACTCCGCTCGAGCCTCTCACCTGTCCACTCCCGTTCCAGAAAACACGCTCCACCAGAATGGCAGAGACCTAATGGATGCTTTATATTGGCCTCAACACATGTTTTCTTTCAACTCGGGGAGATGTGACCAGGAAGATGATTCCAGTAGTTTCAGCCAGGTCCAACACTCTGACTTGTAAGTCACCTTCTTGCCATCAGGATGAGCTCCCAGGTCTGTGACTCCCAGAGTCCTTCCAGGAGTCCTCCACCCTCTCACGGGCTGGGCCAACGAGGCTTCAGCCTTTGCTTGAATATGTCCAGTACCTGGGAGGAAAAGCAGCAACTTTATTTTAGAATAATTTTGGATTTATAGAAAAGTCACAAAGACAATTGCAGAGTTCCCTTATGCCTGCGCCTCGGCCACTCTCCCCTGACACTAGCATCTTCTGTGACCTTGGTACACTTACCACCACGCAGAGACCGACGTCGGTACGTTGCCATCAGCCAAACTACAGGCTTTGTTCATATCTCACCAGCCTCCCTGCTAATATCCTTCTGTTGACCCAAGATTCCGTCTAGGATACCACATGCGTTTGGCTGGGCATCTTTTTTTTTTTCCTTGGCTTTTCTCTTCCTCTTATAAATAATAAACATTTCTTATCTCACTCAGTTTCTGGGAATAGCACAGCCTGGTTGTTCTGGTTCAGATTCTGGTTTGGGAGGTTCGCCATCAAGCTCAGCTGGGGCTGCAGTCATGTGAAGGCATGACTGGGGCAGGAGAATCAGTGTCGCGGCCCACTCATGTGGCTGCTGGCTGGAGACTCCAGTTCCTCACCACACAGCCCTTGCATAGGGTTGCTCGTGACATGGTTCCCCAGAGTGAGGGATGCAAGACAGAAAGAGCAGCTGAGATGGAAGTCACAGTGAGTGGTGCTTTTTTGTTTTGTTTTGTTTTGTTTTGTTGGTTTTTGGGTTGTTTTTTTTCTTTTTTTTTTTTTTTTTTTTTTTTTTTTGAGGCAGCTCATTCCATTGCTGAGCATCTCCATTTGCTGAGAAAATGGTCTTCCTATGATTTCCTCCTGAATCCTTGCTCTGGCCAGTGGAGGGCCAGCCAGGAAGTCTCTTCATCCACCATGTTTAGTCCTTTAAAAACAAGCAAACAAACAAACAACAAATCCTAATGTCCCCTGAGTCTTCCCTGCATGCTAAAGATATACTCCTACAACCATTCATACGACTGTTCACCATCAAATGCTGTTCCACACCTGATAAAACAAGGACAAAATGCTTCACACAAAGAAATAGGAGGCTGTTTATCCAAAGAACCTACTTTATTCCCCCACCTATGGTCAGGAATCTGGCAGAAAGACAGCCATAGGCAGACTCACATTTCTTTATAAATTGGAAGAAACCATTATTTGACCTGATATGTAAAAGTTCAAAAATTTATAAACATTTTTATATTGTTCTGCCTGAAACTGAGATTGAGTATAGATGGAGCCTTGTGATGAGTGGGAAAGTGGGAATAATGTTCTGGAGTTTGGGTGTCCCATGGTTTGAGCCCATAGCTACCCTCTGGGTAGAGTTATGCCCAGACCAGTGCTTCTCGACCAGAGTGATTTTGTCCCTGCGGGACATCTGGTGATGTCCAGAGGCATTATTGGTTGTCACAACAGGGAATGGGTGGGTGCTCTGGCATCTAGTAAACTGAGCCCAGGGATGCTGCTAGAGATCTTACTGTGCACAGGACAGTTCCTCACAGCAAAGTTATCCAGCCCCCAGTGTCTCTAGAGCCAAGGCTATAGGTTAGATGCAGCCTCTAAAGGGCCACTTGCCATTCCACCACCAAGTGTCTCTTTTATAGCATTTTGCCCACATTTTTAACTGAGCCCTCCTCACTGCCTGTGAATTCCTTTGGTTTGCGTTCTCTGAGAGTCTACGTTTCTGGTCTAAGTCAATAGCGAGGCAGCTGTGGTTGGAAAAGTAAGGACAATGGTGCCAAAAAGCATTCCTTCAAACTTTTCTCAGCAGGGATTTTCTGAAGATTTGAGACAAGCTAGAACCTTCCTTTGAGGCTAGGATGGAATTGCAAACTCCAAGGCTTTTGCTAGGTGTACAGTGGCCCAGGGTTAGGTGTCCATGCTGGCCTGAGGTGGATGTCAGGAATGTCTAGTTAAGTAAAAAAGATAATATTAGTATGTCTTGTAAATACCTAAGAATTTTTAAAATTGTGGGTCACTCTTGACAAAGATCAGATTTTTTTTTCCTACAATGAGGCTTCGAGGTATTTGGAATTTTGGAGTTTGAAGTACAGATTGTCCTTGTGGGACTATGTAAACTCTCATGCTGGTGGGAATGCAAATTAGCAAACAACTTGGAAAATGTTTGATGTTACCTAGTAAAGCCTAAGATTGCACACATGCTGACCTGGCAACACAGTCCGTTTAGATCTACGCTAGAACTGTGGTTCTTAGATTTCACAGTGAACCAGAATCCGCTGGGGGTGTTGTTAAAGCACACATTGCTGGACCCCACCCCAGAGTTCCTGAGTCAATAGTTTTGGGGTAGGACTATAAAATTTGCACCTCTAACGAGTTCCCAGGCAGTACTGATGTCAGTGGTCCTAGAGCCACTGTCAGAGAAAGGTTCCTGGACATGTACATAGAAAGACACACTCACAAAATTTTTCAAAAAAAATTTTTTTTCAAAGATATTGATTCTGATAGACTCAAGCTAGAAACAACTCAAATTTCCGATGAACCATGGTATATTCATACCAGAAAACATTGTTCAGCAATAAAAACGGGAGCTACAGCTACCTGCCTTGACAGGATGAATTTCAGAAGTGCTGATGAATGATACAAGTGAGGCAGGAGAGAATAACTACAGTGTGATTCTGTCTCTGTGAACCCCAAAGTGGGAAAAACAAACTGTATTCTTTATAAATGCACACGCAGATAATAAAACTACAAGGAAAAGCAGATGATTGATTATTGCAAGAACCAGACCAGTGATTACTTGGGGGGTGAGGAAGGGAGGCACACAGGAGGCTTGGGTATGAGCAGTGGTCTACCTCTGAACTTGGCTGTTGGTGATGTGGGAGTTGGCCTCCTATTATTTAAACTGCACATTTGGATTTCTGCACATCTTTTTTTTTATTATTCATGAGAGACACACAGAGAGAGAGGCAGGGACACAGGCAGAGGGGAAAGCAGGCACCATGCAGAGAGCCTGATGCGGGACTCAATCCCAGGACCCGAGATCATGCCCTGAGCCAAAGGCAGATGCTCAACCGCTGAGCCACCCAGGTGCCCCCTATACACATCTTTATAGACGCTACCTCTTACAATTAAAAAGAAATTAAAAAAATCTTTCTATCTTAAAAGAAAATGTCCCCTATCCCATCTGTGTTCTGGTTCTTTGACAATTTGCTTGCATTTTAGGATCTGCCCCGTGGTTATGAAAACTAAGTTTCTTAAGCTTTACTATATAGTTTAGTTGTTCTTCTAGGTCAATGATTAAAATGAAGGAATAGATAAAAATAAATAAAAATAAAGTGAAGGAATGATCAAAATTTTAAAAACTATACCCTTGTTCCAGTCAAATACATTTGGTGGTATGAACCAGTGGCAAACAAAGCGTGACAGAGAAGTCCTGTCCTATTTGGAGAATGGATTTGAATCTTGTGTTGTTGGTATGTTTGTTGTCGTACATTTATAATACACTATGGTAGGCCATAAGATTAATCATCTTTTAGACACTGGAGATGAGAACATACACAGAATGACAGACATTGCTGGCTCTTCACCACATTACAAGTGATTTACTTAATGTTCCCTCATATGAATCTCACGACCGCAAGGGTGAAGACTCTTAGGAACTAGGTCCATTTTGTGGGAAGAGAATCATCTTCCGAAATGTTTCTTTGCTCTTTGAAAGAGGAGGGATTGAGTGTGTCTGCTGATCATATTGTGATGTCTTCTGCCTCCAAAAATCCAGAGAGGAGATGGGAACATCTGCAGCCCCGTGAGGATCCCAGGAATGCTCATTTCTGGTGAAGAATGTGCAGGCTGTCTTTTCCTGATATCAGAGTCTGGCTTTTAAATTTTATTGGGCTGAGTCCCTTTCTGGACTACACTTTTTAGTATATCCTGTAAAAAAACAATTCTTAATCCTCCTTTTAAACATAAGGTTCCTTGTGGCATGGGCTGTATTTCCCCAACTGGATCACAGTGCGGATTCCCGATTTGTGCCTTCCACATGTTCAGTAGACTGTTGCATAATCCCAAAATGCATTCTTGCCATGATGACTGGCAGTGTTTTCTGATGACATCCCAGGGAGTTAGCCAGATGTGCTCAGTATGTTTGTTGCAAGTACAAGACGCTAAAGGAATATATACCTTACTTATTATAGTGAAAACTTAGGAATGACCCAAATGTCCATCAGTGGAGGAATGGTTAATGAAATTATGGTACGGCTACACTATGGAATATTATGCAACCCCCCGAGGGAAAGTAAATCAGAACTTATGCACGTATGTCAGAGTCCCCATATCACTCTGTGTGCATCGTCTCATTAGATCTCACCACAACCCCATGAAATTCCCACTTTATAGATGAGGACACTGAGACTTGTCCCAAGTTGCACAGTTAGTAAATGATGCAGCAATAATTAGATCTGACTCCTCTAGACCCCCAAATTCATTTCCTTCTCCAGTTACACGCTACCAGCTTATAAATGTCAAAACCATATGTACTGTTGACTCTCGTCTCATGGAGATTTGATTCAAGATGACATTGGTTTGCATAAACATGAAAAATAGGAAGAGACTCATGTAATAGCAACAGCAATTTAGTGTCAACACTAAATTAATTCTGAAGGAGGTAAGTTTCCTGTACTTTCCATGATTGAAACAAAATTTGAGAGCATACATCAAGATTCTTGTTAGATGTACTATCCAAGGAAGGGGTTACCGTGTATTTTCAGAGCCATTTTTCTGAGGCTCTTTTTTTTCTTTTTTGTATATTTTTTTTATTGGAGTTCAATTTTTTTTTTGCTCGCTTCAGAGCCATTTTTCTGTCTGAAATGCCAAATGATAAGTGAAGTAAGTGAGACGTCATGCTTTTGGTCAAATGTGGTTATTGATAGTGTAAGATATCATCTGTCTGCTTGTGTTTACAACTTCTCATTCTTTTAATATTTACAGATGGACAGAAGAGAAAGAAGTCTTTGCGAAAGAAACTGGATTCACTAGGAAAGGAGAAAAACAAAGATAGAGGTAAAGGACAGAATGAACTAGAGCGGATGCATCTTCCATGGAGCATAATGGTTGAATTTGGTGGGGTTTTTGAATTGCATAGATTTATGTGGTTCAACTCTATTATGCAAACTGGATTTCTATGATGGAATGTCATTAAAGCCTGTTTTGGTCTACTCTTTTGTGTTTGAGTGGCCCTGTACTGAATTGATGAATTCAACTGGTTTGAGCAAAGTGTGACTTCGGCCAAGTTTATGGTTCCAATTATGATGCTAGCCAATCAGCAATGCATAAGAAGAACCTGGGTTGAGTAGCCACGGACAGCATCTCTAACACTAACCAGCTGTCTGGCAGGTCCCAATCGTTAGGCAGGGCTAGTTGAATGAGAAAAAGTTTGGATTCACCTACCATGACTACTGGAAAGAAACAGTCTCATCCTCATGGGCTACTGGAGATGGGCCATTCTCAGCATTTTTATGTTAGACCATAGCATGCTTATTTTTTGCCCTATATGTTTTGGGATTTGTTGACTCTCTTCCTACTGTTTGGTGTCCCCTTCTATGTCTATTTAGGGAACTGACACATTAGCCACTCTTTCAGAAGTATTTGTGGTCATTTTTAACCAGTATTCATTGAGCCTGCATAATGGGCACCTGGGCCCCATTAGCACAGTACAACTTTCCGTGGCTTGTTTGTATGGTCCCATATGAAATGCCTGCTGAATGGTGTGGTTGTATGAATGTATTTCCATTTTATGTGACATAATGAATGAGTGTTGAGTGAGGAGAGCCATGTCTCACCTTGGAGTTCTTTTCTATGATTGAATTTCTGCTTGAAAGATAATAGAAGGCAGTAAAACTGAAGGTAGAAAAAGAAATGCACTGTGGTCAGTACTGGACAAGACCTAGTCCACACCATTGATCCCAGACTCTACACCCATGTCTTGAACTGTGCCTAAAGTGTCATGGCATTTGGCTCTTTGGACTGAAAGGAGATAAAGAATTCTAAAGAATGGAGAACCAATGTTTTACTTCCCTTAGAGCGTGATTTCTCAACCTGAGTCTGTTGACATTTTAGACTGGATAATTCTTTAAAAAAAAAAAAGATTTAGATATTCGAGGGGGGGGAGCATGAGTAGGGGGAGGTGCAGAGGAAGAGGGAGAGAGTATCCTCAAGCAGATTCCCCACCGAGCACAGAGCCCCACGCGGGGCTCCATCCCAGGACCCTGAGATCATGACCTGAGCCGAAATCAAGAGTTGGCCACTTAACTGACTGAGCCACCCAGGCGCCCCTAGACTGGATAATTCTTCATTATGGAGGCTGTCCTGTTCATCGTGCGAGATGCTCAGTGGCATTTCTGGCCTCTACCATTGGATGCCAGTAGCACTGCCTCCAACCGGAATATCTCCAGACATCTCAAATGTTTACCTCAAACTGGAGAAAAGAAACTGAAAATGTGAATGATCCCTACCTCTGGCTATACAGTAGAATAATTTGTGGAACCTTTAAAATTCCCAGTGCCCAGACCCCCAAGCCAGAAAGTGTGATTCCATTAGTCTGTAGGGGTCCTGGACATGAGTCATTGTATAAAGTTCTGATGTGCAGCTTCTAAGATGAGAACTCTGGTCCACGTTAGCCAGCGTGGACTCCCCAGGGCACATCCTCTCACAGCAGAATCCGTTGCTGGAGGAGTGAAGGCAAAGGGCGTGAACTCTTGCCCAGCTACCTATCACTGTCTGATAAATTGGATTCTGTTTAATCGCTCTGTATGTTCTTGCCCTTATTTTTAAATGAGTATTAGTAACCAGGGTAGCTTTTTTAAACTAGAGTTTTACTCCTTCTGTTCCTGCCACCGATCACCTTTACCTCGCTAGATTAATCCTTAGTGTTTATGGAGAGTATTAAAGGGGCCACTCAGACTGGCATTAGTAATGCGCACCTTTAAAACTAGTTTACTCTAGGATGATGATACTACTGAGAGTAGGACTGAATACTCATAATGTAGACTTTCGGTGATTCTTCAAAAGTATACTCTTAGATCACTGAAATCTCACTAATGAAGAATTTCTTTAGATAATGACCACTATTGTCTAGTTAACAAACTATATCATGAACACATAATACATTAATCCCTCAATAAACATGACCCCAAATCTCTAAATGATAAAAGTATCACTTTGTTTTCTGCCTATAATTGATTAAAGTGTAGCATTAATGAATTGTAAAAAAAAAAAAAAAAAAAAAAGAAGTGCCCGTTCAGGCTAAACAGAATGAGCTTTATTGCAGGAGATGATCGAGTTCCCTCGGCAGAGAGAGATGCATGTGTGCTTGCCGTGTTACAGAACAACAGGAAGCAAGGATGTGAATGAGCAGGAAAGGAAGGGCCGGGGGAGAAACTAGCCAATGCGTACTGGGCCATCATATTTGCAGACTGTATCATATTTATATATTACATAAGCTCAGCTGTACAGGTTGCTGGCTGGGAAAAGGAAGGTAGGTTCTGGTGGTCCATCCAACTAAAGGGAAAAATATCAGACTTCGTGGCAAAAGAGGATTTTTCCCCCCTCTTTTAAAGTAGCTCTGATATTGAAAAAGGAGATGTCCCGGGCCTAAGGACATCTTAGGCTTAATTACCTGGCGTCTTTTCTGAACATAAAGTCCTGCCTGTGCCCACACATCCATCACACGGATGTCCTGGGAGCCAGGGCGTGAGGGGGCAGCATGCAGGCTTTGCGCAGTTGTAATGGTTCACATTATTTTCTTCCACTTGAATATTAACACTGGGGTTCCTAGCAGCTGCACATGTGGAAAATGATAATCATTTGAGTTCAAAAGTAAAAGAAGGAAAACAGGAAACTCTAAGTGACTTCTTGGGTTAGGTCATCTAAAAATAAATAGGAGCAGCTTTTGAGAATCAAATTGCTCTCCCAATAAAGAGTGATTCATTAAGTGTTTGATATGCTGCTAGATTAATTGATTCAATCAGAATGAATCATGTCCTGTATTTTATTTAATTGCCTTGACATAAAACACAACAGATCGTGTGACACTCCTTTGTCCCTCTTGCCACTTAAGCAGTGCCCGTATGACTCTTGAATTCCATATGGGAACAAATTCAGAATAGATGCTGGGTCAGAAAACATGTTTTCATACAGAATAGTTCCAAGTCCTTAATTTCTCTTAGATAAATTATTTGGCAACCAAAATGCAGTTTTTAAACGTTCAGAACGTCAGAAAATTTCTTTCTTTCTTTTTTTTTTTTTTTTTAGAAAATTTCTTTCTTGTGTCAAAAAAGAAATCACTTTTGGGGAAAAGATTTTAAGATAGCTATTGGTTCTAGTTCAGTAGTTCCTCAGCAGAACATGGGGGAGTAATTTTACTGTGGGGGTCTGGGAGATGGGTCCCCTCTTCACAGGATATTTCAGACCAAGCCATGTATTTATTGACACGAACTGTGGACATAATTCAGGTCTGGCACCTTTCTTTTTGCTGAAATAGTATCATGCCACGTTTTATTGTTCCCCAGTGTGTTACTACATGACAGCTGCAAAGGAGCCCTGGAGAGGAATAGTTGATACAACTTTATTTTGCATCGTATTAAATAGCAGTAGAAAAATCAAGTATCAGTTATCATTGTGTAGAACTTCTCAAGGTGAATGTATTGACCGCTGTCTGTGAGCGCTGCTCCTGGAAGTGGGGGAACCCAGGGGAGTGGGAGTCCCAGCGGGGAGTAGGTGTTTGGTCACACACCTCACACAGGTGTTTGGTCTGCATGCTGAGGGCGTTGAGACCCCATCAAAATGCATTAAGACGGGGCATCCTAATGGTGTGTTTAAACAGATCATCCTAATGGTGTGTTTAAACAGATCATCACATCACATAAGGCATGAACCTGGGAAGGGGGTAAGACAAGAGTCGGGGGAGGAAGCCTGATATTGAGGTGGAACCACTTCTGGTGAGGACGAGGCCCAGGATGGGACCAAGGGAGTGAGTGGAGAAGGTGGCACGCAGGAGAAAGTAAGAGAAGAGAAGACAGTGAAGGAGATGTGAGGACGCAGAATTAGAGGGGCCATTTCGGTGGATATCCATGCCACCAGGATGATGGTGGCCCGGGAGATCTGACCACGAGTCAGTCCGTAACAATAGAGCAAGGAGCAGGAGGCAAGAGGAACGGTGCAATAGCGGGTTTCTGCCACACAGAGGGAAGGTGCAGAACTCGAAGTGGCAATAGGGAGCAGAGGATGACATGCCACCTCCTGACCCCACAGCTCACAGGCTGGGAGAGTCCACGGCTGCTACTAATGAGCACAGCAGGGGAAGCAGTCTCCTTAGTGAACACATACTGCAGATTAGAACATGATACACACTGTCCCAGGCCCCAGAACACTGAGTCTTGGGAAATGTCCATATGGTTTTAAAAGACTATTATCAACCGTATTAGCCACTATCAACACAGAGTCTCTTGGGTGTTACCCCCCTAAGAGAAGAGCTTTGAACCCACAGATAAGCATGTGTACCCAACATTTTATTTACACATGAGGAGGGTTTTGCCAAATAGACTTGTGATGAGTCCTCAATTTCACAATAACCATATTTTGAGAAGCAGTAATATTCAAGGGATCCTGCCTAGAATTTTCCAGACTCTAGACACTGCAACTTAGGGCAGAGAGAGGCCTCCTTTCTGAAGCTTATAAGGGTTGTCAAGAGAAAGCAACAAGAATCAAGAGACTACATCAAAACTATCACTGAAATAATAAATAAACTCAGCCAGGAAAGAAAGCCTATTAGGGAAAAATACAAATCTGTTAGCAGGTTGTCTCTTGAGTGAGAATAAAAGGGAAATAAAAATGAGGAAGCATGACTTCATGTATCCCATCTGTTTAATTTGTATTCAGTTATTCCAATTTACAAGGAGAGTGGCAGACTTCGGGTCATTGCGAACGACAGATACCAAAGGAAACCATTTTTCTTCTTTTTCCTAGGGATATTAGAAACTCTGAATGACTTTCCTTACATGGCAAAGTTGGCTAAGAGAGGAAGCAGGAGGCCCCGTCTCCTGTGAAATCCCTGCAGTGGGTGTGCCTGCATGAGCAGACACAGATCCCTCGACATTGTCCCTTCTGTTCCACCCACAGTTTTTGTGTATTCCCTGTAGCTGTCAGCCTTGGCATCTGCATGTTTCCAGACTTTCCCTGGGATTTTGGAAGTAAGACTATTTGATTATTCCCATAGATGAGACCACGCTGATTTACGCAGTAAATCCAGGGGTGCACAGCACATGGTCTGGTATTGTCCTCTTTGGTTTCTAATTTTGCTAGTAGTGGACGTGGCCTTTTATCAATACTGAGTATTGGCTCTTGCTATGCCGTCTACATGGATCACTCAAAAACATGCTTCAATTTTTGCTTGTGTTACCACATGCCACCTAGTTCGTTGATCGAGGATGGTAAGCATCCTATGAAAATCTTTTTGAAGTTTTCACTCCCAAACAGATCGCATGTATTGCTAGAACCAGAGGTGCAGACTTCTCAAGTGCCATTTCTGGTTTTACCGTAGACTTGACCATTGGCTCAGCGATGTTAAAATGTTGCCACGGATCAAGGAGGAAAACCTCTGAGAGTCTCTTTCCACCTGATTTAAGTTAGCTTTTTCTTTCAAAGAGCAAACAACCCTGAGAACTGTGTTCTCTTGATCACCCTGGTTTTATTCATAGGGGTTATAAAAACAAGAGAAAAGCTAGACTCCAATATTGTGTTGCTAGGAGATGTAATTTTGAATCTAAAAGAAATAATGCATTTAATTTAGTTATTAATGCTTTTCAGCATAAATCTAGAATAGTGCCCCCCCCATGCCTGGCCCCAAAGATCAGTGTGCTTACAATGTATGTGTATACACGTGGACTTACTACAGCGATCCAGGAAGCAACTGTGTGTACATCTCCAAATATAGCGGTAGATTTCTGCATTATGTTCCTTCCCCCAACTTGTCCTCACTAGAGGATTTAACACATCGTACCTCAGGCTGGTTATTTAGTGATGAGAGTCTACTTCTGCATGTGGCCAGCAGAATGGCTTGAGGATCCATCATGAGAGCCCCAGCCCCAGCCCAGCAGCCTGTGAGGATGGGAACACAAAGAGGAAAGAGCAGACCTCCCCCGAGCTCTTCCCCTGCCTCACGGGTCCTCACTCGCATACTGGCTTCTTCTACTGGGAAACCTCAAAGTGTATCCCCTTAACTGAACTTCAGTCTTTGCTCCATGCATCTCTCCATTATAGCACCTGCCAGATGCCTGTGTGATTATTTATGTATCTGACTCCCACTCGCCCACCCAGCCCTGACTCTGGACCCTCTAGGAGCACACACTACAGCTTTTTTTTTTTAAGATTTTATTTATTCATGAGAGACACAAAGAGAGAGAGGCAGAGACACAGGCAGAGGGAGAAGCAGGCTCCATGCAGGGAGCCCGACGTGGGACTCGATCCCGGGTCTCCAAGATCATGCCCTGGGCTGAAGGCGGCACTAAACCGCTGAGCCCCCCGGGCTGCCCACAGACTACAGCTTTTATAAGCTTTGTGCTCCCCATTGCGTAGTGTGATGTGGTGTGTGGTAGCCGTTCAGTGAGTCCCTGTTGAATAAATGGATGCCCGCAGCCTTCTCATGCCTTGTAAGTTCTGGAGGCTCTTGAGACACATGAATCAAAGACTGACAGTTTGTAAAATTGTGTACTCATGAGGATAAAGCATTGTGTACATTCTATCAAAAATGCCACATTTCTCCATAAGGTGATTTCCTTTAAAACATACTCAAGATATGTTGGGGGGAAAAATCTAGAGGCCTAGATTTCTAAAAACTTGTGTTGTTTATACATACCGGCCTGTTTGATAGAAAGAGAAACTTTGGCCACTCTGATAAACACCAAAGTCATCTCTGTATTTTTATTGATTCTTCAGACAACGGTCCTTTGGATACGTTTGCCCTTAGGTCTGAAACATGAGCGAGAGCCTTCACTGGTCCAGTCATGTCTGAAAGTGAATGTTTGTGTTTTGCTTCCAGAATTCATCCCACAGGCATTTGGAATGCCCTTATCCCAAGTCATTGCAAATGACCGGGCTTATAAACTCAAGCAGGACTCGCAGAGGGACGAGCAAAAGGACGCATCTGATTTTGTGGCTTCCCTCCTCCCATTTGGAAATAAAAGACAAAACAAAGAACTCTCAAGCAGTAACTCATCTCTCAGCTCCACCTCGGAAACACCAAATGAGTCAACGTCCCCGAATACCCCAGAACCGGCTCCTCGGGCCAGGAGGAGGGTGAGTTGGCCAGTACTTTCTCTGACACCACTGCTAAAACAACCGAAGCATTACAAGGTTATTCTTTTGAGTCTTTGCTCTTGTGAAAAGTGGAAATGTAGTCCAGGGATCTGTCAACAGCCCCATTCAGGGACAATGTGCACCGGCCATAGGGCACGTGGTACACCCTCAAAGCCTTTTCCTGACCCCTCTCAAAGCTGTTGGGTTCCCCTCCTTGGCTACCTGTGTGCCCCATGATGTCCTAAACATCCTATGGCATCACCGTTGCTCATGCTCTAGTGTGATTTTCTGCTTTACTAGAGACTTGCCTTGAGACTGTGAGGCTTGAGGGCAGGGCCAGGTGGTTTTTTGTTACTCTCCTCATCTCTAGTCCAGGAACCACCCCTGGCCCCCCAGTGAACTGGCCACCAGTCTTCACAAGCAATAGGATTTTTTTTTATCAATGGAACCTTATTTTTTTTTCATAAGAAACCTACATATGAGAGAGGGAGAGAGAGAGAGAGAGGGAGGGAGAACATGAAAGGAAGGAAGGAAGGAAGGAAGGAAGGAAGGAAGAAGAAGAAAGAAAGAAAGAAAGAAAGAAAGAAAGAAAGAAAGAAAGAAAGAAAGAAAGAGAAAAGGCACATATATCCTCCTTCAAATCCACGCCGTAACAACATGGTGCCATGTGTTAAGGGAGCGCTATGCTCTAGGTACTGTGTTGTCATTTCATGTGTCAAATTTCACGTTTCAATCCAGGAAGGCTGAGTTTTCAGGCAGTGTGGCGGGTGATGGGCTGAGTCAGTTGATGAGCACCTCTAAAGCTTCCTAGGCCTCTGGGAGATCTCCTTTCCTCCTCTTGCCTGGAGATCCCCTACATCTTTGCCGCCTCCAGCCACTCACTACTGCCCTGGTCAAAACCCCAAACACTTCCCACTTAAAAGCCACATTCGAGACCTCTCCAAGCCCAAGGGGTGCCAGAGCCACTGTTGTCTTTCAAGGCTTCACCATGTTTAAAAACGAAGAAATGTCAACATTACAGGATATTTAAATGTACATGAGGGAAGTGCTCTCCCTGTCTCTCAGACCGCGTGTCAGATGGCGGTAACACCCGAACCCCACATGTGAGCTTTCTGGGGATCTGGGGCCCAGGCAATGGGCCTCCCAAATGCCCTCTCTTCTGTCCAGGCCTTGTCAGGGTACCAGCAGCAAACTCCTTCCTCTGTGCTTCATCAGCGGGGGGGGGGGGGGGGGGGGGGGGGGAGAGCTGTGCAGACAGGGCTGGAGCCCTGCTCCCCTGCACCCCACCCCTGCCAAAGGCTTTCTCTGATGACTGGAAGCACCCACCCATGCAGGCGACAGGCTGCAAGTGCCAAGACATTTAACGTCACCTCCCTGCCCTTAGCAGGAGTCGCCCGTGATCAAGGACTCTTGAGGCTTGTGGTATAAACAGCCTGGTGCACTCGCTACTGAGCATGGTTAGCTCTGAGCTGCTTGACCTACACCGTCTCCCAGAGGTCCCCAGGGCACTTGGGCATGAGCTGCCCATGGGCTTGTCACAGGCTTGGCTCCCTCCCTTTCTCATATTCCACCCCCCCCTACACACACACACACACGCATACACACAGTTCTCTGTGCCATGTCTGGGAGGAAAGCAAACAGACTGTTCCATGGAATCCAATTTTAAAAATCTGCCTCCTAGAGTCATAGTTGAGAGTTTGGGGTTTTATTCACAAGGCTTCTCTGACTTTACCTCGTTCATCAACAATGTGACTTTTTGTTTCTTGTTTCAAGAAATGGAGGTGGTTGGGTCAAAATATTACGACTCTCTGTCTGCCCTCTCTTGTCTTCCATTTAGCAGATGTTATCCATTGAAATTGCAACGACCACTGCCTTACCCCATTGTAGGAGTTTCCTGACTCTTTCAAGAGGTGTTGGCTGTTTTCCTTTTAATGTACGCACAGCATGACTGAATCAAGAGGCATTATTTCAAGGGTGACACTCAGGCATAGGCAAAAGCATTATTGGCTAGCATGTGAGGGAACTTCTGGTTTTCTCCATCCATGCACTTTGTTGACGTCTGTGTATGATTTGCAGGGCGCGATGTCAGTGGATTCTATCACAGATCTTGATGACAATCAGTCTCGCCTGCTAGAAGCTTTACAACTCTCCTTGCCGGCCGAGGCTCAGAGTAAAAAAGAAAAAGCCAGAGATAAGAAGCTCAGTCTGAATCCTATTTACAGACAGGTCCCCAGGCTGGTGGACAGCTGCTGTCAGCATCTAGAAAAACATGGTAAGCAGACTTGTCTGTCGGCGATCGAGTATGAGAGACTTTCATTTATTCAAGCTGCGTGGATTTAAGCACCCAAGTTCAATGCCTTGTTCATTGGCTCAGTCTCTGGGCTAAAATCTCCTTTGCAAAAGGAAAGGTTACACATCTGAGTGTTTGCTTAAGAGAGCCCTGGGCGAAACCAGATTGTGGGGGACAAACGTCAACTTGATGGTGTTCGGGCCATCCAGCAACTAGGGATCCTTGGAAGTGAGCCTGGAGGCCACCGTCTGTGGGGCTGGGTCTGTCCCCAAGCCGGCCTTCAAACGGAGCCCAGCCACTTTTGTCTTTTTTAGGCATCAAGGTTACTAGCAAGGCTTCCTGTAAAAAATAAGAGTCCAGCTTCTTAAAAAAAAAAAAAAGGATTGGCAAACCATTTCTTAAGTGAATAGAAAATACAGGGTTTTTGACAACAGCTTTCTATATTGCTATTTGCATTCTTGTGGAAAGATGTTCACTTCAAACTTCTTCAGAATGACCCTTTTGGCAACTCTATTCCAGTTAACATGTTGACTTAAAAATATACTTCTTTAAAAATTTTTCTGAAAATGTAGGCTTTTGGCTCATCAGACTGCCATTTCCACAATCCGACTGTTGCCTATAGTGTAGCATGCATTTTATGGACATGAAAAATTTCATTGCTTCTTTACTAGAAAAGAATACGCTCATTGTGATAAAGAGGAAAAGGAACAGAAAAGCAAAGAAAATTCTGAGGCTATCGTGGAGACATAACTACTGTTAGCTAGCATTCTCATCTAATTTTTTCTAGCAAAAGTGGGACTTTGTAAAAAAAATACTAAGGAGATATCTAAATATCTTAATCACTAGATAACATATGGATGACTTAATAAAATTAATATGCACTGAAACTTTACTTGTCTATACAAAAATCTGCTTGAAGACTTATTCAGAGAGAGAGAGAGAGAGAGAGAGAGTGCATGAGCCAGGGGAGGGGGACAGGTGAGGGAGAGAAACCCAAGCAGACTCCTCTCTGAGCATGGAGCCTGATGCAGGACTCAGTTTCACGACCTTGAGAGCATGACCTGAGCCAAAACCAAGAGCCAGATGCTTAACCGCCTGTGCCACCCAGGTGCCCCTCTCTACAAAATTTTTATATGTACCTGTGTGTATGTGTTTATCTATCTGTCTCTTCTCCTGGGAAGGCACACTGGATGTCAAGGAAAACGTCTCAGTCATTTCAAAGTCCCAGCACCTAGTATCATGATTAATACTATGTAGGTACTCAATAAATACTACTTGCACAGAAGTATTTTTTTAAATAGCAACTAAAGGATTCAGTACTGCAAATATGTAAATTCAGCCTGAATGTCACTGTGAGGTAGAAAAAGAGACTCATACTTTTATAATTATAGTTTTTCCCTATAAAGAATGTAGAGGGTGAACTGTAAGCAGTTTAAAAAGTCCTTAGTGAGAAACTTCTACTCCAATCCTGCAAAAATCCAGTGCCAAGCTGAGTAACTGCTTATGTGAAAGAAAACTTGGTATATCTTTCTATTTTCTTTTTGAAAATGAATGCTCATGAATTATAACTTATAAAATAGCATTTCCTTTAAGCTTACTAAAAACTGGACAGTTCTTTCTTTTTTGGAATGGTTAACCTGTAGTGTAGAGCCTAAAAGAAAGAAGATTATCCTGGGTCTTTCAAGGACCTGATTCTGTTGCTGGTTGCCATGGTGCTTAGCTCCAGACAAATACAAGACGTATTCAAATACAAATAGATATTAATCTTGGTCACTTGAAACCAATGAAAAAAGGGCAAACCTTAAAAAACAATTCTTTCATAAGACTTTATTTGCCCATTTGGGAAATGGGTAGGAGAGAGTTTGATTCACTTTAGCCTTATAAACATTTGTCAAAGATCTTTTCATTCCCTCCGTAATTGGTCTTGGACAGTTATCTTGACTCCATCTGCATCTGTGTACACCACCCTTCCCCACTTACATTTCACCCAGATGCTTTCTGTACTATTAGCTCAAAATTTCTTAAGCATCCTCAATTTCCCAGAAGCACAAATTAAAACAAAAACAAAAACAAAAACAGACTACCACCACCACTACCACCACCAACAAAACCAGACAATATACTGGAGACTCAAGCCCTATTATGTTTCTGGGATTTCAGCTGATGTTGGGGTGGGGCGTCCTGCTTATCCTGCCTGCCCTCTTTGCTTGAATTCCCTAAGCCTCATATCCAGGTGCTCTGGGGTCAAGTTCCCATTCCAGTTTCTGATGAATAGGAGAGAAAGGTGATTGCGTCGATTTCTGGGACAAGCCACAGCCAAGTCACGTTCCTCTGCCAGATTGATGCCTTTTTTCATGTATTCCTGTCTTTATCAGTGACTGTCTTAAGTAGTCAAGGTTACTAAATGCCTAGATTGTATCTCCTCTTAGAGGAAAGTCACCATGTAGCTGATGTCAGAGAATGGCATAGGATGTCTGAGGCCTGCCAGTTGCTCCACCTGGAAACAAACCAGCAAACAAAGAGAGATTTTAAAATATCTAATATCTAATCAGTTGAGATACACAGAAATGATAGCACTTGATCACTGTCTCATTTTTTCAATTACAGCCATTTTTGCTGAGCGAAAAAGTACTACCATTGAGGAAATAATGTCATAGAAATGGGCATTTCTGGGGACGCCTGGGGGGCTCAGCGGTTGAGTGTCTGACTTCAGCTCAGGTCATGGTCCCAGGTCCTGGGATCAAGTCACGCATGGAGCTCCCCTGGGGGAGCCCACTTCTCCCTCTGCCTATGTCTCTGCCTCTCTCTGTATGTCTCTCGTGAATAAATAAATAAAAATAAATTCCTTAAAAAAAAAAAGAAAGAAATGGGCATTTCTGAAGAGCCTAGAGGGACTCAGCTCAATGAATAAATAATCTCTCCTGTGTAGAGAGTGCTCTTATGATATTTCACTTCTGTAGAAAATTCAACTATTCAGAAACCATCAGCAAATAAGAAAATAAATGCAGCCAAAATTAAAATTGCTAATACCTGCTATTATATTAAAATTTTCTATGTCATGCAAAGGAGACTCATTCAGTTCAGTCAGGATCTGTTTCTCACCACATAATAGATGCCATATATGCCTCTAAGTGCTTTGTATGCATTAATTAATTGAATCTTTGCATAACTTTTCAGGTGGATGCTCATTATGCTCCTTTTGCAGGTGAAAAAGTATAATTCTGGAGTGATTCTAAATAGCTTGTCTTGTTTGCAAGCTCCCAGAGAGGTAGAAGCAATAGATTAGACTGAGGGTTGGGGTTGGCCCCACTTATGAGGCAGACAAACTGAGAGCAGTAACAAGGAAGGTACAGAGGTCTTTTGAAAATAGACGCAGAGCAAAATCCCACCCAAGGGCAAAGCACCAGTATGTGATTATGCAAATCAGGAATAATTAACCTCCCGCCATGATTCTCTCAAATTATTTTGCAAGTTCAGGATACCATTTATAAGATACAGAACTGATAAATGGGATTTATGGATTTATAATTATATTTATAAATGGTTTGTAATTATAGATGCTATCTTTCCCAGCTGAAAAGCCCTGGAAAACCAAACAAAAGGGGCTTATACTTAATACATAATGTGGCAAGACCATAACATAAATATACAAAAAAGATATCTATCTCCTATTTCCTGGGTGAGAGCAATAGTCAGTTACATACTCTAACAATAAAATAATTCATTCGTATTAATATCAAAAATATACCCAGAGTATCTGTAAAAAGAAGCAAGAACATTCTGCGAAGTTCTACCAAGAGATCTAAACCATGATTTAAACAAACTAAGATGTTTACTTTGTTTCTCGATGGAAAGAAATAATGTCATAAAGGTCGTAATTCTTTCCGATTTCATTATGTGTTGTACTAGTCTGAACTATTTCAGTGGCAAGAGAGAGGAACCCAGATAAAACTAGATTAAGCAAAGCACACCCACCCCAAAATCTTATTTACATGCTGGAGGTCTCAGTGTTATATCTAGATTCAGGCACAGCTGGATCCAGGATTCAAATGATGCCAGGAGACCATGAGTCTGTTTGCTGGCTTTACTCTCAGAACAGCTCTCTTCCCATGGCTAGAAAATGTCCATTGGCAACTCTAAACCAGCATCGCCCTCATAGCGGACTATCCCAAGTGAAGAGAAAATGAGCCACCAATGAAAAAATAAATGTAGATGATGATCATCAGTGGCGGTAATTAATGGCTTACATAGGAAGAGGAGGGCCGTTCAGACATTCTGTGCCCCCTGAAGGAAGGAAGTACATAATACTCCTTAGGAAGCATTCTTGCCCCCCCCCCCAATCAAACCTGAATCAAAGAAAACTCTGGGTCAACTATGTAAAAAGAAAAATCACACACACACACACACACACACACACACCTGGAGAAAAGGCTGGATAGAAATCAATTTTAAGAGTGGTTATTTCTGCATCAGGTATTTTAAACAGTATATTATGTTTTACAATTTTCTGCATCTTACAGATTTTCTTTAATAAGTGCTTGTTTTAATTAAAATTAGCAAAAACAAGATATGTCTATTTTTAACATTGATAAGGAGCTAAGAATTCAGATAAAATGCACGTTTAGTTATTTTGAATAATAAAGAAAATATTACTTTTTTCGTATGGAGAAGATGTGGAAATACAAATATCACATGAAAAGGTTTTCATCAGGAACGTTTACCATGCCTTGGCCCTGGCTCCTAGAGGGCTAAGCTTCAGATGAAAAAGCAGCTGTGCTTTTTGTGCTTTTCGTGCGCTGCTGCACTGTTACTGTTTTGCATGTTGCGGCTTGGTGCTGACATTCTTTTCTACGTCTGTGGCGATCTCCTCCACTTTCAAGCCATGAAACAGGACTGTTGATTTTCTTTGCTTCTTTGCAGGCCTCCAGACGGTGGGGATATTCCGAGTTGGAAGCTCAAAAAAGAGAGTGAGACAAGTAAGTGAAAAGTGAACGCTATCGTGCACATTTCGCTTGACTTTCTTTTTTTATAATAAATTTATTTTTTATTGGTGTTCAATTTACCAACATACAGAATAACACCCAGTGCTCATCCAGTCAAGTGCCCCCCTCAGTGCCCCGTCACCCATTCACCCCCACCCCCACCCTCCTCCCCCACCACCACCCCCAGTTCGTTTCCCAGAGTTAGGAGTCTCTCATGTTCTGTCTCCCTTTCTGATATTTCCCACACATTTCTTCTCCCTTCCCTTATTCCCTTTCACTATTATATATATTCCCCAAATGAATGAGAACATACAATGTTTGTCCTTCTCCAATTGACTTACTTCACTCAGCATAATACCCTCCAGGTCCATCCACGTCCAAGCAAATGGTGGGTATTTGTCGTTTCTAATGGCTGAGGAATATTCCATTGTATCCATAGACCACAGCTTCTTTATCCATCATCTTTCGATGGACACCGAGGCTCCTTCCACAGTTTGGCTATTGTGGACATTGCTGCTATAAACATCGGGGTGCAGGTGTCCCGGCATTTCATTGCATCTGTATCTTTGGGGTAAATCCCCAGCAGTGCAATTGCTGGGTCGTAGGGCAGATCTACTTTTAACTCTTTGAGGAACCTCCACACAGTTTTCCAGAGTGGCTGCACCAGTTCACATTCCCACCAACAGTGCAGGAGGGTTCCCCTTTCTCCACATCCTCTCTAACATGTGTGGTTTCCTGTCTTGTTAATTTTCCCCATTCTCACTGGTGTGAGGTGGGATCTCATTGTGGTTTTGATTTGTATTTCCCTGATGGCAAGTGATGCGGAGCATTTTCTCATGTGCATGTTGGCCATGTCTATGTCTTCCTCTGTGAGATTTCTGTTCATGTCTTTTGCCCATTTCATGATTGGATTGTTTGTTTCTTTGCTGTTGAGTTTAATAAGTTCTTTATAGATCTTGGAAACTAGCCCTTTATCTGATACGTCATTTGCAAATATCTTCTCCCATTCTGTAGGTTGTCTTTGAGTTTTGTTGACTGTATCCTTTGCTGTGCAGAAGCTTCTTATCTTGATGAAGTCCCAATAGTTCATTTTAGCTTTTGTTTCTTTTGTCTTCATGGATGTATCTTGCAAGAAGTTACTGTGGCCGAGTTCAAAAAGGGTGTTGCCTGTGTTCTCCTCTAGGATTTTGATGGAATCTTGTCTCACATTTAGCTCTTTCATCCATTTTGAGTTTATCTTTGTGTATGGTGTAAGAGAGTGGTCTAGTTTCATTCTTCTGCATGTGGATGTCCAATTTTCCCTGCACCATTTATTGAAGAGACTGTCTTTCTTCCAATGGATAGTCTTTCCTCCTTTATCGAATATTAGTTGACCATAAAGTTCAGGGTCCATTTCTGGGTTCTCTATGTTCCATTGATCTATGTGTCTGTTTTTGTGCCAGTACCACACTGTCTTGATTACCACAGCTTTGTAGTGCAACCTGAAATCTGGCATTGTGATGTCCCCAGATATGGTTTTCTTTTTTAAAATTCCCCTGGCTATTCGGGGTCTTTTCTGATTCCACACAAATCTTAAAATAATTTGTTCTAACTCTCTGAAGAAAGTCCATGGTATTTTGATAGGGATTGCATTAAATGTGTAAATTGCCCTGGGTAACATTGACATTTTCACAATATTAATTCTGCCAATCCATGAGCATGGAATATTTTTCCATCTCTTTGTGTCTTCCTCAATTTCTTTCAGAAGTGTTCTATAGTTTTTAGGGTATAGATCCTTTACCTCTTTGGTTAGGTTTATTCCTAGGTGTCTTATGCTTTTGGGTGCAATTGTAAATGGGATTGACTCCTTAATTTCTCTTTCTTCAGCCTCATTGTTAGTGTATAGAAATGCCACTGATTTCTGGGCATTGATTTTGTATCCTGCCACGCTACCAAATTGCTGTATGAGTTCTAGCAATCTTGGGGTGGAGGCTTTTGGGTTTTCTATGTAGAGTATCATGTCATCAGCGAAGAGGGAGAGTTTGACTTCTTCTTTGCCAATTTGAATGCCTTTAATGTCTTTTTGTTGTCTGATTGCTGAGGTTAGGACTTCCAGTACTATGTTGAATAGCAGTGGTGAGAGTGGACATCCCTGTCTTGTTCCTGATCTTAGGGGAAAGGCTCCCAGTGCTTCCCCATTGAGAATATCTGCTGTGGGCTTTTTGTAGATGGCTTTTAAGATGTCGAGGCATGTTCCCTCTATCCCTACACTCTGAAGCGTTTTGATCAGGAATGGATGCTGTATTTTGTCAAATGCTTTCTCTGCATCTAATGAGAGGATCAGATGGTTCTTGGTTTTTCTCTTGCTGATATGATGAATCACATTGATTGTTTTACGAGTGTTGAACCAGCCTGTGTCCCGGGGATAAATCCTACTTGGTCATGGTCTCTTGACTTTCAATTCAGTGACCTCATGCACGGTTCAAGCTTCTGCAAATTCATTTCTGAGTAGCTCTTCTGTATCCTCCCACCAAATACAGTATAACTGAGTCCCAAGAGGTGAAAGGCAGCTACTCAGAAGCTCAGGGAGGTCGTGATAGAGTTAGGATCAAACACTTGAAAGCAAAACATTTGGATGTATCCTTGGCAGGTAAAGACCTCTTATTGCAACTGTAAAAGCAGGAGATTCAGAGAGCGCCTAATCAGTAAGGGATAATATGTAGAAAACAATTGTCTAGCACTTGTTTTTACTAAAATGCGATGTGAAGGAGGCCATTAACATTCCCTTCGTATAAGATGCTCTGTTTATAGTTTTGCTTTCTCAAAAAGAAATCATCGTTATCATATTTCTGAGGAACCACTGACCCACTGACCCCCAACTCATTTTTCATGTGGGGACCATGCTCCTTGGTTTCCTTCAGCGCCGTGCAACATTCTTGAGACAGAAGTTTGATACTAGACCTTTGGGAATCTGTCACCGTGACCGGGCAGGCATCTGTGTTCACGAGGGCATCTTCACAAAAGGCAAACCACCCTTTCTTTGGCTAAAGGAAAATTAAAACATTATGCTTCCTCTATTGGGTTCCAACAGAAAGAAGCAAGGAACTCAGCAACTCAAAAAAATGAAACCAAATGAAAATAATTTCTAGCCGATGAAGCTGAAGATATATTTATTTGTATTATTGAAACTAATGGAGGGATCCCTGGGTGGCGCAGCGGTTTGGCGCCTGCCTTTGGCCCAGGGCGCGATCCTGGAGACCCGGGATCAAATCCCACGTCGGGCTCCCGGTGCATGGAGCCTGCTTCTCCCTCTGCCTGTGTCTCTGCCTCTCTCTCTCTCTCTCTGTGACTATCATAAAAAAAAAAAAAAAAAAAAAAAAAAAAAGAAACTAATGGAAATAAATGTTTCCTGATACTTCTTTTTTCGTTGAGATAAAAGGGGCTTCCAAAAGGACTACTTTTTCTGTTTATTTGGTGGGACCTCTTTATTTCCAATAGTCACATAAGAGACTACTGAGCAACATTTAACATTTCGCAACGGGGCTCGAAGGAGGAAAATAGCATGATAATAACATTTTGGGGCCCTCTCGCCTGAGCAGAGCTACAGACTATTTTCAAAACATTATCTTATTGACTCCACCCACCAGCTGTGAGAGTGGCCCCTTCACCCACTTCTTTGTAGGCTTAGAGAAATTACGAGACTTAATTCAAGACCGCACACTTCGCCCCGTGTCTAATTTCAAGATCAGTGTTAAATTCAAGATCACACAATTTAGATTAAGCTTCTTTCCACGGCCCATTCTTTCCTCATGTGTGTGCTCAGGGCAGAAACGTGGCGTGTTTGAATGATCACGAATGATGGGAGTGGTGCCAAGTGAAGACTTTTTGGTTCTGGCTGCCCGCTGCACACTAATGATGAGTTGCCTGGAATCCGTGGGCAGTTCAGGACAGTAATGGTCATTCCCATCAGGTGGAGAGGTGGCCGGTGTCAGAAATTATTCCTCAGTTATGTCTGGATCCACCGAAGTGAAAACCTTTGCATAGAGATTTATTGAAGGATTATCAAATCAAAATACAATGTGTGGTTATTGAGACTTAGACTTCCAGTGTGCAGTATGCTCTCGCTCACCATTTTATCTCGAACATCACTTCTCAGCACCCTACAGTTTTTATTCAGGACAGTTGTCACAATATTAACAGCTAATTAATCATTTGTGGGATTACCAGGTGCTCACCAGTCTCTCTATTAGGCTGAGAGCTGGGGGAGGGTAGGATGTTGTCTCCTTATTCCCTGGTGTACTTTGAGAGCCTATACCTTGGCCTGGTAGACAGGAAGCTGAATGAATGGATGAGTGAGCGACTGAACCAATAAACTCTTGTAGAAACTTATTGCATAGAGGGGATTCGTGAACTCACAAAATTATTTCTACAGCAGAAAACAATACGTAGGAGAAGTTGAGCTGTCACTCGCAGACATAAGCTGTAGAGTTAGGACTCCCTTCCTCTCACTGTTGTTTTCCTGTTGTCATAAATGACCTCCTGTAGTGATTAAGGCAGGGAATCCTTTTGGGAATTGTTAATAAGACTATTTTGACAAATCTCAGACAGCTTTTATTTAGTAATTGTCATCTTTTGAGACTTAGTCACAAATGACTTGTCAGGGTTTTTTTTTTTTTAAGGATTTTATTTATTTATTCATGAGAGACAGAGAGAGAGAGGCAGAGACACAGGGAGAGGGAGAAGCAGGCTCCCTGCGAGGAACCCGATGTGGGACTCAATCCCGGACGTGGGGATCATGCCCTGAGCCAAAGGCAGATGCTCAACCCCTGAGCCACCCAGGCGTCCCCTTGTCAGGGTTTTTAATTTCATCATTTGCAGGGGGAAAAAATTGCTTTCTTGCTGAGTATTTCTGTAAAATGTCAAAATTCCAACCTGGTAGGATCGCTGACATGCAAAACTGCTGTATGATAGATTAATTCCTCCCTCCCACATTTACTGCTGACCTAACCCCTTAGCTCTTCCTCCCAACCTTCTGGATGTCATTATCAAGCCCTCTGCTTGCATCATTAACAGGAAACTTACAGATATAGTTATTTAATAGTGTGTGTGTATATATATATATATTTTTTTTTCATGGCTGGGTTGCATAGGCTCTGTAGATCATGGTGACATGTCCTTTTCTTCTCCTTTTCGGTGCCTGTGTAAGCTCAACACTAGATACTGCATGTCACGGCACTTTGTTGGCTGGGTGCTGCACATTGAGGTGTGATGTTATAAGACTGCACTTAAACCATTATTTTTCCAGTTACGCGAGGAATTTGACCGTGGGGTCGATGTGTCTCTGGAGGAAGAGCACAGCGTTCATGATGTGGCTGCCTTGCTGAAGGAGTTCCTGAGGGACATGCCGGACCCCCTTCTCACCAGGGAGCTATACACAGCCTTCATCAATACTCTCTGTGCGTAATACAGCCATTAGTGGGAATGTTCCCTGGATTACTGGGATGCCTGACTCACTCATCGAACCTTGTGCATGTGTTTCCCAATAACTCAAAAAAAAAAGATTTTATTTATCTATTTGACAGAGTGAACAAGGGGGAGCATAAATAAGGGAAGTGGCAGGCAGAGGGCGAGGGAGAAGCAGGCTCCCCGTTCAGCAGAGAGCCCAACATGAAGCTCGATCCCAGGATCCTGGGGTCATGATCTGAGCTGAAGGCAGGTGCCCAACCGGCTGAGCTCCCCAGGCGCCCCTTTCCCAATAACCTTTTTTGTTGTTGTTCTCTTATTTATTGGTCTCTCATGAGTGGGCTATTTGGGGGAATTTTCTGAGATTTACCATGGGGAGAATTAGCAAGAAGACGGTTGAAATAAATAAGAATTCGAGATGCTTTCAAGTGACCCTCGCCCAGTAGAGAGTGCTATAAATTGATGCTTTGGCGTCATGGCAGGAGTTTGTATTCAGTCCGTGCCTAAAAATGAGTTTGCATTTCTGGTACGAGGATGGAGGGAAAGACAGGAACCCAGAGTGAGAAGGGGGGCAGGCAACCTTCCAGGGAAAGCAGGACGGCAGAGGCCGGGGCCAGGACTTCCAGTGTGGCTGCTCCAGGGCTGTGGACACAGACCCCACGGAGGAGAGAAGGAGGACGAGGGGGAGGAGGAACAGGCCAGGGCTGTGGCAGTCTCCGTATATTTCTTCCTCCGATGCCACACTTGAGACAGGATCACGAAAGAGAGCAAAGACGCTGTCACTGTGCTGTGTCTTTGGTCATCACCAACAAAACGTCGATTCCTGCATATTGCTCAACAGAAGAGGGCCTCAAATCTGCTATAAACTCAACTTTTTCGAATGTTCCCCAATTCCCAGTCATTGTTAGTAAATATTTACCGACAATGAAGGACTGTGACCCACAAAGTAAATGATGAGTAATGCCAGGGAAGGGAGGGAGAAGAAAGTAAGGGGAACTAAGCCACCTTTCTACCCGGGATGATCATCTCACTCTAGATGTTACATTTCCCCAGGTCTTCTTGATCTTTCTGTCCTCCGCAGGACTGTGTGCTAGACTGCCAAGCCGATGGGAGGATGGGTGGCGTGGCATGTGACTCGCCTGGCTAGTAATCCCTTCTGAAAGCGGTTACCAGGGGCCCCTTCTTGGAAGCTGAGTGGTGGTACCTGACTCAGAATGCCTCCTTTTGCCTTGCTTAGTGTTGGAGCCCGAGGAACAGCTGGGCACCCTGCAGCTCCTCATCTACCTTCTACCTCCCTGTAACTGCGACACGCTCCACCGTCTCCTGCAGTTCCTCTCCATGGTGGCCAGGCATGCCAACGACAACGTCAGCAAAGATGGGCAAGAGGTATGATGCACCCCCACTGCGGCCCTACATGCTGCGACTCCTCTTGCTTCTGGTGGTGAAAGGGTGGGCCATCAGCCTGATTGGCTGTTTTGCTTGGAGGAAATGACACCTGCCCTTTCCCTACCCAGCTGATGATATAGAATGAGAACTAGTGCAGGCTTTACTCTGGAGGTACAGTTCCTAAGAGCATGTAGGCAATTAACATCCTGTGTTCTAAGAATGCTTCTAAACGGTTCTCTCCTTTTCATGATGGTGCCTCATGCAAGACCTTGACTTTCCATTTGTGGGAAGAAGACGAGCAGTGAGCTACAGAGGTGTTTACAGCCATGGAGAAACGGAGTAATGGGGATGGGGGGAAGGCTGTCCTTGTAATTAATTTGATCCGCTTCCGTAATTTGGAGTGCAAATGTGATGTCACCGCATTATTCTTCCAGTTTGTTCCTCAAGCTCCCATCTGCCCTGTAGCTAGAAGTCTAATGTCCTCCTTTTGAGAGGTCCTTTCTCTCCTTATGCCCTTTTCCTCAAATAGACTGGCTTAATGCCACGGAGAGTCAGTCCTGCTTCCAAATTAGGTGGAGAAGGAACTAGAAGGTCTGATCTGCTCTCACCATGCATCTCGATGCCACAGGGTGTCAGCTGCTGGACAGATTCTGTGCACAGTCCCATGAGTCCTTCTGGGTTGTTTCCATTGAATCTGGTCCCCATTCAGGCCCTAGTGTGACCCCCTTCCCTGTCCATTTGAGGTCCTAGACTCTGGTTCTCTTAGGTCACCACACATATTCTTTAGGATGTTTTTTGATTCCACCCTTGGACAAGGGAGACTCTGGCCTCAATTTTAGGTGACCATTTAGGAAGCAACCTATGTAATCTTCACCTTAACAAGAGATCTGTTTCCCTTTTTGGTACCATGCAGTCAAATTTCTCCTTGACCTTGGATTCCCAGGGTGATCTCAGACCCTTTACTATGCTAACAAGCATTGCAAGTCAAACACAAAGAGGCCAGAGGCATTCCAAACTTACCTCACCCCAGAAACTTTTCTTTTAAATTCTTGTTAAGTAGAACTCCATTCTATTGTGGATTCAGTTCTGTATTTATCAATTTTCCTTCCTAAAAATCATGGTCAATTTTTATTTTTTTTATTATTTATTTATTTTTTTAATTTTTTCACTTTGATCCAGAAAGGCAATTCTGCATTTCTTATCATCGTCCTCGCTACTGGTATAAGATTGGAACTTCCCTGAGTTAGCCATGTATCATGTATCTCTATCGTAGTTATAATTAGTGAAACTTCTGCTGGCTTCAGGCTTCATAATATGGCACTGACACCTGATTTCAGCAGACACAGCTCTTCCGGGGATATACTATAATTCTCATAATTGTTAAGTGGTTATATTACCCGTCTGGGTGTCATCCTTTATCAGCTACAGATAGAACACAAGCTATAGAATCATCTGCTTAATGATTGGGTAGAGGCAGAGCCCTGTCTGTGTTCCAAGGCGTGCCAGTTGCTTCTCTGATGCTTCTGAAGTACGATGCCAGTAGTCAGGTCTTAGGTGACCAAGGAGGCGTTGAGGAAAGCAGAAAGTCCAATTGAAGTCACTCTTGCTTTTTTAGAATTGTTTTCAGATACACGTCCAAATGCTGAACAAGACTCCATCGCCTGTGCCAAAAAAAAAAGAAACTCCTCTTGGATGGGTACAAACCCAGCTTGGCAGGCTGGAATACTAGCTAGCATTTCTCTGTCTCCTACCTCGTGCTGGCTGCATGCGTGACAGTTAATCCTCCACTACACAAGGCAGATACCGTTGCTCCCATGTTTCAGAGGTGGAAGCTGAGGACTAGAGGGGTTAAGTAACTGAGCCAGTGTCCCACAGGGAGCTCCACTTACGGTTGCGCAGGTTGCGCATTTGTGCATTTCACAACTCTGGGGGCGGCGCCATGGACCCCACAGGCACTGTGGATCTGCACGGTTAGTAAGACAATATCCCAGAAGATGGCAGGAAAATATGTTGAGGAAGGGGCTCCTTTTTCTAATTCACACAAAACTGTCATATGGATAGTGGTAGGGTCGATCCAGTGACCAGTAAAGTCGTAGCGGTGGCTCAAACCCAAACTGGTCTCGCTTACTAAGAGCAGAAATCTGGAACAGGAATTAGGAGAACCCCTCCACTGGGGGGTCTAGTTCAGGGTTTCCCAGCCTCCCTATGATCGATATTTGAGACCAGGTAACTGCTGGAGGGGCTGCCCTGTGCATTAGGGATGCTTTAGCAGCATCCCCGGCCTTTACACACTTGACGCCAGTAGCAGCTCCCCACCGCACCCCAGTTATGACAACCAAAAGCATCTCTAGATGTTTCCAAGTATCCTGTGGGGGGTGGTAGGAGGGGGGCAAAGTCCCCCCTGTTTGAGAGTGCTCGGTCACTTTATAACGAACTGACCATGTGTTCTTGAAGAAATCTGTTAACCTTCCTAAACCTGACTTTCCTTATCTGAACTTTGTGGATAAAATTCTTCACCTGGCCCTGCACCGTGGCTCAGAAGACAAGTTTACTCTAAGGAATATGAAAATATCCTGGTAACAGCAGCGTTGTACAGGGAAGCAAGAGTTTGCGAGTGTTTCTAGCCACTCTTGACCTAAACCTTGAGTCAAAACGAAGGACTGGTAAAGGTTGGGGCAGCAGGGGAAATAGGAGGAGAGGCGGCTTGGGTGGAATGGTGAGAAGTCACAGGCAGACGGGTAGCCCACGCAGCCATCTGAGATCGGAGTAAAGGCTGTGGAGTGGGAAGGTCGCGATGAGGTATGGGGGCAATTAGGCTGTGTTCACAGAGTGCTGAATGCCTTCGTAAGAGGTGGGTGCTTTTTTCTTTAAGCCCCGAATATGTGGAGGGATTCCACTAAGGATTCCACTACCCCCATGCTGTAGATCGGTTAGAGGCAGGGAGAGAGCGAGTTGGGAAGCTTGTGTGTGCACAGCCATGCGGAAGACAGCAATTCACATTGTCACTGTCCAGGCAACAGTGGCCTCGGTGTTTGGCTCACATCCATCCTGAGCACATATCTAGTTCCTCTAGACAAGTGAGTGTCGTTTGGGAATTGTCACCTTACTGTTCCTGGGAGGCTGTGACCTCTCGGAGGTGGAGGAGGTGAGGACACGGGGCGAATATAGAATTAGGGAAGGCAGTGCAGAGTCACTCCAGAGCTTCAGAGAGAAAGTGGTGAACATGGGCCAGAGAAGTTTGGAGTGCGCAGGGATGGGGGTTAGCTAAAGACCCCTCTGGTAGAAGTTAAGAGTAGAAGGAGAGGAGCCAGAGAGAGAGCCAGAGAAAGGTTGTTTGCTTAATATTTTATTGGTGGCTTGGCATGAGCACAGGGAGAATAGAGGGTGGATGCCCTGCAGTGAGGCAAAACTCGAACTGTAAAACACACTCAAGAAACAGAGCAGTTGGGGCACCTGGGTGGCTCAGTGGTTGAGCCTCTGACTTCGGCCCAGGGTGTGATCCCGGGGTCTTGAGATCAAGTCCCGCATCAGGCCCCCTGCATGGAGCCTGCTTCTCCCTCAGCCTGTGTCTCTGCCTCTCTCTGTGTGTCTCTCATGAATAAATAAATAAAATCTTTAAAAGAAAAAAAAAAAACAACAGAGCAGTTTTCAACTTTTTCTCTTCCCTCTCTGCTGGTTGGAGTCAGATGTGTTCTCTCCCTGCTGGGTAGTTGTTATGGCTTGGAACACGAAGAAACAGAGCCAGAGCATCAAGTAGTTTGGAGGCACACACACGCTGTGTCAGCGCCTTGCCGCATGACCCTATGTCTACAAAATAGAGGAAGAGGGAAGAGAACAAGGTTGGGTGGGGGAGGTCTGACTGAGCTCCCTCCTCTAGAAAATGAGCATCATATTTGCTTTCAGATTGGCACTTCCAACTTACTGCATCATTGACTAATAGGATGTTAGAGACTTTGGAAAGAAGGGCATGAGAAAATTTGTTGGAGGGACAATCAGTGCTTTTCTTAGGAAAATCAAATCATGGTGTTGCACTATCTGGGTTTGCTTTGTCTCTTTCCATTTTATTTGCTTTGCTCCTTGAGGAAAAGAGAAATTCCCAAATGTAAGAAAGATTTCATTTCTTCTCGAGAGAATATTGCAGGAGCATAATTGAAAGCTCTCGGGCAGTGGTTTTTCCAGTTGTCCAAGACCCCTTGGACGTGGTATTGCAGGGGAAATGTGGTGTGAAGATGCGCTTGGCTGGTGAGAGGGCCCGTAGCTGGCCTTCGGTTCCTCAAAGGGTCTACGAGGCAGAAAAGAAGTTCCAAGCCACCAACAGAAAGCTGGCTTACAGATCTCTGAGGAGGTGCATACCTGCAGGAAATGGGTGGTCGGCTCCGGAACTGGAGCAGGCCCAGTACCTCACTCTCCTCACCCCGATCCCGGCCCCGCTTTAAAGTTTAGTCTTCTCATTGCCCCACACTGACAGAGGCCACCGGGGAGGCTGACCCGTGGGAGGCACAGGTTCCGGAGGAAGATGCAGGGTGGCTTTCCGGCTCCACCCGCCTCCTGGCTCCAGGCTCTGGGCATCACTTCCCTGTCTGTAAAAAAGGACAACAGCCCAGCTGCTTCGTGAGCTTATAGTGCAAAAGAATCAAAATAGCCTGTGGAAAGTTCCTGGTTGGGTGCCTGTAGGTGCTAGACTTGTAATAAATGTGAAGGACTCATACTAGGTTTAGAAAGGATCTAGGATGCTTCTTTAGCGAGGACAAAGTGGTTCCTTTAATTTTTTAAAAAAACTTTATTTTTTTCATGAGAAACACGCAGAGAGAGGCAGAGACATGGGCAGAGGGAGAAGCAGGCTCCCTGCGGGGAGCCCGATGTGGGACTCGATCCCGGGACCCTGGGATCATGACCTGGGCTGAAGGCAGACGCTCAATTACTGAGCCACCAGGGCGTCCCTAAAGTTGTTTCTCTAATTGGCTGGCTAATAATTAACTAATGAACTGACCCCAAGTGCACGTGCTGTTACCTAGACACAGAGCTACCTAGATGCTGAACCACGAGCAGCCAAGGTGGAGGCTGTCTGGCTCCACAAGTCAAGTTCCGATCTCAAAGACGGTAAAATGAAAACAAATCAGAACAAAACAAAAAAGCGTTAACAAACCACAGCAGCACACTCTGCAGCTGGAATCTGTGTGCCATTTTACAGACGGATTGGATTGCGTTCCCAGAATAGCAACAGGAGAAGGAGGGAACGGAAACAGAGTTCTGGACTGTCCTTGTGCTAAACATTCTTTTAGAAGAAAACAAAACTCTCCTATTTGTGAATGTTAACCAAAAAAAAAAAAAAAAGGGAAAACCCTGCTATGAGTTTAAGAGGGGAAGGGGAAACACTCCAAGTGCCTGAATTGTAAAGGGATGGATTTGAAAATGACACACATTTGATTTGATCCTCAAAATTTCCAGGAAGCCATAAATTTCCAGGAAGAGAAATGAAAAATCAAATGAAAAAAAAAAAACGGCAATTGTATATCAATGAAGTAAAACGAAGACAAAATGATTGAACAGTCATACATAAAGAGGACTTCCATGAAAATTCCCAGTGTTTACCACGTGAAAGCATTTCACTTGGCAGGAGACCCCAAAACAGGCTCACCTTCTAAAAACAGCGCATGCCCTGTGCCACGCTGGGATCGCAGGGCCCACTAGCTGCCAGCTCAGGGCTCCCCAGGACACAGGTAGGGCCCGGAGTACCTCGTGGCTGTGATGAGGCCTCACGAATTCTGTGCTGTGCACCCAGGTGCCTCTCAAAGGCTGTGCGCATCTTCCCAGGCCTAGGACCCCCACTGAGCAGCTACAGTTCCTATACTTAGCCCCGTGTTCCTAGATTTTCAACTAATATCAACAAGAGAAAGAAAAATTTGCCTAGACCAGTGGTTCTTAACCCGGGACAGTTGTGCCCGCTGGGGACATGTGGCAATGGCCCTTGCCTCCTTTTCCTGCAGAACCCTCTGCCACACTAGGGGGTGCCTTGGTGTATTTTACATGTCTCTGTCTTTGCATATGGTGTTCTTCCAACTGTGAAATTGTCCCTTGTCTCAGCTCCTCTGCTCTTCAGCCTGACAAACTCTGTTCTTCCTTCATGGTTTTGTGCAAATGTTGCCGTCTCTTTGGAGTGTCCCTGGGGCGTCCAGAGTTGATGGCTTCATACTCTGGACTCGCTCCTTGTGATTGACAGGCTTATTTCCCCTCTGGAAAGTGCACTCTTTGAAATAAGGACTGTACCGTGGTCATTGTTGGAAAACTTGTAAATAATTAGAATCCGCGAAAACTGTGTAGCCTACGGTAGGTCCTGAGTGTGTGATTTAGTAGAGGGATGATGGTTTGATGGATGCAGGGATATAGATGGAGGGCTGGCAGGCTGGTTGGATGGTTGGATGGATGGATGGATGGATGGACGGACGGACGGACATCGGCATTTCTTTTTATAAAATTTTTTTTAAGATTTTATTTATTCATTAGAGACACAGAGAGAGGGAGAGAGAGAGGCAGAGACACAAGCAGAGGGAGAAGCAGGCTCCCCGCAGGGAGCCCAACGTGGGACTCGATCCCGGGACTCAAGGATCACACCCCAGGCCGAAGGCAGCACTAAACCACTGAGCCACCCGGGCTGCCCGACATCAGCATTTTTTAAAAGCAGGCAGGGTAGACATTTTATATAGTACCAGTTTCACAACAAATAACTTAGAGATGTAAAATCGTACTTCATATGCTATCAAGGGGCACCTGGGTGGCGCAGTCAGTTAAGCGTCTGCCTTTAGCTCAGATCATGACCCCAGGGTCCTGGGATCGAGCCCTGAGTTGGGCTCCCTGCTCAGCGGGGAATCCACTCCTCCCTCTCCCCCTGTCTCTCTCTCTCTCTCTTTCCAATAAATAAATAAAATCTTTAAAAAATATATGCTGTCGACATGACCGCCGAGCTATGAGAGTCAATCCGAGACATGAAGCAAAAGGAAAATGCTGGTGCTCCCCACGGACTCTGCCAGAGGTGATGGAGCCCTTGCGGGGGGGGAGGGTAAAGGAAAAAGGTCCCTTGATTACTGAGCCACCCAGCAGTTTGAAGAGCAAAAATAACACCAGTCCTTGTGTTGTCCACTCTTACAGGTCACCGGGAACAAAATGACTTCTCTCAACTTGGCCACTATATTTGGACCCAACCTGCTGCACAAGCAGAAATCATCAGACAAAGAATTCACCGTCCAGAGCTCAGCCCGGGCTGAGGAGAGCACGGCCATCATCGCTGTGGTACAGAAAATGATTGAAAATTATGAAGCCCTGTTCATGGTAAGTGGCTCTTCCCAATAAGCTGCGTCGTGACGCTCTTGGGTGGCATGATGAAACTCCTGCACGCCCTCCCTGGCCCGTGGTGCTGGTCGTTGCCTGAATACCTTGGAAGGCAGGCACTTTCAGTAGAAATAGAAACATACGGAGCTGTGACGTCACTGGAAGTTTGTGACCTCACGTTAAAACACACGTATCCCAATTGTCAATTTCATTTTGTTGTCCCCTAAACCACGGTCACGTTCTGGAGTCATTTAATTATTTTCATAGTGAGGTCCTCGCTCAAAATATCGATCAAACCCTTCTCTTGGGAATTATCTGTGGCCCCTGTGACTCCGAGTAATGCGTAACCACCCCCACCAATGGCACCTCCTCCGAGGTCAATCTTGAAGTCTTCCCTCTCGTGTCACTTCTCTGTCCCTTGAACCCCAATACTGTTCCTACTGATGTTTATCTTACTCAACATTGTGTTAGTCATTTCTGACTGTTTCCCTCCATAGTTTAAAAATCCATCTGAAACATGGGCTGTGCTCTCGTTATCTCCTCTCTGTATCCTCTGTATGCTTTTGGAAGGCCCTTCATCTGGCAGGCACTCAATAAATATTTTTTTTATTTGTATTGAATTACCAGTTCCTGTTTTCCTTCAAAAAACTGCCCTGCTTGCTCCAACTTTCCTTGAAACATGAGAACAGATGCCAAGTCTCTTCTATTTCTGTTCTCCACTCCTATCGCATGTCAGAATTTACAGGAACTTTCTCCAGGTTTCCTCTCCCATTTCTCCTGTCAGTTCACAAGTGCTCACCGTAAATCTTACCTCCTCCACTGGAGCCTTGAGTGGCTTCTCCAACCAAGCATGTTAGTTCCCTCTTTTGAATCTCCTTAGTATTTTGTCTACACTTATTAATTGCCTTGCATTAGATTTCTTTCCATGCTGGTCTCTCACCAATGATTTTTTTTTTTTTGTAAATTTGAGAGCCAGTGCTTTAGAATTGTTGCCCTCTGTGTCTTGCCTGTGTGATCGTGACCAAGTAACTCAGCGCCCGATAAGCATCGGTGTCAGCGTCTGTGAAATGGGAAAACCGAAAGCACGGCCTATTTCCCAGGGTGCTTCCCAGAATCATTTGATATGTGAAAGCATTCTGCAGCCTGTAAATTCGATGTGAATGTTAATTAATAATTTTCTTAGTTAGGCAACGTGAGCTGGCCCAAATCTCAGTACTTCGGCACAACAGACATAAATATCTTGTTGACGTAAAGTGTAATCAGATGTTTGTCAGACAGCTTTGCAGCTAACGATTTAGGGACTTCAGCTCCTCACGTCTTGAGACTCTGCAATCCCCTAGGATTTCATGGGCCCAACCCAGAAGGGCCATCCATCATGTCCACTCAAATCCCATTGCACAAGCCATGCTTAGCTATAGGGAAGCTGGGAAATGGGTTCCTTCTGGATGCCGAGGAAGAAGAGAAAATGGGTTTACCCACAGTGAAACACTCACTGTTTCGTTTTGTTTTTTAGACAAGCTTTCAGAATTAGTACAATAATTAGGTAGAACGGTATCCTGCTCCTCTTTGAGTCTCTGAAGCACGGGCCCAGCCTGTCGGCAAACAAGAAGCTCTCGAAAAATGTGGAGTGAGTCATTGCCTGCATATAAGTTTCACACTTCAGCCCAAATCCTCATAATTAATCACATACTAGGATGAATCAAATAACTGAACTTTCCAACATTTTCTTCAAGTTTTAAGTCACCCGTCATCTTGCCAAGTAGTCTCGGCATGACCTCATGCTCTCTGGATTTTTTTTTAAACAAAATAATACCTCTCCCCAATCTTAATTCTGTCCTCCACATTCTATATGCTAGGCCAAGTTCTTTAGCTGAAACCACAAACCTTCAGGCATTTCTTTTCCACTCGGGATGCTAACACAGCCCTACCTGGCCACCATTTCCTGCTGCCCAGGCTACAGAAAACAGCAGCAGAACATTATCTTCCACCCTTTCCCAGCATCTTCCAAACATGCGCTGCACCTGCTGTTTTCTCGGGAGACACCGATGTCGAGAGTCTCTCGGGGAGTAGCTCATATTGGTGCTCCCCTGTTGTGGTCTTCACTTCTTGGCCAGCCCTTTCCTGGTCACCCTGTCTCACCTGCAGCCCCACCCACCCCCCTGTGTGCACCCTCACTTCCTGTTCCCCCTCCCTCGCCCCTGCCTTCCCCCCCCCCCGAGCACTCATCACTACCAGCGCAGGGTCTCACTAGGTTCTCTTGCTTGTCCTGTGTTTCCACGCAAGAATGTGAGCTCCAGGACAGGATGGGTTTCTGTCCCTTTCCATCTGCTTTCTTTCTTTTGTTTAGATTTTTATTTATTTATTCATGAGAGACACAGAGGGAGAGAGAGGCAGAGACACAGGCAGAGGGAGAAGCAGGCTCCCTGCAGGGAGCCCGACACGGGACTCGATCCCAGGACTCCAGGATCAGGCCCTGGGCTGAAGGCAGACGCTTAACCGCTGAGCCACCCAGGCGTCCCCCATCTGCTTTCTTTACTGCGTTACCCCTGTGCCTGGCACATGGTAGAAACACAAGAAACATTGGTCGAATTCATGAGTGGCTCAGTGGTAGTTCTGGAACATATGGTTTCCACGTACGCATATGAAAAGGCTTAGACATGGAGGAACCAAGGATACCTTTCTCAGAGTAAGTTAACCGTGACTATAAGCATCCTTGATTTCCTTAGACAGATGATGGCAATTATGTATTGAGAAAGAATAAAAAGATGGATGTGGGAGGAGATGTGGGACAAGGATCCCAAGCTGAGGTCAGCTAAAAGGAAAACGGGCTCTGGAATCAGAAAACTTTGCTATAGTCTTTCCTTTGCCTCCACCTCACTTTGTTTGGTGAGCTCACCTGAGATTTCGGTTTCTTCGGTTATCAAAGGACGAGGTTAGAACAAATGAAAACCAAGGTGCCTTCTAGTTCTGAAATGTACGTGATTCTGTGCCTTCGCACTGAGTCTACCTCTTTTTTCTCTATAAAGCACAAAAAAAAAAAAAAAAGAATCTTGCCGCTGGCAGGCTCTCTTGGCATATTTGCCATTTCAGAATCTAGTTGGTTATACGAGAGCTGCTGGCTGGTTGGCAAAGCTGGTCTGCGTGGGTGGACAAAAATTCAGTCATGTATATAGCTGATTGATTTCGTTTTGTTTTTTAGACAAGCTTTCAGAATTAGTACAATAATTCCAAACAAGGAAGGCTGAAGCCTGATGATTAAAGGTTGTTGGCTGTTGTGCAGTTTCACAGCTTTTTGAGGGGTTGATGAGCTCAGAAAGGGAGGCTCTGCTTCCTCATTGACATTAGAAAGGAGGACTCATCAGGAAAGGTGGCCAGGAGTTTGTCCATGAGGGCCGAATGCACCTGCCTGGAGGCAGCGTTGGCGCAGAACAGATGGAAGGGTCTCCAAGGCCACAGAGGCCTGGCCACCACCCAAGTTTTCTTTTGAGTGTTAATGATGTCCTTCATGTCTTGATGTTGCAACTGCCTCTCCCACGTGGGAGAGGTATCCGAGTTAGTGAGAGAGGGCAGAAAAGAACCTGGCTTTGTCCCATCATGCAGGAGAGAGGCCTAGATCCAGAGGCTGGCACGGGGTTCGAGAGCCTGGCTAGGACAGGCTTTCACACCGGTCGTTTGCTATTCAGGCCCAGGGGTGGAAATCCCAGAGCTGGAGAGACGTCCTGATAACAGCCATCGAGCTCACTCTATCAAAAGCCAAGGCAGCAGATTAAAATAGGCCTTCTCAAACTTGAGCGTGCAGCAGAGTGGCCAGGTTTGTCACACATTTCAGATTCCCCGGCCTCCCTCCTGAGAATCAGATGGAGTGGCGCTAGGATGGGGCCCAGGAATCCACATTCTTTTTTTTTTAAGATTTTATTTATTTATTCATGAGAGACACACAGAGAGAGGCAGAGACACAGGCAGAGGGAGAAGCAGGGTCTCCTCAGGGAGCCCGATGCAGGATTTGATCCTAGGACCCCAGGATCACAACCTGAGCCTAAGGCAGGCCCTCAACCTCTGAGCCCCCCAGGCGCCCCTGGATCCACACTTTCTAACAAATGCCTCCAGGACGTGCTGGTCCTTTCGAACCACACCTTGGGAAAGCCCCAAGGTGCTTTAGGGAAGGCCGTGAGCTTTGGAATGAGCTACCACAATTCTCCTCCTGGCTCGGCCATAAATCTGCTGTGTGATCTTGGGCTCATGCTCAACCTCACTAAGCCTTCGTTTCCCTCTCGCACAAAAAGGTGATGAGGTTGCCTCCTCTACAGGATTATTTTGAGAATGAGAAATGACATTGCTAGGCACTTGCGGCAGGAACTGGCATATACTAGGCACACAAAAGAGAAAAGATCACTGTTCTTACCATGTGAATTGATAAGATACTGTGTCCTCTCAGGGCACTTTCAAGGTGTCACCTGTGTGGGGAAGCCCACCTGGCCCGCTTTGCACAACAGTGTGAGCTGCTCCCACGCCTGTATACTCCTCCGCCCTTACCCTGCTCTTTTTCTTTTTTCCATGGCACCTCTCACCTTTTAACTCACTATATAATATACTTACTTTTTATGCTTATTGAAACCTAATAGAATGCAAACTTTCTGGAGGCAGGGGTTTTCATTTGTTTTACAGCTCGTTGGCATCCAGAAGAGCAAACGAGTGCCCGGTGATTATTTGTTGAATAAGTACAACAACATATTGCCAGGAAGAAATGCATTTCTGTTGTTTGTTTTTGATTCAGTGCCCATACCCCGTCGACTCCCTCACCTTTAAATCATGACCCTCTATTCCTGATATCCACAGTGAAACACTGGATAACATACAATGGTATGATCTGGGAACAATGGAAATAAAGGAAAAGGATCAGGGGCCCCTGAGTGGCTCAGTGGTTGAGCATCTGCCTTCGGCTCAAGGCGTCATCCCGGAGTCCTGGGACCAAGTCCCACATCGGGCTCCCCGCAGGGAGCCTGCCTATGTCTCTGCCTCTCTGTGTGTTTCTCATGAGCAAATAAATAAAATCTAAAAAATAATAATAATAAACAAAAGGGAAGGATAATGCATATCTAGGAATGCTCACTGGTATCACTGTAAGGTGGAAAGCATCCCCTGCCTAAACTGTTGGTGCCTGAATGGCTCTGAAAGTTGTTGCTTCCATAACTGACGTTGACAATCCCAGAGAAGACTCATCGTTGCTCCTGGAATTAATAAGAGCTTCGGAGCCGAGTGGAGAAAACTGTCAGCTCGTTCTGAGGACTGATACTAAATGATTCCTACCAGGGCTCCTTTTTTGGAGAGAGGGAAAGAAGGCAAGGCACCCCTCTTACAGGCTGATGAAGAGTCCAGAGTGCAGTGGAGACGTGGGAACGCCAGCGCGCTCCCACCCTGCTGGTTCTGCAGCCTGAGCTGGGGACCAGCACCGAGCACATGGGAATTTTCAACTGAGAACCACTGGGAGCAAGGGTCAGAGGCCGACGTGAGGATTCCAAGCTCAGAAGCCAAGCTTCGCCTCGTGTTCCTTTCATTCCCTGATGCAAATTGCAGTTTCTTAAAACCGCCTTTGCGTGCCAAATCAAAGGGAGTCAAGCAGCGATCCAGGTCATCAAACAAGAGAACACCTCCTACCAATGTACCCAGATAATTATGTATGATTTCCATTTCCTTTTTTTATATCCATCCAGTGTTTTTTAAAATTACTGTTGTTGACATGCCAGGGGCTGGGCTGGTCGTTCTGTACATCATCAGCTAATCTAAATTTCACCACCATTTCATGAACAGTAAGCTGAGATAGTTTGTCCAAGTGATGCAGCGACTAAGTGAATTATTTCTCCAGCACGATGCCTCCCCACCCAAAAGACAAGGTGCTTTATTTTTATTTTGTTAAGACTTTATTTATTTATTCATGAGAGACACAGAGAGAGAGAGGCAGAGACACAGGCAGAGGGAGAAGCAGGCTCCATGCAGGGAGCCCGACATGGGACTCGATCCCTGGAGCCCGGGATCACTCACTGAGCCAAAGGCAGACGCTCAACCACTGAGCTACCCAGACGGCCCAAGACAAGGTGCCTTAATGTGGCATCTCAGATGTGGAGTCCGTTTGTGGCGGAGAAAAGAGCTATTTTTTAGCCAGTTTGAAAATAGGGAACAAAGGAGACACTTAACAACATTCATCCCTCTTGACTAATCGTAACAGCGACCCGCTTGCTGTTCAGGCTGGCAGGTGGCTGCAAGAGCCAGTATGTGCTCCTGCGGGAGCCTGCTCACCTTGTCCCTGCCCGCACGTACTGCTGGCGACACACAGGCGGAGGAGCAGGAGAATGGCACACCTGAGCGGTTTCCACCGCCTTTAGCCTGTGGCCGTGGAGCAAGGCCTGCTCATCCTTCTTCATTGTCCTTCTTTGCGTCTTCCCCCAACCACAGCTCCCCGAGTCCTGGGCTCCTTGACTGTATATGTTCACTAACGTGCCCCAGTTGCCAAACACGCTGCCTGGCATGTATCAGGCACCTGAGAACAATTTGCTGAACTTCATGCACTCTGGCCCTCCACAGACATCCAAGAACCCCTTACATAATGTTAAGCCATCCTCCATGACAGTCGCACAGAAGATCCTGGGCTGGGCAGGCCCATGACCGAACTTTGGCCCTCATAAGCAGCCCAAGTGATTTCTTTCAGTGTGTTTGTTAATTCAAAAAATTGTCATCGTGACTTCCAATGATACTTGCTTTTGCTGGAAAGTGGTAGAGTTTGAAAAGCCAAAGCATCCTTCTCGGTCCAGTGCAAAGGGATGGATTAGTATGGAACACTTGGGGGGCAAATACGATAGGGCTGGGTCCTGAGAATTGCTCTTCGAGATGCCCTTAATGGTTTTTTATAGTGACTTGGTAAATGGGGAAAACTTGAGCCATTTCCCCCTCTCTGTGGTTTATAGAATAAACTACATCATGAGTGTTATACCCTAGGCCATCGTTCAAGGTTTCATTTTTAATTTGATAGGGTGGATTTTAATTGTGACAGTTTTATTCCTTCATATTGCAGTGTTTACATTTTTTCTCTGAAGCAGGAGAGTCCAAAGTTCTTTTGATTTTTGAAATAGCATTCTGCTCGGAAGGAACACATGAAAATCTAAGGAGTCGAGTCTCCAGATAAACACAACCATAAATGGTACCCTTGGAAAATCTCGAAACTTACTAAATAGTTGACTAAAACCCAGTAGAGATTTTGATGTGAAACAATAAATTGTAAGTGAAGAAGCCACTGGGGCTGGGTTTTGTTTCTTCACTCAGATGTGCAGGATCAGTTGATTTTTAAAAGTAGCGTGTTCTTCACAGTCCTCCTTAGTTTCCATTTTGCTATAAACAAAATCCCAGAAGAAAAAAAAGATAGAATTTTTTTACTTATGTAGTGATACTTTTCATTTTTCCTCTTTTTTTTTTTTTATTTAAGTAATCTCTATGCCCAACGTGAGGCTCGAAATCATGACCCGGAGATCAAGAGTTGCATGCTCCAGTGACTGAGCCAGCTAGGGTCCCTTCGTTTTTCATTTCTTAAAAAAGATTTTATTTATTTATTTATTTATTTATTTATTTATTTATTTAAGAGCGAGTGCGCATGTGTGAATTGGGGGAGGAGCAAAGGTGGGGGTGAAGAAGGGGAGAGAATCTCAAGCTGAGTCCGCACTGAGCTTGGAGCCTGATGGGGGACTCGATCTCACAATCCTGAGATCACGACCCAAGTCGAAGCCAAGAGGCGCTTAACCGACTGAGCCACTCAGGTGCCCCTCATTTTTCATTTTTATATTAATGGGAGCAATAGTTTAAAAACATGTCAGAAAATTTCTGATGCTCTTCAGTTGGGGAAGGAAATTTATTGTCTAGCTCTAAAAATTAACAGCAAGGAGATTTTTCTAGAACATGACACTGCTACTACTTATAAGCAGAGAGAGGCCCCTTCACAAAGGTAACAGAGCCAGTGCACACCACGAAGACCAATTATCCTGGGTTCTTTTTGACTGTTATTTGCTGCCATTCTGATGACATTCTTTGGACATCCACTGGGTGGAAAACACCACCCTAGCCTGTGTTCTGGAAGAGAACAATGTTGACTTGCGAGATAAGTGGGTGAAGGGTCATGGATGTGCAGGTGGGAGCTTCAGGAGAGAAAAGAGCAGGGGGCAAGGAGGAAGAAGAAAAGGCATAATTGAGAAAGCGTTTGGCTGCTAGGAAGAGAAAAATCAGTGGCCGGGGCTGCAAGCACCTGGATTATTAGGTCACGGAAGCAGCCTCAGGGGCAGGGCTTTAGTGGCTCACCTGCACTGTTGCTCTCTCCGCTCTGCCATCTTCAGCGGCAAGAGACTGCACTTATTTCCAGCATCTCTTGCTGCCGTCATCACATCCGGTGATGAAAAGAGATGTCCCAAGCCCCCTGCGGGGGTGCCTGGCCAGGATGGGCACACAGGAGCCTGCCCTCGCCGCACAAGAGGGAAGCTGGCAGACAGCTACCACCTTAGGAGCCTGCATCTCTTCTGGGCAGACAGGTCAGGTCAGCCCTTCTTCGGTCGGCTGATTATGATTTATCTATGAATTTTTATCTTATGATTTATCTATGAATTTTTCTGCTGATGCGACCAACCGAAGACTCGAGGTCCGGCGGAAGAGAAGGGACCAGAAGGGAGAAGCTCCATGGAGTTGGCTTCAAGACCATTGTAGTTGAGGGACCCACAGATCACAAACTTGGGCTCTCGAGATCCAGGGGGAGGTCAGGGGCAGGGATGTATCAAGAGGAGATCTCGCAACGTAGTTACCTGCCCAAAGTGTTAAGCAAAGGAGAAGAGAGTGGTGCTTCTCTGCGAGCGCTCAGGTGAGAGGCAGAGACAGATGTCTGTTAGTCCAGCAAGAAGTTGCAGAACAATTATTAGCCGTCTCCTTGTCTGCTTTTGTTTTGTCCTTTGAAGTGTTTATTAATTATTTTGTCTATTTCTAATAAAATCCTTTATTCTGACCCTCTTTACAATCGGTAAGGTACTTTCAAATCTGTTTGGTCCTTTTGATCCTTACCACGCTTCCATAAAGATAAATGGGATGGAAGGGATAGGCCTGGATTTTTGTATGAACAGAATCCTAAAGAAGACGGTTGATGTATCCGGCCTTACATTAATTAGCTATAAGCAGCAAAGCTGATAAAAAACTGGGCCTCAGGGGCTCCCGACTCTTAATCAGAAATACTTTTGACAGCATCCTGATTCTTACAAAGGAGCATATCTAGGAATGATCTCTCTGGATGTCTCGGACTTACTGTGAGCTCCTGTTTCCTATCAGTTCATTCCCTTGACTTTTGTTTCTCTGTAAAGTATCTAACTTCACAGAAAATGAATGCTCATCCAATTGAACCGAGCCAGTAGTTTGAAATTTTTATTAAACTTATAGGAAATGAAATACGCAAATAGGGACAAGGATTGGAGGGCTTATTGAGAAAACAGCATTGGAGGCTGTCGTACGAATACGATGTCAGTTCTAGGCATCTTTTCAAATTCTCTACCCTCCTTTTCCCACTGGCTCCAATTTTCTGTGCCAGTGCTTAATAACAAACAAACATGTGGTTTTTATCATGTGAGTTTTTTCTTTTTTTTAAAGTTTTTATTTTACTCCCAGTTAGTTAACATACAGTGTGATAGTAGTTTCAAGTGTACAAGATAGCGCTTCAACACTTCCTTACAAAACCCAGTGCTCATCATAAGTGCACTTCTTTTTTTATTTTTTAAATTTAAATTTATTTAAATTCAATTTGCCAGCATACAGTATAATACCCAGTGCTCATCTCGTCGCATGCCCTCCTTAATGCCCATCACCCAGTTACCCCATTTCCCCCCCCCTCCCCTTCTACAACCCTTTGTTTCCCAGAGTTGGGAGTCTCTTATGATTTATCTATGAATTTTTAAAGCTGCTTTAAATCGTAACAAGATGGGATAGAAATTAATTAAAATAATGGATTATGTACTCTGGAGTGAGTTTCACCTATAATACATAGGAAAATATCACCTACCCTTCCTGCCATACATGGATCCATATTTTTAAACTGTATCCTTTAAAAAAATAAAAAATAAATAACTGTATCTTTTTACTTATTTGCAAAGAGTGTCTCTGAGCCAAAATGGTACCATGGGTCTTTTAAGAAAGAAAATATAGATAGATTTACAGCACTGACCCTTTCTATTTGCATTTGTTACCAAGTAAAAGTCATGTATGCTACGGAAAATAAAGCTCAATGATTATAATTGGTTGGGAACCAAGCCTGCTTGAAAGAGTAGAAACTCTGAATTACAGAATAATTTAACAGAATGTTATGGAAAGTTATGTTTTAAATAATTATACTTCCTGTAACCTATTCTAATATGTATTCAAGTTAATAATTCATCTTTAGATGTACTGTATACTCTCACAGAATTAATACTGTGATGCTTATAGCACTCCAAAGGGTAGGCATGAGGGTTGTTTATTCTTCACTGGGAATGAATTGGTGCTTGAAGTAACATTTTTTATTACATGTCTAAACATAGAAAATTTTGAATTTAACTGGATGAAAAATGAGTATTTTGGGGAGACTGGGTGGTTCAGGTGGTTAAGTGTCTGCCTTCAGTTCAGGTCATGATTTTGGAGTCCTGGGATTGAGCCCCATGTCTGACTCCCTGCTCAGTGGGGAGCCTACTTCTCCCTCTGCCTCTACTGCCTCCCCTGCTCCTGCTTTCTTTCTATCAAACAAATAGATAAAATATTAGAAGAAGAAGGAGGACGAGGACGAGGAGGAGGAGGAGAAGGAATGAATATTTCTTCTCATTTGCTCATGGTAGTTTCTTTTAAAAAGTGTTCAGGATATACATTTTTGGCTTATTTTTTGCTTTCTGTTCATTTTTCAAAAATGAGTTCTCTCCTCATTTTCAACCTTTGGGCATTACTTTTTTTTTTTTTAACAAGGTGGTATAATAGTGTGTATCCATTGGGTCGTGTTGTTTGAAAAGATTACAGTAAAAATAATCAGTCTTTTTATTTGTTTAATTTGTTCAATTAAGTAAGAGAATCGAACCCTTCAGCCTTGACCTAAATGCCTTGCCCCTTCTCTTCTTCTGCCGTTCTCATTCCAGGGCCATTGGGTTTGGTCACAGAGCTTTAAATGCCATCTATATGTGTCTCTCCCAGATTTCTATGTCCAGCCCAAGCCCCTTTCCTGAACCCCAGAGCCTTATTCCTGGTTGTCCACTAGATCTCTCTCTCATTTGGATGTCCCACAGGCCTTCCCCCGTAACTCTAACGAAGCCACCCTCCCAGCGGTGACCCCCAGTCTCCTCCACCTACAGCTTCTCTCCACTGGTCACCCGGGTGCCTGACTCTCCGCTCCAAACATCGAAGGCATCTTTCTTCTACTCCTTCTTCCTCCCTCTTTCTCTCTCCCACCAGCAAAATAGCTGAGGCTATCATCTCTATCTTCCCTGTCTTCAGGATCCACAGATTTCTCATCAGCTCGCCATCCTGGTTCGGCTCTCTGCCCCCTTTTTTCTGGATCTAGCACTGACCCCTCTCTGCACCCCCTGCGTCAGCCCCTTGCTTCCCTGCACTCTGCTATCAGCGCAGTAGCCAGCGATGACCATTTACCTTAGTCTAACTCTGCTCAAAACCCCCAGTGGCTCCCCCACCACCTAGACTGGGCACAGATGTCCTTATCATGACCCCGTAAGCCTCTGCAACATCTGGCCTTGGCTACCTGACCCACTTCCTACTGCCCGCCTCCTTCCTCACTCTTCCCAGCCTCACTGGCCTCTTCTCTGCTCCTGACCCATGATCTTGCTGACTTTTTCTTCCTTCTGCTTGCAATTGATATTCTCTAATTCCTGTACCAACTTCAGTTCTCTGCTAAAATGGCAGTTTCTCTGTGACCTGCCATCCTACCTAAATGGCACTGCCCCCCACCCCACCCCACCCCACCCCCTCCACGGTCCTTTCCCCTCCTCTGCTTTGTCTCTGTGTGATCCAGGCTGTGCTTGCTTTGTTTATTTGTTTCGTGCTGACCTTCCCATATTCATTGTCAGTTGTAAGGGGACAAGGATTCTTGTCTGCTTGCTTTAGAGCTGAATCCTGGCATCCAGTGCCTGGTGCTCCGTAAACATTCACCAACTATGTATGTAGTGGATTAAAGGAATGAGGTGGAAAAGGCCAGAGTGAGAAGTGCAATGGTTGCTGAGGTGAGAGCATGTGAGGGTGGCCACCAGGGGAACAAATGGCAGGTACGAGCAAGTGGAGGGCTTTCCACCATAGAGATAAAGAGGTTCCTGAGCAAGCGTCCTGATCAGAGCACTCAGACAACCATGCAGACAAGAAATGTGACGCTGGGTGGTGAAGGAAATAGCTAGTGTATAAGTTAGCCAGCAGTTGCATCAAAGGCCCATGAAGGATGTATCTTTCTTTTCAACGAAAATCTCAAAAGTAATTTAAGCAGTTTGAGGTCCACAGGCAATATGGCTTCAGGCACAGGTTTACCCAGGACTCATGATATCGAGAGATCCTTCCTTTCCATTTCTTGCTGCTGTTTCTTCAATTGTCAGCCGGGTCCTCGGGCCCTTGTAGCTTCCAACCCTTTATTGTCTCTCTCAGATGCTTGGGGACACTCTCCTGGCCTTTCATGACCTCGAATGGAGTTCCAGGCCATTGTGCTGGCAGCCCTGGTAGCCTGGGAGGGGAGTGATCGTGGCCTTAGACCAGCTTACACATCACCCTTGAGCTCAGGGTTGGGGAACAGTTGATGCTTCACAGGAAACTGGGGGCAGAACTGTTACAACAAGAGGGAAATGGAAGCTGGTAATGGCCAACAGATGCCCACTACAAAGGGGTCATGGCAGCTCCAACTTGGATCGCTTCAGTGGGAATGGAAGATAGAGAAAAGGAGGAACAGACATCACAGAGATGCAGTCAAGTAAGTCTGCTGGTTCTGAACAGGGAGGGGAAAGGACACGGAGAAGCTTGACTGCAGCCTGGATTTTGAGTTTGTGTGAGCAGGGTTTGGCACTGTCATTAATGAAGATTCAGGATGAAGTGGGAGGAACAGATTTATGAGAGAAGAAAGCATTTTGTTGTTGCCTTCTCATCCCTTTTCTTATGAATAAAATTGTTTCCAGCTTCTCAGAGCTCAAGAAGAATTGAGTTCTGCAAGAGGCAGGAGGCAAATTCTTCCACCAGCCGCTTAACTCCAAAGACTTGTCCCTGCAGTTTGTAAGAGCCTGGTCTCCGAGCCCGCCTGTGAGAGAATCAGATGGAAATTTTGTTTCCTCTCAATAATTTGAGTTTCCCTTAGTTGAGCTACCAGCATCTGTAGAGTAGAAAACTCGTTGGAGCAGAGTTTAGGCTTTTCTCATAGAACATTTTCACAGTGTTGCGGTTTAGGATTATAAGGCCACCTTCTAATGTGCTGTGGGTTAGCCTAGGGAGGCGTGATGCTCAGCTACAGAACTCGAGCAAATGCTTGTCAAATTCTGAAGCTAGAGGGGCACCTGGGTGGCTCAGTGGCTGAACATCTGCCTTCGGCTCAGAGCGTGATCCTGGGGTCCAGGGATCGAGTCCCCCATCAGGCTCCCTGTGTGGAGCCTGCTTCTCCCTCTGCCTGTGTCTCTGCCTCTCTGTGTGTCTCTCATGAATAAATAAATAAAATCTTTAAAAAAATTGTGAGGTGAGAAACTTTTTTGTTGATGCAAGAAAGGGGTGAGTGCAAGCACCCAAGGATAAAATGGCATGGGCATATACAGCAGTCAGCAGGTTTTTTGAGTGTTTACTGTCTTCCAGCTACTGTTCTCAGTTCGCAACATGTAATAATCATTTACTCACCACAGCTTTGTCATGAGGGCTGTCATTCTCTCCACTTTACAGATGAGGAAACTGAAAGGTCACGTGCTTTGCCGAAGTCCCATAGCTAATAAATGGAACTAAGACTCAAACACAGTCTGGCTCAAGGGCCTGTCCTTTTTTTTTTTTTTTTTTTTTTTTAGACACAGAGAGAGGAGGGTGCAGAAGAGGAGAGAGAGAGAGAGAATCTTAAGCAGGCTCCATACCCAGCACGGAGCCTGACGTGGGGCTCAATGTCACGACCCATCTCAGGACCTGAGCCAAAATCAAGAGTTGAAGCTTAACTGACTAAGCCACCCAGGCACTCCAAGGGCCTGTCCTCTTTTTTTTTTTTTTTTTTTTTTTTTTTTTTTTTTTTTTTTTGGGCCTGTCCTCTTAATGAACTGATCATATATGTTCCAGAACTGCCCAAGGCAGTTATAATTCATACCCGTCATCTTGGCATAATTATAAGTAGGAACTTTAGAAAGTGTCTCCATTTGGACAATAAATCATGAACACCATCCCTCTTAACCATGATATTTTGCTTATTCAAAGCTGGGAAAATCTAGTCTGGGTGATAGAGGTAAAAAGTGACTAAGCTATATCGCCAGTCATAACAGGGGTGACAACTTGGATCGAATATGACTTTTTTGGTAATCGTCCACTTTGTCCTAAGAATTAAATGGCCGTAGGGGTTGGTGTAGGTTGGGTTTTGACTGGCAAATAGGTGGCGGATCACTCTGTCCTGTTACGACTTGTGAGGCTCTCGTTTATGTTATTGTGAAGTTGCCAGTGACCATGGTTCTCCTCTTTCTGGAACCGTCTGACCTTGCCCCCACATCTGGCCCCTCCAGGTTCCACCGGATCTCCAGAATGAAGTGCTGATCAGCCTGCTGGAGACTGACCCCGACGTGGTGGACTACTTACTCAGGAGAAAGGCCTCCCAATCATCGTGAGTATGCCAGCTGCCCCATCTTCTAAAGCCGCCATGGGGATCTCTCTTTTCATTTCTAAAGAATTAGAGAAGCTTACCTAATTCCACACAGAGTGACTTGAAGTGGAGATCTGGCAACTTTCTGGCACCTCTTGTCAGCCCGCCTACCCAGAAAAGGCTTCAATTTTCCTAGCCCACTTATTACATCAGAAAGCACTTTATGGGATTTTTCTGTTTCAGTTTTGGTTTCTTTTTGAGCCCCTTGAGGTTGTTTTGACTGTGTTTACTGGGGAAAGAAAAAGAACTAAATCACTGACAAGAAGCTCAAAGGACTCTGAAGTGCATCAGTGATTCTACTTCTAGAATCCTGATAGCTGTACTTACGGGTCCCTTAGGTGGCACCTGGATGCACCCTGCTTGTGTCACTGACCAGCACCAGTGACATGATACCAAACCACAAGACAAGCCTCTACCAAGGCCTAGTTGCTCCTTTAAAATTGGAAGTGTGCACCTTCCTGACGCTCTTTATGGTTAGCATCCTTTTGATAAAAATGCACGCTGGTCTCCACATGCAGACATGTTTGCAACAAGTAAAACACAAGCCATGCTACATGTAGGCTGTGCTTTGCCACCAATTTTGCCCCCAAAGGAAGACCACTGGATTTTGCTTTAGTCCGATTTGAGGATCAATCTCAAATATTTGGTACAGAGGCAGAGTGGGGGTGCTGAGCTTTTGGCAAAGCCAGGTAAGAAGGTATTATTGCGTCCTTAACCAGGAGCGCTGCTGTCACCATGATGCCAAACCTTAAATTTGTAGCAGGAAGAGTTGTCGTCCTCTCATGAGAGCATCGTTTAGGTTGTGTTTTTTTTTTTTTTTTTTTTTTTTTTTTTTTTTTTTTTTTTTAGGTTGTGCTTTTAATTTCCTGAATGTCAACAACTCTAAGACACATTTTGCCCCATGTTTTATCATCCCTGAAATTGAGGGTCACCTTATCATCAGTGGCATATCCTAAGTAATTCACGGCATTTCTTTCTTTCTTAGCTGTATGTAAAATAACAGTATGTCCTATTCCTTGGTGCCTTAGAAATACTGACGCGTGTTAAATCGTTCCTTTATATTGATATTGAAGTTGATAGGTTAATTTATCATTTGAAACTATTTCAGATATAAAAACTTATACTCTTTAGAAAAATGTAGTGAAAGGAATCCCACGCTGCTCAGACCTCCTTTCCTGCGTCATTGTATGAGTAGCACTGCAAGATCCAGACTTCACTCCATTTCCTGCAGAGCAGAGAAGAATTTTTAAGTGGCTCATCTTTTCAAATGCACTTTTTAAAATTCGTCTTTGTGCCAATTATTATCAGGCCAGATTCTGGTTCAAGTAAGGCATTTTGCCTGAATTTGAGCCCCAAGAGCCACAAGTGAATAAAAATACATTCAAATTGTCTAAGTGGGCTGGCATTTCATGGTCTTGATTTGCATGTCAGATAATTGGGCTCCCTTAAATTTTCCCTAGATTTCTGTCATCAAGGTATAAGTTCTAATTTAAACTAATTCAAGTGGCTTTTCTTCACAGCAGATCTTGTATCACCAGAATTTTAATGAACTCGCTTCTTTCCCTCCCCGTGCAAGAAAACAGACACAGTGGCATTTCTGTTTGTGAATCCCTCATTAAGCTGCATTTATAACATTTCCTGGGTACTCTGTGGGAAAGCTGGAAAACACACCCCTAAAAAAACCACGGATGTTGACTTGCCAAGTTTCAGCTTTTATATGGCACGTTTAAATATATAAACGTTGTGCTTTGAAGAATGGTTGATAGAAGTTATTTTTATATGGTTTTCAGGTATGCTTTTTGCATGTAAATGCCAAGAAGTGAACCTTCCTTTCACTACTCTTAGGAAAAGGAAGAAGCTTCCATATTAAGCTTATCACAAGCTGTACAATTGTCTAGCCTCTCCTGTTCCCTATCCCTATAAGAATAAGAATTGTAAGGCCAAGGCGAGCTGACACTAGACCAAGATCTTAGGTGAGTGTCAGGGTGGGTTTCAAGGGAAGGGAGATGATCTCACAGGTGTTCTGTGGACGTCAGAGACTAGCATTATTGAACAGAAAACATGTGGAGAAGGCTTTCTTAGTAAGGAGGAGAAGGGAGTAATTGTTTTCCTCTAGGTACAGGCCAAGGAGCAGCCCAGAAGGGTTGATCATGATGTCATGAGGTGAAAATACATAAACAAATAAATACTTATTTAATTGTAGTTGTCTTTTGAGGCTTGAGAGTCCTACCTCTGGAGCTATAGGTAGTATCTTCATACCTTACATGCATGCTTCTCAAAGCTTACTGTATACACAGATCATCAGGAGATCTTGTTGAAAAGCCCTCTCTGAATCAGTAGACCTGAGGGAGAGAGTCTGAAAAATCTGCATTTCTAGCAAGCTCCCAGATGAGGCTGTGCTGCTGCTGGTCTGTGATCCACACTTTGAGCCGCGAAAGTTTAAAATATCAAGGCATGTTCTTGACTTTCAGAGCTTGCAGACTGGTTGAACGAGGCTTCAAGGATAAAAATAATAGGAAGCAGGCTATTAAGTGAGTCACAGAGTGCAGAATGGTATGTGCCGGGCCATTGGTTCTCAGACTCGAATCTTCTGGGGAGCTTGGAGAAATACTATGCCTGAGTGCCACCCCTAGAGATCCTGATTCATTTGTTTTAGGGCACAGTCTGGACATTAGGATTTTTAAAAATCTCCCCCTGTGTTTGTACTAAGCAGCCACAGGTAAGAACCTCTGGCTTAGATCTGCCACATTAGATATTACATATTTGCCATGGTGTATTACTTTCTTTGAGGTGCGTGATTCTTGACATTAAAAGGGGGTCTTTGTATTGACAGAGGAAGGAAACCAACACTCCAGACCATAAAACCACTTGGAGTTTGGAGAAGAGAAAAAAGGGGTGACCTGTAGTCTCAGGGATGGCTTCTGAGAAGAGCAAGGATTTGCAGTGAACTTGGAAGACTGAACAAGTGTCAATAGGCCTGAACATTTGGGAAGCTTGAACCAGGGCCTGGACATCATAATGAACATGTCAGCTGGCTGTGGGCATGATTAGAAGGTTGGCCAGCAGAGAGGGCAGATGCCCTTAAATGGCAGGCTGAGGGATGGCACTTAAGAAGCAGTGGCAATGCGTTACAGTGATGAGAAATTATGGTCATGACAGATTACATGATGACAAATTACAGTACCCCACCTGCCCGATGGCGCCGACTACATCGGCGTGTCCGTTGAACATCAGTAGCACGCTCCCATATAGTGTAACGCACTGGCTATGAGGTTCGGATCCAGAGCCAGATCGCCTGAGTTCGAATTCCTTTTCCACTGCTCTTAGAGCTGTGGTCTTGGGTAAAGAGATTTCTCTCTCTCTGTCTCAGTTGCCTCACCTGTAAACCAGAGAGCTAAAAGGCAGCACCAGCTTCACAGAGTTCTTGTGCTATTAGAATAGCTCCTGGTTTTTAATAAATGCTTAATGAACGGTAACACTAACTATCATGTGATTTGGAACCTCACTATTTTGTGCATTTACAAACACTTAAGGCTTGGGCGTCACTACTTTCTGCCTTTCTGTCCATGAGAGAGCAACCTATGAAGGCAATGTGACACAAGAGAGAACCCTCCTACCTTAACCGTAGCAGTGTCGAAAGGCAAAGCCCACCCGTACAGGCCTGATCCGACTGGCAGCAGGAAGGTGACATTGGTTCTGGAACAGAGAGAGGCTGAGGGCAAAAAAGACACAGACGTGGGAAGGTGACCCGCTCCCACGAGGCCGGGGAGAACTGGGGAGGATGGGAGGTGATCGTGTGTTTTCAGGTAGTGAGGGGGAGGCCTGGATGAGCCGTGGCAGCGGGGATGGACTGAATTCTTGTCTTAAAGTCTTGATCCAGTGAAGACTCCGCTGCAAGGTTGAGCGTGGAGCTATTGGGGAGTGAAGACTAAGGGGATTGGCAGGAGAACCGCAGAGCGGGAAGCGGTAGGAGCTTCTAAAATGCATACTTGAGTGCAGCAATGCATGGTTGCCCTTGCGATTCTCCTCCGACCCTTTGGGTTTCCTCCGAAACTTCTGTGCCATCAGTTTGCATACCTAGATAAAGCTTTCGATTCCTGTACCCCACGTGGAAACTGCACAAGATCATATTGGGAGTGGAAAGTGAGTTTTCAAAAGAGTGGAGAACCAAAAACAAGAACATATTTATGATAATTTCTGTTTTGAAAGAGCAAACATTTAGTGATATTTGGGAATTTAATGTTTTGGTTTCATTCGGGTTTTTCTCTTCTTGTGCGATAACTGAATTGGGGGCGGTGAAAGGAGGATTCGTTATTTTTTCTAGTGCTTGTCTACTGACATTTTTGGCTTCAACCAAAACAGAATACCAGAGGGAGATTAGAAGAGATTTATATTACTAACAATGTAAGACTTCCAGTTTTTTCATTGCTTGTCTGGAATATTTAGTAGAGTTACATGCTCTTTTCTTCAAAAACACTCAAGATAGATCCCCCTCCTTTGATTTAGGGATGTAAGGAGATAGGGGATGAGACTGAAAGGCAAATGAAATTGGACAAGGCATGTTGAACCCAGGCACTCGCAACAGAACCAAGGCACCATAGCAGGGCCGGGGTTTGGGTGAGAAGAGGGAGGCACAAAGTGCCATCCCGGAGCCCGAAGCCAAAGGCAAAATGTGTACACTGGCCCCAGATGGAAGCAAACCCATCAGTAATGCTTTGAAAATATACCTCTTTGCTCATATTATTTTTCAACCAAGAGAACAACTATGTTTGACAATTTCTCCTAACCAAGCAACAGTCCTAAATAAGTTTTTAATTAAGTTGACCTGAAGGAAATAATATAATTCTCTCTGGGCATAAATAAAGCATTTAAATCTAATATAATGTTGTGAGTGCGAATGTGCCAACTTTTCCATTTTTCGGTATTTTTCAACTGCTTTAGTGTTCTGCAAAAAAACCTAACCATTAAAAATTACATAGAGCCAAACATACCTCCATGGTCTACCTAGATGGTATACAAAGTTAAGTAGATCATTTTCCTTACTATATTCTGGAAATAAGATCAAAATAAATTTAACTGCACTTGGGGAGAAAGCCAATATGAATGAACCAAACCTATGAGTGTACATTTTAAAATTTCATTGTATTTAATTCTGTTAGTGGCCTTCACAAAAATTTTACTGAAATTGGCCACCACAATAGCAAAACTGGTGGCCAGCCAATCAAAACCATGAAAGAAGACTCATAGTCATCTCAAAGGATAACATTGTAAAACTGAAAAGTAATTGTTTTATTGAACTAGATTCACCTCCCAGTGGAAAAAAAATCCACCTTTTTCATAATGGAGGAATATTAGGCTTTCTCATAATTCCAAGGCATCACATTCAAATGATCAAGTATCATGGAGCTACTTTAATCTTTCAAAGACTGTCGTTGAAAATGTCTTCTTTCACAAAACCTTACAAAATGGACTGTAATTTAGGTTTTCCTTTCACTAAGATTTGTAAAGTCAAAAAGTTCTCAGGAAATTTTCAGAGAATAAGAAATGAGACTTTGTCAGTATAGTATAATAGCAATGAATCCTATTGATTGGCAGTAGCTGTGGCCTCAATTGCCATTCTGTTCCAGCGACTAGGAAATTAATGAAACATTAACCCCCACCCTTCCCCACCCACTCTGTTCAAGAAAGCCTTTTCAGCCAGACAATTTCAGGAAAAATGTATGCGGAAGAGAGAATTCCATAATGAGAAATTCTAAAAAGTCTGAATGTGCCTTCTACGAAAAGCCAATTTAAACTGGAGGGAGAATTGATCACATCACCTCTTTCTTCCAACGCCTTTACTATGATTCACAGCTTCTTTTGAACTTGGAAAATATTACCTTGAAGATGTTTTATCAGGCATACTGTTTAAAAAAAGAGAGAGAGAAAGAGAGTAAAGTGGCATTGTTTTCTCTCCCGCTGTCATAAATGCCCTCATGGGCCACGACTATTGGGAGGAAATGACTAAGAGCTAAAAATGAGGGGAGTTCTGGGTAAGTTCCGGGTAAGTGCTAATGTCCAGCGTGCTGGCCTCCTCTCCTGGTGGGGAGTTTGGCTCCGTGTCAGCTTCTCTTTGGAGCAGGGTGCCTTTGTCCTTAGGAGTCTGCATAAGGGATGCTTTGCAGAACTGAGCGTGATTAATGGAAAATCCTCCATAAATCCAGAGTGGATTCCTTTCCCTGTCCAATTAATAGTGTCTGAGATGGTTATGTGCTTTGAGTTCCAGCAGACTGAGGTTTATCAGTTGAACGATTAAGCCAAGGATGAAGCCAACACAAGCTTGAAGTCTCCAAGGGGGTTTCTCACTGTGGTAGCTCAGCAAGGGGCTGGGCTGCCACATCCGGTGATTGAACCCGAGTTTTCCATTTATCCACAGAACAAGTTCTGTTCTTCCAGCTGCAGTGCAGGCCTGCCCACGGTACCCTGCCAGCGGCGTGTTTACACCCTGACCTGGAGGGACCAGCCAAGGGTGAGAAAGTGATTCGCTCTCCATGTCCATCTCATGCTTCTTTGGTTAGCTGAGAGTGGCCACGCATGCCGTGGATGGTCCTGGGGTTTTCAGGTCTCGTGGAGAAAACCATCCGTCTGTGGAGGCAAACCCATGTCAACTCGCAACCTATGCATTCAACGTTCCCACCCTCAATCCACCAAATTCCAAGACATAGAGAGCCCGCTACATGCTTTCAAACTATTTCTCATCTAGTGGATCACTGGTTAAATCTTTTATGTAAATAAATAGAAATGTTTTGTCATCTGGACTTGCAGCGCTGAACTAAAAATTACCTTCAGACAGTTGAACCATCTTTGGGGCGAATGTTAGTGAGGGCAGTGGTGGCCGCTTGTCTGTCAGAGATACCCAGAGGAGGGTTCTGGTTTGGCTTTCAGTAGATTTTAATGATAAAGCAATCAATGGAACAGCACTCTTTAAAAAAAAAAATCTCTCAACTGCCTATGTTGTCAGTGAGAGTCCCAAGAAGTGAATAAAATAGTTTGGTTTCATCTGCTGCCTGGTGGGCTCTCTCGTGGAAAGGCAGTTCTCCGCCGTGGGTTCTTAGGTGAGCACGGCCACCACCCCGCTGACCTCAGCCGAGCAAGTGAGGTGGTAGATAGGAAATAGCTTGGGCACTGGAGAGGGCACGGGGTCCCCCTCTAACACGTAGCATTTTACTATTAATTCATTTAAATAATACTGAATACTGTTTATCAAATCAATTCGAGAAGGGTCTCCAGCCCTACTGCCCCAGCTGCTAGAAAGACACCTTAGGTCCTCGTATCTTCCACTCACCTCTAGACCGTGATCAGGCACCGGAGGAGGTGTTGGCAGTGGCTCAGCTCCATGCCTGCTCCCTGTCCCCTTGACAGCTTTGCAGCCCCAGGCAAAGCGCGTTCAGTTGCCCGGATCCGACCGGCTGCAGCTGGCGGGGCCTGCCGGCCTCCATGCAGCTGGGGCCCCAGGCGCCTCAAGGTCAGGACCACTGCCCTCAGCCTCTCCGCTAGGTCTAGGTCGGGCGTGGGGGTTCTCAGACTCACGGTTCCCTGGAGCACCCTTCACCGGGTCCCGTCCCAGAGGCCCTTGAGACAGCACAGCCAGCTGCGCAGTCGGTGACCTGAGCAGCCGCCCGGGACCTCCGCCCGCAGGCGGCCCGCGCTCCGCTTCTTGGTCTGCGGTCAGCACCTGGAAGTTCTCAGTACGTTTCCCCCAGGCCCCGCGGGGCCAGCCAGGGCGGTCAGCGTCCCGATGGAGCTGGACAATTTGCATTTCCAGCAAGCACCCCGGGGCCGAGTCCCCCACCTCGTCCTCTTGCCCCCAGCCCCGGCCCAGGGACGGCGGGCGGCCTCGGCGCCCAGTCCCCGCGCCTGGGGGCTAAGCCAGCGAGGCGTCGCCCGAAGCCCTTGCAGCCCCGCGGGCCCCAGGCCAGAGGCGGGTCACCGACGCAGCCGCGGCTCAGGGCGCGGGGACCTCCCACGCCGAGCCGGGCGCCCGCCGCTCCTGTCCGTGCACCGCATGTTGGCCGAGCCCGCGCCCCCGCGCCCCCCCCCCCCCGTGCGTGTTCTTTAGGACACGGGACCGAGACACGGGCGGAGTAATTGGGGTCTCGGGAGTGGGAATGCCACCAGCTGTGCAACAGTTCCCGGGAGGGGGGGGCAACAAAGCAGTCACCCGGGAGCTCTTCTTGTTGGCCCAGGTGCCTGTCCCGGGGACACCGCACATTTGCTTTAATGACCCGGGAAACCGGTCAACTAAACGGAACAATGGGCGCTGGCCCAGGCGTGTAACTCCTAGGCCTGGTCGGAACCCTGAGTCCAAGCCGAGCTCCCTGTTTGACACATTCAGTTCTTATTGTCTTTCTTTCTTTTTTTTTTTATAAAAGAAAATGTTATTTATTTATTCATGGGAGACCCAGAGAGAGAGAGACCCAGGCAGAGGGAGAAGCAGGCTCCATGCAGGGAGCCCGAGGCAGGATTCGATACCAGGACCCCAGGGTCACGGCCTGAGCCCAAGGCAGATGCTCCACGGCTGAGTCACCCCCGCCCCTGCCGCCGCCGGGTGCCTCGGTGTTTCTTGTTTTCATAGCAAAGTTTCCTCAACCAGAGTCAAATTCACAATGACAGACAAGTGTCCATGTGTTCTGCTTTCTGTTTCCCCCCACTAGAATTGGGGAGAATTTACCTCCCCCTTTAATTACATATGGAGGTCAAATAGCATCCCCCCCTCCTACCCAAAGCAAACTTTCCAGCAGAAAAGTCCTTTTATTTTTCCTTCCTTCACTGGAAGCCTAATGTTTCTGGAAAGTCACCCTCATGGCTGTTGTCTGCCTCTTTCCCATAAGATTGCCATCGGGTTAAAGAGGAGACAAGGAAAGGACTTATTTACTCCATGTGGCTTAGAAATTTCCTCAGCAAGAAGTGCTGGAGCCCCTGACTGCGTCAGGGACAAGCGAGCCGTATGGCAGAGGTTGGAATGCTTTCCTCGGGGACACTCAGCCCCAGGAGACCCCCCGGAGACCCGGGCCTAGGCTGGGTCCCCATGAGTGCCCACCCCCGGTGCCGCATGCACACAGCCACCTAGTCAGGAACAGATGGTTCCGGCACGTGCTTCCCTGCTTTAGGATCCCCAAGGACTTGTGTCATAGAATTAGACCAGAAGAAAGCAGAGACTAGGAAAGAGAAGTGAAGCTGCGTTGCGGGGGGCGGGGGGGGGGAGACAAAAATGGGTTCTGGAACTTTTAATCTGTGATCATTTCCCTTTAAGATGTCAGGGCCACTGTTTTGAGGAAGGTAGAAAATACAGATGTTCCCAGGTAAGACTTCCAACAGTCTTTTCATGTTCCTGACGTCCTCATGTTCCTGTCCCTCTCACATTTTCACTGTTCTGTTGCTGTGACAACTCGTGCACATGTAAAACGTAGTGGATATGCTAATTAGCCTGTTCTGGATCAATTTGTGAAAGCTCTAGTGCCTTGTAGAGTCATTTCCGGAATATTAGAGTACAGTGGACTCTAGTGATGGTCATAGATTTTTCTTGTGGGCCTCTGCACGCCAAACTGTTATTCCCACCAGAAGCATCATCGTCCTCATCCTCATCCTCATCGCCGTCGTCATCATCACGGGAAAGATGGATTTACTCTCATGAAGTATTTGATTTTTTCATACTAAGGATGTGGGTGGGGGAGGAAACGCTCACAAAGCCATCACCAACCTCATATAAAGTCGCGATCAGAGTTTCAGGTGAATGACTTTAAATTCAGGACACGGAGGGACGCAAGCGAATGACCCACGAGTTGTGCCTCGCTTAACACGTAGTGGGCGTCAGGCTTTAGTTTTCCGATGCAGCGGGATTGGCGCAGCAGGCATTTCAGGGCTGCCCCGTGGGGATCGCAGGGATCCGGGTCTGGCCCATCCTCCCCCGCCCTCCGCCTGGAAGGTTCCTGTCACAACTGTTGCCTTTCACTGCCCTCTGCTGGCCTTGCCGTGGAAGCGCTTCCACGCTTGGCTGTACCAGCCTGCGAACAGCAACCCCGAGGGTCTTTCCGTTGCAGCCCCCGTGCCCATGCATTCTCCTCCTGTCATTTGTGTGGCGGTCGTGTGGTTTGCATCTGGTCACCAAGTGTGAACATACTCACGCCCTTGCAATTGTCTCCTTGCATTAGAAGCCCTGACATGTTGCGATCGGAAGTTTCCTTTTCTGTGGGAGGAAGGCACTCATCCACCGACTCCAACAAGGCCTCCAGCGGAGACCTCTCCCCCTATGACAACAACTCCCCAGTGCTGTCTGAGCGCTCCTTGCTGGCTATGCAAGAGGATGTGGCCCCGGGGGGCTCAGAGAAGCTTTACAAAGGGCCGGAGCAGTATGTACTGGTGAGCCACTTGCCATCGTCGAAATCAAGGGAGAGTTCTCCTGGACCAAGGCTTGGCAAAGGTGAGTGGCGCCCGCAGGCGCTGGCCCGATCACTAACTCCCATTGTAGGTGGCATGGTGCGGGCCCGGGGACCCTCTCATCATCTCTTCCTCGTGTCACATTTCTGTAACTCTGTGACACCTCCTGAGTCCTGTCCCAGGAAGAGGAAGGTGTGGGGTGAGCTCAGTCATGGTCTTGGAGGGTCCCCGCCGTCCCGGGCATCTGGGAAGCAGTCTCACGCCCCGAGAGCCTCCTTCCCCAAGCGTCTGAGCAACTTGCTGTGTCCTGGCCAGCGAGTTTGGATGCACATTTGCTAGACTAACATGTCACCCAGTTATTGCTTTCACTTTTATTAAGAGAACAAGCTGAACCCACTGTCTAAGGGGACATTGCGTTCCAATGTTCCAAAGAGGCCTCCATGGGCCATGAAGATTTTTTAGCAAAATAAGCGTTCCGTGGTCAGATACATTAGGAGAACCCTGGGCTAGCCAAGCTAATGGTTTCTCGATTGCACAATTTCTCCAACTTTTTAAAGTGCTAATGGGCACCATTAATTTGCAAAATGGAAGGGAGAGTGTGATTTGCACTTAACCCCAAATTTATTTGAGCACCGAATGTTTGGTTCTGCACTTTCCCTCCACAGAGCAATTCCTTAGTGCCAGGACCAGGCAGGATGCTCTGAGTAATAAGTGGAAGACACAGCACAAAGTCTTGCTCTTTTATCCTGCATGTATAACTTAATCCAAAGAGACACCCCGAAAGGGCTGTGTTTTTTGCTGGAGTTTGTTTTGTTTTGTTGGTGTTTTAAAATCATAGCATGTTTATTTTTATTTTACAAGGATTCATGTCAAAAAACTAATTCTAAAAACTTGTAAGGAAAATAGTAACCCATGTTCCCTTCGAGCATAAAATCTATTTTTAAAATGTGAAACTTTTAAAAAAAAATAAAATAAAATGTGAAACTGATTTTTCCTGGTCCTCGTCCGGATGCATCCCTAAGTTTATATATTTGTTTTCAAAGCATAGCTACTTTCGAATTAAGCTTATTTTATGTAAAATCGTATCATTAGCATTTGCCATTTTGCTGACATTCTTCATGGCCACTACATGTTCCCGTTAAATCGGTGCATCATAGATTTCTAACTATTCCCTTTCTGATGTATATAAATGCTTTCTGATTTTTTTCCATCTTTTAAATTGAAGTTCGATTTGCCAACATATTGTATAACACCCAGTGCTCATCTTCAGTGCCCATCACCCAGTCACCCCATCTCCTCTAATTTTTGCTCTTTTAAATTAGTGACAAATTTCCTGTATCTAATATTCTCTGCAATGACAACAACAACAAAAAGACACTCTGAAGAGAATTTTGGTGTCACATGGCATGTTTGGGTTTCTAAATACAAATTCAAAGAGAGATTATTAGACCACCTACCACTCAGAAAGCTTGATTCTTTCTCCCCAGGACAGTGTGTTGGCTTCACAGTTTCTTAGCAGGTAGGCTAAGAAACACATTAGCTCTAATTTATTAGCAGGTAGACGAAAGCACATGTTCGCTCTGTCTGATTATCTTGGCCAACTTGAATTGAACACTGTGGTCCTCAATTTTGTATCCCAGGAGACATATGACAATGTCTGGAGGCCTGTGGGGCTGTCACAACCCAAGAGGGGGTGCTCCTGGTATGTAGACGGTAAAGCCCAGGCCTGCTGCTCAGCATCCCGCAGAACACAGGACGGCCCCACACAGACAAGGATCCGGCCCCAAATGTCACTGGTGCTGGGGCTGAGCAATCCTATCTAACCAGAGCCTTCTCCCTGGAAATAACCTCACTCGGAGGGAACTAGAGACAGGCCGTTTTAGGATAACCTGACCAGAGCACTAGATTTGGAGTCAGTAACCGTGCTGCCACTTTCAATCTGCAGGACCTAATGTGAAAGATTGAGGTTTCTGGAGTCCTGTTTCTTCCTTGGATAAAAACGAAGGAGACAGCTGTATTAATTCTTAGAGTTTGGGGTGCCTGGGCGGCTCAGCGGTTGAGCCTCTGCCTTCGGCTTAGGACATGACCCTGGGGTCCTGGGTTCGAGTCTCACCTCGGGCTCCCCACATGGAGCCTGCTTCTCCCTCTGCCTGTGTCTGCCTCTCTCTCTGTGTGTGTCTCTCATGAATAAATGAAATATTTTTAAAAATTCTTAATCAGCTAATCCAGGCAAAGTCCTCAACACAGAACTTGGCAGGTAGTAAGCGCTCGCCAGTAACCACAACCTGCAGAGCGGTTCTCACCTGCCCCCTCCAGACTGGCCCCGGGGAAGCAGCCGGTAGACGGGCGCGTCAAGCGACACTCATTGCGATCGCCTCACGGGCTCGTCGTGAGGCCTCCGGGAGGCAGAGAGGATGCCCTTGCTCCGTAAACATGTGGGCGAAGACAGGCAGGGATGCGTGTGTGGATGCCAGCAGCGGGGGGTTCCTGGGGGTGGGCTAGACACAGGGACTCTAACTACTTGAGGTCCCTCGGCCTCTTAGCACGATCGGAGCTGCTGTCTCCCGTCACCACTGTTCGTCCCCCGTCACTGCTCTGACACATGACACGTTTAGTGGTTTCAAACACACGCCTTTATTACCTTAGGGCTCTGGACTTCAGAAATCCAAAACAGGTCCACAGGGCTGCGACCTTTTGGGAGGCTCTAAGGAACAATCTGTTTCCTTGCTTTTTCCAGCTTCTAGAGGCCACCTGTGTTCTTTGGCTCATGGCCCTTCCTCCATCTATAAAGCCAGCAGCGTAACATCTTCTCTTCCACCTCCCCCTTATCAGGACCCTTGTGACTTCCCACCCAGATAATCCAGGATCATCTTCTCATCTTGAGACCCATAATTTTTTTTAAGATTTTATTTATTTTCTCATGAGAGACAGAGAGAGAGGCAGAGACACAGGCAGAGGGAGAAGCAGGCTCCCCACAGGGAGCCCGATGTGGGACTCGATCCCGGGACCCCGAGATCATCCCCTGAGCCGAAGGCAGACGCTCAACCACTGAGCCACCCAGAGGCCCCTTAAAACCCATAATTTAACCACATCTCTAAAGTCCGTTTGGCATAGAACATCTTTTACGGGTTCTGAGGATCCTGCCACAGACATCTTTGGGGGCCCTTATTCTGGGTACCACACCATTATAGAGAGAGCCTTTCTGTAAATCCCAAATGTAATAAGCTCCCCCCCACCGGAAGGCACGTATGCATCATATCCTGTCTTGTATCCACCACAATCTTGAATGTGGTACTGTGTTACAAAAATATTTGTTTACTGATTTTTGCTCTTTACTTTTCATTGTGAGTGACATACCTCCCTCCGTATACTTTTTCCTAGGTATGTCGGAGGAGCCTTTCAATATCTGGGGAACTTGGCATTCAACATTAAAAAGTGGTTCCAAAGACCCAGGAATGACAGGTGATGTATTATCTTTTAAAGACCATTTATTGCATTTGCTTTTTAAATTAATTTTCTTTAACTTTTGCCTTACTGTCATCTTACGTACTTGTCAAATATTACCTAGAAAATGCTGAAACTAGGGGGGGAAACAGATAAAACTATACTTAGTCCTTCTGCCAAAATACGTCAACCTTTGGCTATCTTTCACTTCACTTCCTTTGCAAGAGTTTTTAAACGTAGCTACCGTCATTCTGTCCGTGCAACTTTATATTCTCTGTGTAACTTGCATTTCTCAGTTACTTGCCATTATTATTGCTAAGGGCCACGTAGTACTCCAGAGTGCAGATTCATAGCTTACAACCCATTTTTTTTTTTTTGGTCATTGTTTTTATAATAAGTTACACTGTCAGGAACCTCTTGCACATGTTTTTTGTTGTGTATCTTCAGTGATTAATAGATTCACAACGTTTTGGAAAGCAAGTCACAAATCCAGAATAGGGCAGGGGGCCAAAGTTATGCACCGTATCAAGCATCCAGGGGTACAGGTCACCTCGGTGGGCTGGCTTGTGCTCTGCGCGCTGCAGACGGCCGGGGCGTCTCATTGGGCCGTGCATGGTGCTATGGTCCCGTCGGTATTGCGGATCATTGGGTTTGCATTTTTGCTAATTTGAAAACAAAATGGGGGGCACCTGGGTGACCCAGTCAGTGAAGTGTTTGCCTTTGGCTCAGGCAGTGATCCCGGGGTCCTGGGATCGAGTCCCACATCGGGCTCCCCCCTCAGGGAGCCTGCCTCTCCCTCTGCCTGTGTCTCTGCCTCTCTCTCTGTGTCCCTCATGAGTAAATAAATGCAATCTTAAAAAAAAAATCTAGGTTGACAGCCGACCTGTCAGCCTAGACATCTGTACGCGGAGCTGCTCCACGAATCGTGCCAGTAGCCAGAGCGTTGTCATTTCTTTTACTAGGGGATAGTCTACCTTGGGCAGTGGCTTGAAGAGTGTCCTGTGCCTTTTCCATTCTGGAAGCTGGCGGTGGAAGGGAATAACAGGACACGGCCCAACAGGGACTCTCCGAACTAACTCCATCTCCCGCCCTTCTCTCTGGCTTCCAGGTTCCTATGGAGACATTTTTGAAAGCAGCTCCCTACGCCCGGGGCCGTGCTCCCTCTCTCAAGGGAACCTGTCCCCGAACTGGCCCCGGTGGCAGGGGAGCCCCCCAGAACTGGAAAGTGGCACGCAGGCCATCCGGAGGACTCAGACCACGGCCACCGTGGGGGGGTGCGGGGCCTGCCCTCCGGGGTCCCGCGTGTGCAGCACGCCCCACATCCGGGGCGGCAGAAGGTCGGAGCAGGCCGCACCCAAGGCAGAGCAGTACTTGACTCTGAGCAGCGCCGAAGACCTCACCGAGAGTGAGCTGGATGTGGCCTGGCTGCAGAGCAGAGCCAAGCCTTCGCACCAGAGACCTCTCGAGAGTGAGAAGCATGACAAGAGGCCTCCTCCTCCTTATCCTGGTCCAGGGAAGCCAGCTTTGGCCTCTTCCCACCAGCCTGCAGAGCCACTGTTGTGGAGGCCTCAGAGGCCCGAAGAAGGTTCCAGAACAGCTTTGGAAGAGGGAAGCCAAACAGCTGAGCGAGAGCATCAGGCCGCTGAGCAGAAACTGAGCAGTGCCTACTCCAGTTCCGCCAGCGACCAGAACAGTAAGACTTTGGGTGAACCCAACTGGCTCGATTGGCAGAGGGAGCGGTGGCAAATCTGGGAGCTCTTATCGACCGACAACCCCGATGCCCTTCCGGAAACGCTGGTATGAGCCCACCCAAGCTTGCGCCCCCACATCCCAAACAGCCTTCTCTCACTCAGTAGGGAAAAAAGTTGGTGTTGGACAATTGGACACTTACTTAGCTTTCTTCTTTAACACTTAAAAAAAAATCACACAGGAGAAACCCAGTTCACTTAAAGATATAGAGCACTCGTACCCTGGCCATTTATAATACAGTTCTATTGCATAGCCAGCCGTAGGACAAAACAAAAACAAAAAAGGATGGTGATATCCAATCTATTAACTATTCACGTTGGCTCTGTAGAAGATACAACTCTCGCTTCTATATAGCTTAGTCGTATTTATGTGACTTCAGTTTTGACTGTTGTATATTCTGTAACAGATTATGTATGATAATCATATATGTTATATTCACAGAAACAGAAAGAACAATTTTTTTTAAATCACTTCACTTATAGTAAGTAACGAGATTCTATAGAACGTTCTAGAATATGCACAAGCAGGTTTCTGTGCTTTTGCCATAGCTTTTTAAGTGAAGACAGCCCTTCCTTCAATGCTTAGGGGAAAACACTAACAAGACAAACAAAACAGAATATGCCAAGCCATATTTTTATATAGTAGTGAGATACAGAAAAACATGTAGTCACCGAACGCTTTTTCTTATTGAATATGTTTTAAGGAAAATGTTGAATTTGATACATTATGGAATATATTTTTAGAGTCTGTTTAGAAAGGATTCAGTTAATCAAACAAGAGAAAGGCCGTGCCTAACAAAGAAAGAATAATTAAGAAGTTCCCATCTTAGATCAAATTCAGTTTTATAGAGACCATATATAATATATATTTATAATGTATAATTTTTATGTATTTTTCAAAACCACAAACTGGAACCCAACTATAAAGTGTTTAAGCATCCAAACAGAGAATTCAAATTACAGAACCAAGTTTTTCCTTTTGCCCCGTAGTCAGTATTACCCAAATTTTATGCGATGCTTTGTGAAGTAAGTCATGTTTGGAAAAAAACTACAGCTTTGTATTTACATCGTGCCAAAAGCTGAAGACTTGTTTTCTTCCGTAATTTTGTGTGTGTATCTACAATGCTCCTACCAGCCTATCAGCAGTTTCAAGTTTTTCAACCGCAAAACCAATTCTGACCAGCAGGTGGCGATTCGCTTCAGTGTTTCGAGATTTTTTTTTTTCCACTTCATAAGGGAATGTGTATTATAGAAAAAGATTTTTTTTTTTAATGAAACATGCTACTCTTAATTCTCATGTCGACAGTGACATTTTCAGTGGTGTTTCTTAAAGTTCTATCTTGTGCCATGATGAATAAAAAGTTAAACAAAGGCTTTGTTCCCTGGCATTAAATCTTGTGACTGAGGCGCTCCCCACTCGGTTCCAGACGTGCACCTCGCTCCCCGCAAGGGCAGGTGCGCTGCAGGCGGACGGAGCACGCGCAGCCGGAGAGCCCTGGGCCGCGCGGGGTGTGGGGATGCACTGGCGCGCCCGGAACTTCATGATGATTGTTCGGTGCAGTGACGGCTGACTGTCCTTCCGTTGAAACTCAGCGTCCTGGAGGACGCACACAGGCCCTGTAGGGCACGTGGGTCCTGAAGACCCTAGATGCTTCTTTGTTTCAGGGCCAAGATAAGGAGGTCCAGACGCGGTCTCCCTGGTCTCTTTCTGGGCGCACGAAGGGGCCGCCTTCAGGCTGTGCCTCCGCTGGGGCCCAGGAAGGATTTGCCCACCAGGCCCCGGTTCGCCCCGGTTCTCCCCAGTTCTCCCCGGCTGCCCACACCCGCCCGCGGCCACAGGCTCTACACAAACACTGCTTGATTGTGGATCGCAAGTGGCTTTTCGGTGCCAGCCCCTCTCCTCCTAGTCCTGCTCCCTGTGTAAACACACAGACTTGGAGCCTGACATCATCTGCCCGGTTTTTTCCCCCCACTCAGGACTCAACTGCCACGTGTGGGACCCTCCTCCACCCGGCTCTTGCCCTCCTGGGCCTATTTTTTTTAAAACCTCCAGACCAAATGGCCCTGATGGTTGGCGTCTGTGACACAAAGGGTAACGACAGGTCTGTCTGTTGATAGGTCTAGAAAAAAACAGGGCTCAGGGTGTCCTTTATTTTTTTTTTTTCAGGGTGTCCTTTAAATAATTAAACTCGTGTGTGTGTGCGCGTGTGTGTGTGTGTGTGCATGTGTGATGAACAGCATTCACTCCCCCTTTCTCTTTGTGGGGCTGACCCAGTGGCTGTAGCTTTAGCTTCATCAGTGAAAGCTAGGTTTTTGGATGCCCTTATGTTGAAAATACGCTGTTTTAAGACACACACGTGTAAGACCTAAGGACCTGAGTGGAAATTGAAGTAATCTAGAATGCTTATAAATGAGACAGTACCCAACAAGCAAAACATAAAACTCAAACTCTCCGTGGTTGGGCAAAGCCACGTAGCAGGCCGCTCGCTCCCTGGTCCGCCGAGCAGAGCGTGCCTACGAGCAGGAGGAGGCTCGGGTGCCCCGATGTCTCCGCATCTCTGAACACTCACTCACCGTGGGTCTCTGGCAGCGGGGCCAGAATGACGGTGGCAGAAACGGCCAAACGTGAATTTGTCTTGATCCATCTAAGTGGCTATTAACATCTACATTTGTTGTGGTTTTGTATAGGAAAAAAAAAATCTCTTGTCCCCATGGCGTTGGGGCAAATGAAGAAAATTCTAAATAAGCCCAGCTTGCTTCTTTTCTCACACACGCTTTGCCACACATGTGCTTGGCAGAGGGACAGCGTTGAATGAAAGGTAAGGAGACGCCGGAACAACGTCCAGGCCTGTGGCACAGTCGCTGATAAGCAGATGGGGGTGGGGGGGACACTCTGAGGAACAGGGAGGAAAGGAAGTGGCTGGAAGAGAGGCCCACGGAGGTTAAGGCAGGACCCCAGCTCGGCCAGACAGGATTTTAAAACAGGACTAAATCAGCAGCAAATGTTCAAGAGAAAACTGCAAAGCAAATGAAAATTCCAGTAACGCTTGAGAATGTTCCACCAGTTGAGGCAACAGACGGTGATGGGGGAGATGGGAGACGGCAGGGGGTACGTCCCTGCCCAGTGAGGCCCGCGTGCACCCAGGCACATGCAGCTCCGGCCCCGGAGGTTGCAGAAGGGTCAGGAGATCCTCAAAACTGCCCTCAGGCAACATGGGTTCGGCCCAGAGTGACCAGCCGGTCCCCAGTTGCCCAGGACGTGCCAGGTTCAACGGTAAAGCCCCACGTCCCGGGGCCCAGGCCAGCGCTGAGCCGGCGGGGAGAGGGTGCTGGGGGGGGGGGGCGCTACCTTGGCAGCTCTTGGGTAGGGCCGCCAGATAAGCTGGAGGACCCTCAGTGCAGCTGTCACATAAATGGGTGCTTGTGTGTGAGTGGAAGTATGTCCTGGGCCATATCTGAGATGTACTTGCATTAAAGAAAAAAAAGACTTCTGGCCCCAGATACGACCGGGACATACCTACAGTGAGAAGGACCCAAAAGTCATTAATTGTCTGACAATCTGCTAAGTCTGACCACCCGCATCTGCAGCTTTGACATCACACCCGGTCCCCCGTGGCGTGACATGGCCCCTGAATATGGCACGGAGCTCGCCAGCCCCGCGGGGCCACCTGCGCGCCTCGACTCCCCGCAGGCTGCCTCTCGCCTGGGTCTCCCGTGGCTGCGGCCGCACGGGGCCGTGGGTTCCCTTCGGCTCCCTCCTCCCCGCCCCCCCCCCCCCCGTGGTCTGTGATCCACACCTGTCTCAGGTGCTCCCCTGCTTAAGAACCACGGAGGGCCTCCCGCCCACGTCCACGCTCCTCCCGAGAACACCGGAGCGCCACACGACCCAGCCCAAGCTCCCCTGCGCCCACCGGCCCTGCCCGCCCCGGGGACACCCGCTCGCCCCTCTGTTCCGGGCGCTCGGGTGCTCCCCTCCGCTTTCCCTATTCCCCCGAAGCCTCCCCGGCTAACGGCTAACGGCAGCTTGAGGCTTCCCCTCCCACGGACGCCAAGTCAGGAAGCCTTCGGGCACTTGGCGCACTTTGCAGGTGTCGCTGTGCACGTGGCTTATCTGGAGGCGCCCCCCCCCCTCCGCCCCATCCTCCACCGCAGGGCCTGTGTGCGCGGCTGGCCTTTGCTAGACGCTGGCCGAGCGCACGCGTGTGCACAGGCTCGAGCGGTTCACCCGGAGAAAACGCCCGAGACCGCCGACCGCCCTGCAGGTGCAGAGATACAGGCCTGTCTTCCAAACAAAACGGCTTTGGAAGAACCGGGGCGGCAGCCTGGGGAGAAGCTGCGGCAAGCACAGACACCCTGTCTCCTAACCAGCCACGCCCTGCGTAGACGCGGAGCCCAGCTCTGTAAAATCTGGGACGGAGAGGGCGGGGGGAGGGCTCAGATATGTTGCCTTTCCATTCTTTTTTTTTTTTTTAGATTTTATTTATTTATTCATGAGAGACACAGAGAGAGGCAGAGACACAGGCAGAGGGAGAAGCAGGCTCCCTGCGGGGAGCCCAACGTGGGACTCGATCCTGGGACCCCAGGGTCACGCCCTGAGCAGAAGGCAGACGCTCAACTGCTGAGCCCCCAGACGGCCGGCCCTTGCCTTTCCATTCTTAAGAAAAAAGATTTAGTAGGAAACGTGGCCAGTAAATGTACATTTGCATGCTCCGTGGTGGGTGCTTGCTTAATGATGGAAAGAACGATGACCTCCCAAAGGGCGGGCTTCGGGGTCGGAGAGGCCAGGGGCCGAGTCCTGGCTTTGTCACCCATGAGCTGGGGGACCTCGGGCCAGCCCCATCACTTCCCTGACTCTCCGCTTGCTCAGGGCCGAACAAGGCCCAGTCCTCAGGATTGTCCCCGGGGCTAAGGGGGAAACAGCCGAGAGCAGCGCTGAATTCATACTCCACGGGTCGCAGCGAATTGGCTCCCGCGTGAGATCACCTGGGAAGACGCAAACTGGGACCCTGTGCCGCGGAACGCACGTGCTGTTAACTAACGGTCAGCGACTCCATCGGCTCGAGGGCAAGTGTGTTCCTCGGCAACCCATTCAACCCCCGCCAGCAACAGGCAGGAACCATGACTATCCTCTCTTGCCAGGGGGCGCAGGTGGCTCAGAGCGGCGTCAGATGTGTTGACCCAGGTCACACAACTACAGGGTGGCAGGAGCAGGATTGGGGGATTTGGTGGGGGGCCATCCAGTTGTGCCAACCTGCCATGTGGATAATTCAGAGTGGCGTGAACAAAGCTCTGTGGCCCTCGGAGCCCTGGCCTCTTTCATGAAGGACAGGGGCTCAGCCGGACCCTCCGCAGGGGAGGGGCTCCTGCGTCTGGGATGACAGCTGAGTGGAAAGGGGGACACGCCCTCCGATGCGCGCTGGTGGTGCTGGGAGGAAGCCGTCATTTGTTCGCATACAAGTAAGTTGCCCACATTTGCTCAGAGGCTGTAGAGGACGAAACACCTTTCCTCCTACCCTTTTAGGTGTCCTTACCGGGGCCTGTGAACTAAACTAGCAAGAGACCCCTTAGGAGGACAACAGGCTTCATCTCCTGTGCATGATGGGAGCCAGCAAGAGAGTAGCGGGCTCCCTAAGGGGCTAGAGTCAGAGGGTTACATATCTAACCTCGTAGAGAGAAGCTGGGAGAAACGGCTTCCATGAGAAAAACGGGTTTTGGGGAGAAAGGGTGGGAGAAAAGAAGGCTTGTGAAGATCGTCCAGGTAGGAGTGATTTTCCCATCTCCCTCAGGACCATCAAACTCCTCTGGAGAAGAGACTCGCGGTGGCTTCGTTGCCAAGGAGCTGCCGCTCTCAGGTGCGGGACCTCTGAGGTTTGCATCGGCACCGGTTGGATGGCAAATGCCATCCTCGGGACGAAGGCCTTCTGCCAACGTGGGGTTCCAGCGGGTCTCCACGGCAGGAGTTAGAGAAGGAGTTAGAGACCTGCTCCTTCCCGCAAGAGACAAACAGGTTGGGGCAGCGTCGGAGCCTCCTTACGTCCAGTGACTCTGCTTGGGAGAGCCAGGCTGGAGGGGGACACGAGGGCAGTGAGCCACCCTGCCCCCTCCCCTCCCACCAGGTTTGTCCTCGCCCAACATGGATCCACGGCCCGCTCTCTGCGTGTGGCAGCGGCGCCACGTCATCCTTCCTAGGCCCACCTCATCCATCTACCAGTCCCCTTCCTGTTTTTTTCTTTTTTTAAAAAGATGTTCTTTATTCTTTTTTAAAAAAATATTTATGATATATATAGAGAGAGAGATTGAGAAGGGCAGAGACAGAGGCAGGCTCCATGCTGGGAGCCCGACGTGGGACTCGATCCCGGGTCTCCAGGATCGCACCCTGGGCTGAAGGCGGCGCTAAACCCCTGAGCCACCCAGGGATCCCCTTATTTATTTATTCATGAGAGACACAGACAGAGGCAGAGACACAGGGAGAGGGAGAAGAGGCTCCCCGCGGGCCACCATGCGAGAGTTGATCCCGGGAATCCAGGATCCCGCCCTGAGCCCCCCAGGTGTCCCCTTGGCTGGCCTTTTATAGAGAACCTGACTGGGGAGTTGATGGCCTTGAGATTTCTTGTGCCGTCTTGAGTGAATGACATAGGGCTTTTTGGGTCTGGTGAGTCTCTGATTACTTGGTAGACGTCAGAGGAAGACACTCCCTAACACTTGGGGCCAGGAGGCCCGATCTACTACCTTCTCTCTGGTTTTGTTGCATCTGGGTGTCCCTGGGATTTCCGGGAGCCAGGTTCTGGGGACTTCCCCTTATCTTTCCCCGCCTAGCCCTGTCCCTTACCCAAGGACACAGGGAGCCACAGCTTAGATTTGGGAGCACGGGAGCCTAATCATAACCTTCATTTTTCTCTGGTGGGACTTGCGTTTTAAATAAACCAAACGTCTACCCTGCCACGTTTCTAGTTTTCAAAAGGTCAAAGACTGCTACGTGCCTTGTTCCTTGATCTTAAATAATAGGAGCCTGCTGCGAGCAAGCACACCAGTGCCTGCTAATCCTTCCATGAACCCCAAACAGGAAGGGCCCCTGCTGTGCCCCCAGGGCGCACTGATTTCTTTACTGAGTCACCAAAGCAGTTGGTGGGAGATGTGGGTGGAGGGCACCCCGCGTGTAGTATGTCTTAGGGCTTCTTTTATGCCCAGCCTCCCCCTTGAACCATCCTTTCCTTGTTGATGATGATGAGCTGATGGCTGACACTCGTGGAGCAAGCCCCCCACCCCAGGGCTGCACAACTCTCACAGGTGGGCGCTACCGTGACTGTGTGCCCCCCCCATCCCTAGGATGGTGGTATGAGGAGGTGGGGCCTTTGGGAGGTGCTTAGGTCATGAGGGTGGAGCCTCGTGATGAGAGGGGGTCTGTGTGAAGGAGGCTCCAGCGTGCTCTCTGGCCCCTTCCTGTGAGGCACCCAGAAGCCGGGCCTCCGCACCGGGCACTGAGCTGCGGCGCCTGGACCTTGGACCTCGTACGTTGTGTTGTTCGTAAGTCGCCAGTCCGCGGCATCTTGTGATAGCAGCCTGAGCAGACTGAAGCAGTTGATTCTTTGTGCGGCTGAGAGAGCTGAGACCTAGAGATACCAGGATCACAGGGCGTGTGACGGTCCGAGCTGCGACTCTAAGCCAGCTGTCTGCTTCCACGACTCGCGTGTTTTTAAATTGAGGTATAACTGACCAATGGCATTAGTTTCCGGTGTATAATGTAATGATTTGAAATTTGTATGTTTGGGGAAATGATCGCCACGGTAAGTCTAGTTAACATCCATCACCACGCAGTTATAGAATTTTTCTTTTTGTAATTTTTAAGATCCACTCTCTTAGCAACTTCTAAATGTGCTATGTAGAATTGCGTAAGACTTACATTCTTGTGATATTTTATAAAATTTGCACCTCTTGATCCCCCTTCACAAATTTCACCAACACCACCCACGCCCCTGTGATGTTTGGCAACCACTAATCTATTCTTTGTACCTATGAGCTCAGGGTTTTTTTTTTTTTCCATCGTTTTTTTAGATTCTACATGTGAGATCATCTGCTGTTTGTCTTTCTCCTTATTTCAACCATGTTGTCACAAATGGCAGGATATCCTTCGTTTTTATGGGTGATAGTCCATTGTATATCTACACCATATTTTCTTCATTCATTCATTCGTTGGTGGACACTTCGGTTGTTTCTGTGTCTTGGCTACTATAAATAACGCTTCAGGGAACATGGGGGCGTCTGTCTTTTGGAGGACATGCGTTCTTTGTCACCACACATGGCCTTAAGCCTGTGAAGACACAAATGGTCACAGTACAAGTGCCACAGTCACTGTAGAGGGGGGCATGAAGTGTGCACCTCTTCACTGTAGCTAGGAAGGTATAACTCTGGTAGAGGATGAACTGCTTTGGTGACTCAGTAAAGAAATCAGTAACTGTATATTCAAAAATACGTAAGTGAAGTTGCACCCCCTAGATTACCACAGGCCATCTTTAAATTGGGATTCTAGAACTTACCACCATTTCAATTATAGACTGTCCCTCGAAAGACTGAGTACCTTGCTGCTCAGGGCTGCCCCTTTTGCTACTGTCTTTTCCAGGGGTGGTTGGAGGGCTACTGATCTTGTCCTCAGTTTTGCTCAACAGTTTCCTGCAGAGGTGCTTTTTCTCAAGAACTAATATAGCTCTTTAGAAGGGGGGAATCCCTGCCTAGGGCTCCGTTTTCAGTTGCCAGTTACAACACTTTGTTTCCCATAGCGATGCCTTATCCTACACTTATTCAAGTAACACTGAGGACCAAAAAAAATGCCAAGTGATTATTTTTCTCGGTAGTTTAAAATGGGATTCACAGTGAAAATGGCTGCTAGCAGGGAGACAAGAGCATCACTTCTGTCAAGATCCTCTCTGTCCGAAGAAACAATTGCGACATGTGAAGTTACTCTTAAAATCCAAACCTGTTAACTATCAGCTTTATTTTATTTTAAAATATACAAATATTTTGACATGTAGAAGAGTTTCAAGTTGTTGGATTTCAAAAACACCACAGAAAACTGACAACAAAGAAATCAATATCAAATGAATCACTCCCACCTGCCAGTTCCTTCTCCTAACTTAACTATAGACTCCAGGGAAATCAACAGAATTCATGGGATCAACACTTAAGAAAAAAAAAGCCAACACTCATTTGTAACATGCTGCTCTAAGCAGAACCAATTTATGGATTGCTGGTAGGGAGAGTTTCAACGGCAAACTTAGAGCTCCCTTAAAAACAAGTCTGCACAGAGACTGAGTTGATGCAAACTTTCTGCATCTGGGAAAAAAATACTCTTCTTGTGAATTCTAACACTCGACAAAATAGAATCGTATTTTGGAGAGGGACCATCCTGGTGCCGGGACTTGCACCAAACCTTCAAGGTTCTGGCTACGCTGACTGGAGGAGTGCTTCAGGCAGGAGAAGCGGGACTCAGAGCTGGGATAAACTGGCCAATGCCACAGGCTAGAAGACGTGCTTACTGGGAGCAGAGGTCTATATCGGGACAGTCGGAATTAAAGTGAAAATCTGTAAAAAGTGAAAACCTCTATTTCAGTGCACGTGCGTCCTCAAACTACGGGGCAGGTGAAACTGTCCTGTAACAAGGTCCAGCCTAAAAAATTCTCACAATTGAGAATCCGGAGCCAAGATGCCTTAGTTTTGCCGAGTACATTTCCAGCATCTTCCTCTGCATTCTTTTAAGGGAGTACTGTCCCTGTGGGGTCAATGAAAATGCTGGTGTAACTTTTTCAAAAGCAGAACTACATCTCTATGATGATAGCACTAGTTCAAATATTTGGCCAGATAAAAACTCCTCAGCATAACACGGGCTTTCAGGCCTACACCTCAAGTATTCCTGAGAAATAGTAAAGAAAAAAGCAGCTCTCTTCACATTATAAGGAAAAAAATTTTTCACACCTTTACTTTTCTAGATTAAATACATTGGCAATACTGCAGCTAAAAGAAAAACCAAGGGACTGTTTCCCACTTAAGCCAAGTTGGAAGGAAACCTCCAACGATCTGCTAAAAACTGTGCAAGGTAAAAACAAATGAACACGGTGTAGGGCACCCTCCCTACGTGAAGCATACGGTGTCAGTACCCACTTGACATTCCCATTACACCAGGAGAGCAATTCAGTTTGGGGAAAATAGTTTAATGTATTGCTCAGGAAAAAAAATAGTTTCTATTTTCCCATGTCTAACAAAGCAATGGTTAGGAAGTCCAGCGCCACCATGCAACCTTCATTCTGTCCCACACGGCCGAAAAGGAATCCAGGGCAGGCCGGACGTCCAGGATGGTGAACTGGTAGTCCTGGTTGACTTCGCCACCGTCATAGTAGTCGATGACGTACCTGACTTCAGTCCCACAACGGTTGATGATCCAATCGTGCCTGTCGAAAGGCAGCTCATACCTGGAACGAAAACGTGTTAGTGAGCATGAAAACGCTCACTCTTGGGGCCGAACATCTAACTGGGGAGCAAGGCTCAGAGATCAGTCTACTGTGTTGAAGGGAGCCGTGCCAAAGAACCGTGATGAGCCCGGGTCACACGACAGCTCATCTGCCTGCAAGGCAATATGGTCAACAGAAAAGAGACACAGGCCAGGGAGGTCAGCTGAGAGGCTGGACGGACCCAAGTGTGAGCGAAGGACGTGTTTACACTGGAAGAGAGGACAGGGATGCTCAGATGCTGAAAGATCATGGGAGGAGTAAAAGAACAAACCTGAGAAAACAGAAGACAACTCAACTTGGGCTACGATAATCAGACTGGGAGCAACACACGAAACCCTGATCCATCTGCCCCCTAAGCGGTGAACCTGAGGAAGAGGAGGAAATCTACAGCTGAATACTGATCACGCTGTGGAAGATGGCAATGCAGTCCTCAGACTGTCTGGTTTGGGGGCCAACAGAAAGCAGACCCTGACCTGAGGAAGGTAAAATAACATTTCTGTGCCAGCACTCACCCCATCCAGGAACGAATTCTTGCCCTCGGCGAGTACTCTTTCGCTTTACCTCCGAACCGGATCAATGATGGACCACAGGGACACTCCCTAGAAATTCGCAAACAAGAAAAGCCTATTCAAATATTTTTCCCTCTGTTAAGAAATGTGATGTTGCAGTTTGTCATGCATTTTTCAGTATGCATTTTACATAATTTCACATTTACAGAGTGAAAGAACTTTCAAAACTATTCAAAGAAATATCCCTGTTTGTTCAAAATACTGCTCTTTATTTCTGCATCAAGTATGTTCTGATTATCTGCGCTGTACTTTGCAGGAGTTAGGGAGTAGACTTTCCATTTGGGGGGGATATAGGTATTCTCAGGGAAGAAAAAGTGTTAAGTACTGGGCATTATACTTGACTTTCACATACTGCAGCTGGATTATTTTTTAGATGAATAAAAGAAAATCCTCGGGATCCCTGGGTGGCGCAGCAGTTTGGCACCTGCCTTTGGCCCAGGGCGCGATCCTGGAGACCCGGGATCGAATACCACGTTGGGCTCCCGGTGCATAGAGCCTGCTTCTCCCTCTGCTTATGTCTCTGCCTCTCTCTGTGTGTGTGACTATCATAAATAAATTTAAAAAAATTTAAAAAAAAAGAAAATCCTCTAGTCTTCATTCGAAACCAATGAACAAGCCATTATGAAGAAAAACGCTGGACGAATCCCTGAGAACAAATGAAATTAGTGCTGGACCAGCTGTTTAAGTAAGTGAATCCGAGACGCCCCTATCTTATCAGGTGCTGTCACTCTAAGGAGAGACTTTAGCCTTGCGAGGCTGAAGGACGTGGGTGGGAGAAAACACGGCCCAGGGTAACTGAGCCCTACGTGAGGCCCATCGGAGTCCCCTCACTTGTTGCTTTATCAACTACTCACTAGCCTCTCTTCTCAAGAGGGTCCCCCCGCTGAGGAAGGTAAAACAACATTTTGTTGAGTGGTCAACCCAGGCACGCGATCTCCTGGGGGCTGTAGCAGGGGTCTTTGAGGGACCCTGGGAAATGACCAGAAGGGGGGCTGAAGCAGACAAGGTGCAACCTCCTATTTGCCTTCTCTGTGCTCCGAAGTCATGCCACAAGTAGTTAGCAGGTGGCTTTCACTACACACTTGCAGACGCTTGTGGGTCACTTTGTTAGTGAGCTGGGAGAGGACAGATCTGCGTCCTGCTGGCCTTGGGTTACTGAGAAGGGAATCCTGGTCACTGGGCCCTTCCCTCCTCACACGTACCCCCTCCCAGGTGTGGTGGCTAGCCAGTGACACCCAGGGAGTGCCCCTAACGAACCTCAGAGTCCAAATATTAAAAAAAGAACACCTTAACAAAGTCATTCAGTGGATTTTAGCCAAGAAGTTAATCACATTTTATCAAGAAATTAAAATGTAATCCACCAGTGGCGATAGAGTCTGGCTTTTTGTGCTACCATTCCCGACGCCTCCCCTTCTCAAAGCAGACTCCTCAAACCAGCAGCATTTGTGTTCCGGAAACGCCTCCTCTGAGCCTGACCCCAGATCTCCAGAATCAGAAACACCGGGGGTGGGGGCCTAGCACTCAGTGAACCCTTGGGCCATGCGACGCTGCTCAGGGGTGAGGACCACCGCTCAAACAGACTGGCGGTCCATGACTGCCAACACACTCGGCTGCATTTACCTATTGTCTCTGAGAAAAAGACCAACGTGCTAAGATATCTCTTGATGTTTAGCCCTAACAGGGAGGAATTCAATGCTGCTGAGGGAACAGAACTGCTTTTTGCATCAGCCTCAGAACAGAGAGCAGTGTTATCTCCCATCCCAAGTGCTGTGTCTTGAATGGACCAGGGCATTCCTTCCATTGAGAGGTGGGGCCCACAGCCCTTCCCTTGGAACCTGGGCAGGCTTGTGGGACTGCTAAGGCCAGGTCAACGAGGGAGATGCAGCTTTCCTGGAGCTTTCTGGAATTCTAGCTCTGGAAACCCAGCTACCATGACGTGAGGAAGCTGAAGCAGCCACACTGAGAGGCTGTGGGTTAAGTGTTCTGGCTGACAGCCAGCATCAAGGAAATGGTCCAGCCACCCGAGGATTTCAGCCTGTGGCTGTCAAGCCATCCCTAATCAGAACCTGGCTGAGGCCCTAGACGTTGAGAGCAGAGATGAGCGATTCCTGCTGTCCTTTCTGCATTTGGGACCCACCAAATCCACAAGCGTAATAAAATGGTCGCTGTTTCACACAGCTATGTGGGAGTGCTCTATCATACAATAGTCCCTGAAACAGGCCTGCCACCTACAATGTATTAGAATAACACATTGTTTGAATAAAAACTTACAACTCTAGAAAGCAGAGAGAATATATGAAAGATGCTGGAAGGGCGGTTTTTTAAGATCTCAAATATACTTACGCAGCATGAAGGGCTTCCCACTTCAAAATCTCCTTCCAGGCTTGTTCGTTATTCTGATTGTGAATTCTGATGATGTTATACATATCTTTCTGACTAATATCGTCATCCTTCCACTTCCACCTAGGAAAGAACATTTGGTAAAACTCAATAAACCGTACTGATAATATACTATAAAATCAATCCATGTATTCATTTCACCGGGTCACCAAAAACTACACACTTATCAAGGGACCATAAGGTGACACTCTTTCAGTCAGTACCACTGATTGATGATTCCACAACCTTTTCTGTGTATTTGACATAATAGGTTTTTTAAAAAAACTTCTACTGGCAAAAAAAAAACAAAAAACAAAAAACAAAAAACAAAAAACAAAAAAACTTCTACTGGCTATGATAGGTTAACCTTATGTGTCAACTTGACTAGACCATGGGGGCCCAGATATTTAGTCAAACATTTTTCTGGGTGTGTCTGTGAGGGTGTTTTGGATGAGAATAACATTTAAACATAGTGATCTCCCTAACGTGGGTGGGCAGTATCTGATCAGTTGAAGACAGAAATAAAACAAGAATGAGCCTCCTGCAAATAAGAGGGAACTCTTCCTGCCTGGTTGCCTTCAAAGTGGGACACCGTTTTTTTCCTGCCTTTGGACTGGAATGAAAACATCAGTTCTTTCTGGGTCTTGAGCCTGCCAGCTTTTGGATATAAAGTACACGTGAGCTCTCTTGTGTCTCCAGCCTGCTGACTGCGGATCATGGGACTTCTCAGCCTCCATAACCACGTGAGCCAATTCCTTATAGTAAATCTCTATGTATAAATATACACACATCCTATTAGTTCTGCTTCTTTGGAGAATCCCAACTAGTACACTAGCCTTGCACTTAAATTCTTTTAAGTCTGAAAAATCAGTTGAATATTCTATACTGACTAGCTTATAAAATCTTACTGTATGTTTTTGGGATGAACACTTCTTTCACATTTAGTTCTTAGATGCATTGAATGAGCAAAGTTATACTCTCAGTAACATGCTCACTCACCCTTTCCGTAACATCGCATTCCAGAACATCTGTTCAGAAGGATAGACCCACTTTTTCTCTGAATCTGCTCTTGGAATAGATGATTCCTCTCTCACAGTAGATAGCGCAAATGGCTGGTCAGGGGCCGGCATCTGATTCGGTGGTGGCATCTAAATAAAGCAGATTTTTAAAAATGCTGGAAATATGATATAAAGTAGAAGCAAACAATATAATTAATGACTTTCTGGAAAGTAATGCATCACACACTAGGTACAGGTTCCCTATTAAGCCAGTGACATCAAAATTTCAGACCTCCCAGATAATTTGGCTGTTTTGAAGAGTCAGAGTTCTGCAATTTTGTTTAAGTTCTCACAAATGGTAAATACACAGTGTAGCTACATTTTCTCTTTTTCTCCTCAAGGATTAAGAAGTATAAACTAACACCACGACTACAGACGTTTCTAAAAACCTTTTTATGAGGTTTTCAAAAATGACTGTTCACTCTTCTGAGGAAGTCTCATAAACTATATGTACACACCACTTTCTTTTTAAATACTTTTAGGCTCTTGCTGATGCTTTGTCTTTAGGCTGAATACATCAGAGAGGAGTAGCGACACCATCACACTGCCGGATTGGAACGAGGGCAAGCAAGAATCCTTCCTCCCACACGTAAGGGGCGGCAACACTGTTTTGCACTTTCCCTGGACCAGGGTTCTCACCCCAGGCACCACTGCCATTTGGAGTGGAAAACTTTTGGTTATGGGGGTCTGTTATGAGCACTGTAAGGATATTTAGCAACTTTGCTGGTCTCTACCCATTAGTACCCCTCCTCCCAAGTTGCAACAGTGTCCTTCCAGGGGAAAAGTCATGCCTGGTTGAGAACCCCTGGCCTAGAGGTTCTTCTGTGTTCAAAGTATGAGGATTCTCTAGCAGATACACATTTATAAAATCCCAACACAGCCCCGGGTGAGAATGATGGCAGTGGGAGAACCAGGTATGCCAGGTACCACACTGAGCATTTTACCTGCATTATCACCACAGGTTTAAGGACACATGCCAGAGGTGCTTAGGATTCACTTTGGGACCTGCCACTTCCTAGCTGAGTGATGTGGGGCAAACTGAATCCTTGCTCCTTCTTGGTAGCTTCAACTCTGAAAACAGGGACACTAACACTCCTAGCTGTGGAGTGGTGATGAGGATTACTGGAGCATGTGTACAATGCTTAGCACAAGGGCTATAGATACAACCAAAAGAAATGTTGGCTGTTATTAATATTCTTGCGAGGTAACAATCCTGGGGTAAGAGTCTAGGTCTCTGGGATTCCAAAAGGCCCATGTTCTGACCCACTTAGGCTATTAGAGATTATCTAGAACAGTAGTCTTACAGGGGGCACTTTTAGGAATGTCTGGAGACATATCAGGTTGTTGTGATAGAAAAGAGGGTGCTCCCGGCATCTAGTGGGTGAACAGCAGGGATGCTGTTAAATATCCGATAGAGCACAGGACAACATCCTACTGCATGGAATCGACCAGCCTCAAATGTCAATAGTGCTAAGGGGGAGAAACCCTAATCCTGGCCACCTTCCTCAACACAGAAGTTTCCTTATAGCTTGGCTGGGTCATTACTGAGTGTTGAGGCTGAATGTTTGTGTCCCTCCCAATTTACTGAATCTGCCAGCACCTTCTAATAGGACCTGTCAGCCTCTGGAAGCCTGAGGAAGAGCTGTCTATTGTATACAAACCACCCAATTGATGGTACTGTTATATATGTTATAATACACACATATCCCATACCGCTTCTCTTCCAGACTAAATATTTCTAGTTCCTTCAAATGTTAGCCAAGATTTCTAAATACTTTTGATAACCCTGGCCTTCTAAAAAACCCTGTTCTGGCCTCCTAGAGTACAGATCTGAGTCTGTCTCTCCACCAAAAAATATGATTTCAAACAGGAAACCTCCATTCCCTACACTGTCTATCACAGAATGTGGTGAGGCACTGCTTGTCTTGTGCTTACTTTCTCCATGGCATTCCACTGGTGGCTGCCACATGACGCTGTACCACATCAGTGACTCTCACATAGGCTGGCACCTGGCTGTGTCGGAAGCAGAGCCCTAATCAGGCATCATGCCTATGAGGTTTCCCAAAACCAGAAATACCTTTACCAATTCTAGCTGCACTCCTAGTGGGATCTCCTGCCTTCCACTTATCCCCAAAGGAAATATTCCTTTGGCCTGGCTTCTTTCCAGTCAACCTACTCTAGCACTTCATGATTACTGCTGTCTTTAACAGGCACTCTCAAAACTACAGTTAGTGACGCTTTCTGGATTTTCAGTGTGGATGGAAAATGAGACTTCTTTATTTTAAAAGGAAAGGAGAATTAATCCTAGCAGTCAGCAGTCTGTCTTAGGAGTCCATAAAAGCATCTCTCTGTGAAAAAGTTCCAGGAAGAGGGGCAGAGTAAGAATTACCAGATTAGAAGGATCTAGGTTCTCCTTATTCTCAGCCATAGCTCCCGTAACAGGACATTCCACGTACTCATATGCACGATCTTGGTGGGCAGGCACAGAGCTCATTTTGTTCTCACAAGTTGGGTCAGATGGCTCTGCGCTCACTGGACAGCCTGAAATAAATCAAGCATAAAAACAGTGTCACCACAAAGGCAGGAGATCTGGCTCTCTCGATCTGGGCTCTAAAAAGCTGGATTTCTGACCAGTGATCACCATCAAAGGCATAGTTAGGTTTCTACTATTCCAAGCTGCCAAGAGCTAAGCTAGCTAACATTCTAATATCCTAAAGGCCAGGAAAAGGTTTTATAAATTTACTTCCTCTTGAAAGAGAAATAGGTACCCATTCCCATATTATGTCACACCCCCAGCAAAAATAAACCAAAAAACCTCCTCAACATTTCCAAGAGAATGTATTTTTCATTCCATGGTTTCAGCCAGTGGGCTTGAAGGTACCTGCTTGGGTTCCCAGCAGTGAACTGCTACAGAGTAACCCAAGCAGAGACCCAGCCATGTTTTACCAGGTCTCCCTGACTTTCAATTTGCGAATTCCAGACAAGGTCCAGGCCTGATCAGGATACAGGAGGCCAGGCTTACTGATGTCTTCTCTCAGGTACTAGAGACAGGAAATGAAAATGAGCAGAGGAACCTTCAAAAAGACTCCTGGAAAGATGTGTGAATGCCACTCTGCTTGTGCTTTGCTCCAGCACAGAAACAAGGCACAGAAAACTACCCCTTGGCTGAGGTTCTATTCCCCATCAGTTGATAGCAAGCATTTAGCAAGAATAGGCACAAGTTAAAGCAAATGCTCCACAATCCACGTAGGATCCAGGTGACACTTAAGAAGGGAGGTCTGAACCTAAGGAGCAGCAGCAGGAAGGGCAGATGATATCCAAGAATCCAGGGTGCAAATGGAAGCAAGTGTGAGACTGAGAAGCTTGTTTTAGACTGAGGAGAGGGGGCAGGGACCAAAACAGCCATGGTCCAGGAAGACAGCTGCCCAAGTAGGGATCCTTGTGTCAGGCAGGAGCAGTGACGCCAAGAATGTGCTGGATGCCTTACACGCCAAAGACAAATTTCCTTTCCCTTCCTTGCCTCTGTTTCTCCTCGAAGACCCTCATTCCCTACGACCCTGTATAGCTTTCCACTTGAGGGGTGAAGGGAGACTTGCTATACCACCTTTCCTCTCCACCATTCAAAGTGCCAATCTCTTCTGGGTCACTGCCCCCAGCTGGGTGTTAGAAAACACTGTTACTTTTCTCATATAACAAGAAGCCTCTTTAGTCGCCTACAAATACCCACATTCTTTACTAATGGAAACCAATCTGACTGACAGCTCTTCTGGACACACAGTACATGAAATTAAACCTTATCTACCCGGGGACACTCAGGGCAGGAACACAACAGCTTTGTCCAAGCTTTCTCTGTTTTAATTCTTCCTGTACAGAGAAACCCTGGAAGAACACTGAGTCTGTCCTTGTCCAAGGTCACAGAGTTTTTGCTGGCTTTGCCACTTATTAGCTGTGTGGCTTTTAAGTTTGTAGAATATAAAATAGGGGGAAAAACCTACCATACAGGTTTATGAGAATGTAAACTCCATCAGGCAAAGGTTTTTAGTGTTCTATACATTGCTATTTTCTCAGTGCAAAAACAAAACCCACCAGTGCTTGGCACAGAGAGGATAGTGAGAAAATTCTTGCTGAATGACCAAGGGAATGAAAGACTACAACGCAAGGAAGTGTTTTTCAGGTCATAGTTTTATATAAACAATCTAAAGCAAATGTGGACCAGTGAGGAATAAGAGCTTTTCCATTCTCACCTCTGCACCTAAGGAAAGAATGGCAAGACCATAAGTGATGACTTACTTTCACAAGGATGGATAATCAAATGGATGTAAAGTTGCCTTGACAAATACAGACAGATCTAGATCTAGGTTTCTCAACCTTAGCACTCTTGACATTTGGGGCCAAGTGATTCTTTGTTGCAGAAAGGTACACTGCACACTGTAGGATATTTACCAGAACTCCTGGCTTCTACTCACTGGATGCACCACCTCCTCTCAGTTTTGATCAACAAAAATGTTTCCAGACATTGCCAGATGTCCCCTGGGGAATGGGGGTTGCCAGTAGGTTGAGAACCGCGGATGGCAAACTTTAGGGGGTAAGGGCTAACGTATGGAGCAATCGCTGCACTCTCATGCATTATCTTAATTAACCATCACAATAACCCTGCGAAATATTATTATATCCTCATCTTCTAGATGACTGGTTGTGACTTAGAAAAGTAACTTGTCTACAGTCATATACCTTGTAAATAGCACCAGAAGGACAGAACTCACTGCCTCACTAGCATGTTATGCTACCTCTTCCTTAAAATGCTTTTGAGAAATCTCTTTTGTTTTTATTTTCTCGATAAAGGGTTGATTACCTTTCACTTTCCCTTCGTGCATGGGACATCCTGAAGGCGGGGATGCTGTCTGACGATTTGAAGCATTTGAGGTCTGAACTGCAACAGCAGGGGTAGATGCAGACAAACCCATGGCTGGAAGCGGTGCTGAATCCAAGCAATTCTAAATTCAAAGGTGCCAAAGCAAAGAGAGAGATTAATGCTGATGTCTGGGCTCCCACGACTCCCTTGGCGTTCTCAATCTGCCTAACTCTTGTTCTTCCTCCTTGTCACTCCGATGTAAATCTACAGGGCAGGGTATCCACTTTGAGGGATAGTTTTAACATATTAACCCCTTTGGGAAACACTAGTGTGAAAACTACACCACATCGCTCTTTAGGGGCACATTCCTACGATGTGCGGACTTTGGGGAGGGTGAGGTGAAGGGGGTCCCTGAGAGACTACGTCACCGAGGAGTGTAGGTCCGTGGGGAACAGGGGGCCCTAATTGTGGTGATCCCGATGGGAGAGGGGAATCCAGACTGAACCCCAGACCCGGGCTTAGAGAAGGACTGGGAATCAGGGAAGGGTACAGCGCAGAAAAGAGACTCGAGGAAGGCAGGAATGAAAGGACCTCCGAGGGGTAACGGGGACAAAGTCATCTTCACACGGTCCCTCCGCGTCCCACCTGTTCCAGTCCGTGACCCCAAAGCCCACCGGCCTCAGACCGCCGGCCCCTCCGCACCTGACGCTCGTCCCCAGCCGCTCCGAGGAGGCGGCCCCGCCTCTAACCGCCAACCCGCTGCCGCCTTCTCCTCGCTCGGTCACCGCTGCCGTCGCGGTCACCGCTGGCGCTCTAGCTCACCGCTACTTCCTTTTCCGAAGGCGGGACTTCCGGGCGCGCGGGGGGCGGAGCGCGGGCTGAAAATGTCGGCTTCCGTGGAGCGGGGCGAAACGGGCCCGCCCCCTCCCGCCTCGACCTATCAGCGCGAGGGCCGCCGCCTGGCCCCGCCCCTCCGGGCCAGCGTGGGCGGGGAGACGTCCCTAGAGTGGGGCTCTGCGCTAAGCCGCGGGAGGGTTGCTCTGGAGGTGTTAGTTTTAAAGTCTCTATCTTTTAAATTGTATCCCATCAGAGTGAGTTCTAGTAATGACTCAAGTAGGTGTCCAGAACCGTGGCCGACTCTGGAGATCCCAAAATGAACCAATCAAGGTTCCGGCTCCCAAGGCTTTCTTACCTGGGTGTGTGGACTTGAAGGTCTGTATTTTCACTTACCTCTAACAGAAATTTAGAATTTTTTTCATCAGGAATGCAGACAACAAATCCTAGTAGTGCTAGGTATATGTGGCGCTGATAGAAACCACGGAGAAATTATGTCACAAACGATGGTTGTTACTGTCTTGAAATACTATTCACCACTACTTCGGAATTAAGATAATTTTATCTTGAGACTTAAAAGTGTTACTAAGAAGCATACGCCTTTCTATATCACCATGATGGAACTGGGAAGCATGCCCAGGGCCCGGGGAGTCATCTCCAAAGGCCTGGGGACTGGTAGCAGCTGACCCCTCTGGTCTGAGTCTCCAGGAATCCCTCTCTGCCAAAGAGAACTGCCTCAGGCAAAAATCCCATCCCATCCCTGGGGACCGGCTGCTGCCGCCTTGGTAGCCTCTGCAAGGGTCCATAAGCCCAAGGCCCTCTCTGCAAGGAGGTCACCTCAGGGCCATCCTACCATCAGTGGCTGAGACTTCCCTTGTGACTGCCTCACAGTTCCACTTCTTCCTTTGCCCAGACCTACCGTCACTCTCTCATTGCTGTTCACTCCGATGCACAATTCTTGGAGTCTCAGCCATTTTAACAAGTCTGATTATTATTTAGATTTGGTGAGGTCGACAGATCAGGAAACAACTGCCATTGAATAAACAGTTAATTATACTCACAGATCCCAAGAGAGGGGGCCTCCTCACATGGTAGGGTGCTTGCTACATGCAGAAGCACTGGAGTCCTTCACTAGCCAGAGGGAGAGGGGGAAGAGACCGGTGAGGGGTGAGGTGGGCTCTGCAGCAGCCACATGGTGTATAGCGGCTCAGAATATGAGAGCCCAGCAAGGGAGGTGGTGGGCGAGTGCGGACCTGGCTGCTCAAGAAAGGGAACTGGCCAGCCACTAGCCACGGCCTCAACACTGGATCAAGACAGCATTTTATTTTTATTTTTTTAAGACAGCATTTTAAAACCTATATTATATCAGTGCATATTTCCTGAGGGATCTGACCTTTAATGATCAAAATGTGTTTTTCTAAAATATGTTGATAACTGTATTTCAATATAATTGATTTCCTTAGTGATTTCTTGTATTTTGTTTAATGCATGTAAAAATACTATTCTGAGAAGTAATCCAAAGGAGCATATGGCACTGAAAGACCAAAAATACCTGGTAATGGGAGAGACAGTCATGCAAACAAATAACCATATTTATATCTCAGTGTACGTATGTGCATACTATTGGAGGCAAGGGGAAGAAGTCACTGTTCGGAGGGTCATGTGCCAAAAGCGGATGGGAAGGAAAGAAGTAACAAGGATGCTTTATAAAAAAGGAGGTACCAGGGCACCTGGGTGGCTCAGTGGTTGAGAGTCTGCCTTCGGTTCAGGTCCCGGGGTCCTGGGATCGAGTCCCACATCGGGCTTCCTGCAGGGAGCCTGCTTCTCCCTCTGCCTCTGCCTCTGCCTCTCTGTGTGTGTCTCTCATGAATAAGTAAATAAAATCTTAAACAAAAAGAAGGAGGTACCAAACAGAGCCTTAAAGTAGAGCTCTCAGTGGGTAGGGAGATGACGGCGGGGGGATGCTTTGAACCCCAATTTCCACTCTCCCCAGGCAAAGACTTACTACTCTTTAACTGTTTCTTCTACTTTTCCTTCCATGTTCCAAACAACGTGCTGACACAAACACACGTGTCCCTCTCCTGTGCCAATAGTTAGAGGCTTGGGACACATCACAGTTTAGTATTTACAGTATTGTGGCTATGAAAATATTTGTTATGACCAAAGACGATTTTTTTCTTATGCAACTTCTTCACTAGAATTTTATACTTGCCTTTCCCCCTTTGTCTGTCTAGATTTTTAGGTTTTCCCTAAGCTTCTTGTCCCCATGGTAAATCTCCTCTCAATGCATTTAAATATATCAACTAATGTTTATGTCTCTCTTTTCCCCTTGAGACCCCACTCACAGATAAGCACCTCACCTCTGCCAAGGCCCAATTCTCAGCTGCTCTCTAAGGACTTCCTTTCAATCTTCTATCTTGTCTTGGATCTCTGGTTCTTGGATACCATGTATTCTTCTTCACATTGTTTTGGGAGCACATCAGCTTTTGAGGTCTTGAAAATCAGAAACTGTTCGTAGTTTACCTTCCCATGTGATTGATTGGTAGTTTCCATGTGTAATTCTAGGTTTAAAAACTTTTCTCTTAGAAATGTCAAGTGGAAAAAAAAAAAAAAGAAATGTCAAGTGGTTGCTTCATTGTCTTTTTTTTTTTTTTGCGTTTTTTTTTTTGCTTCATTGTCTTAATTTCCATTGCTGATATTGAAAAGTTGAGTGCCATTTCTTTTTTTTAAGATTTTATTTATTTATTCATGAGAGACACAGAGAGAGGCAGAGACACAGGCACAGTGAGAAGCAGGCTCTCTGCGGGGAACCCGATGCGAGACTCGATCCCGGGAATCCAGGATCATACCCTGAGCCAAAGGCAGAGTCACAACCGCTGATCCATCCAGGTGCCCCCATTTCTTTTTTTTCCCCTCAACAATATTTTTAACTTCTCTTTTCTTCTAGTAGCCTGAAAAGATGTACCTCTTTGCTTTCATTGGCTTAGCACCTGAGGGGACCATTCATTCTGGAACCCATGACCTTCACATTGGAGATATTTTCTTATATTATTAATTTTCTTGATAACTTGCTCCACTCCTTCTTTCTTCATTTTCTCTTTTAAGGAAACTCTATTCCTCATATGTTGTATTCCTCGAGTGACACTCTAATTTTCTTATGCTATTCTATCACTTTTCATCTTGTTTTATCTTACAAGATCTTAAAAATTTTCTAGCCATTTTATGTTTATTTCTCTTATCATGTTTGAAATTTCCAAGACATGTGTGCATATATATTTGTATGTATGTGTGTTTGTATGTGTACATGCATGTCTACATGTGTGTATGAGTATGTGTGTGTGTGTGTCTGCCCGTACAAGGCAGTGCCCGTGAGTTTGCCAATCCATGGTAATGTGGTATGAACTCCTGCTGTCAGACCCAAGGGTTTAGCACAGAGGAAAAATTGAAGCTCTTTTGTAATTACAAACTGAATGTATGACTGGTTCTTGTAAAATAAGTCTCCTCTCCAAACCTACAGTTGGCTTATGTTTACAAAGTGTTGCTTTTCTACTTCTTCGAGTTCCCACAATTCCATGTCTTATGCATGCTTCTCCTTTTTCCCCATCATTCCCTGTATCTTTGATAATTTCCCACCTCTCTCCAATTCTTCACTCTTTCACGATTCTCTGCTCCCTCATTATATTCCTCCCTTTACAGTTCCTCAGTTTGTCCCACAATTCCCTTTCTAACAATTCTGTCCTTTTCCAGAATTCCCCATGTCTCCCACAGTTTTTTTTATGATCTCTCACAATTCCCTATCTCACACAGTTCTCTGTTATTTCCCATGATTGTTTCTTCCTTAACTCCCTGTCTTTCCCACAATTTTTGTGGCAGGATTTTAAAAATATCTTTTAAATTGAGATATGATTGACATATAATTTTTTTTAATTTTTTTTATTTATTTGTGATAGTTACAGAGAGAGAGAGAGAGAGAGAGGCAGAGACACAGGCAGAGGGAGAAGCAGGCTCCATGCACCGGGAGCCCGATGTGGGATTCGATCCCGGGTCTCCAGAATCGCGCCCTGGGCCAAAGGCAGGCGCCAAACTGCTGCGCCACCCAGGGATCCCCGACATATAATTTTATATTAGTTTTAGGTGTACAACATAATGATTGGGTATATGTACATATTGTGAAATGATCACCATAATAAGTCTAGGTAACATCCGTCACCACACAGTTACAAAATTTATTTCTTTTGATGAGAACTTTTAAGATATGTTGTCTTAGCAACTTCAAATGTATAAGACAGTATTGTTAACAGTTGTTACCATGCAGTACTTTATACCCCCAGGACTTAATTTATTTTACAATGGGAAGTTTGTACCTTTTGACCACTTCCATCCACTTCACCTTGTCCCCACCTCCAGCCTCTGGCAACTACCAGTCTGTTCTATCTATGAGTTTGTTGTTTTGTTGTTTTGGTTTGGTTTGGTTTGGTTTTTAGATTCCACATATAAGTGAGATCATATACTGTTTGTCTTTCTTTGTCTGACTTATTTCACTTAGCAAAATATCCTCAAGGTCAATCCATGTCACCAATGACAGGATTGCCTTCTTTTATATGGCTGAATAATATTACATTGTGTGTGTATCACATTTTTTTTATCCATTTGTCCATTGATGGACACTTACCTAGTTTGCTTCCACGTTTTGGCTATTGTAAATAATGCTGTAGTGGACATAGGGGGTACATGTATTTTTTTGAGTCAGTCATTTCCTTTGGATAAATACCTAGTGGAATTGCTGGATCATTGGGAAGTTCTATTTTAAATTTTTCCAGTCACCTCCATAATGTTTTCGCAGTAGCTACATCAATTTACATTGTGAACAACAGTTCACAAGTGTTCCCTTTCCTCCATATCCAACTTGTTATTTCTTGTCTTTCTGGGAGTAATCATTCTAATGGATGTGAAGTAAGGTCTCAGTTGGGTTGATTTGCATCTCCCTGATGAGTAGTGATGTTCAGCACCTTTTTAAAAAACATTTATTTATTTATTTATTTGAGAGAGACAGAGAGAGAACGCATACGTGCACATGAGAGGGGGAAGGGATAGAGGGAGAGGGAAAGCATCCTCAAATAGACTTCTTGCTGAGTGCAGAGCCCGACACAGTGCTCGATCCCTGAACCCTGAGATCATGACCTGAGCTGAAACCACGAGTCAGACTTTCAACCGACTGAGCCACCCAGACACCCCTGTTCAGCACCTTTTAGTGTACCTGTTGTCCATCTGTGTGTCTTCTTTGGGAAAACGCCTATTCGGTTCCTCTGCCCAGTTTTTCATTGGAATTTTTTTTTCTATTGAGTCATATGAGCTCTTTATATATTTTGGCTGTTAACACCTTACCAGATATGTAATTTGCAAATATTTTCATCCATTTGGTAGGCTGCCTTTGTACTTCGTTTATGGCTTCCTTTGCTGTGCAGAAGCTATTTAGGTTGATGTTCATTTTTACTCATTTATTCGTTTATTTTTGCGTTTGTTGCCTTTGTTTATGCTGTCAAATCCAAAAACATATCTCCAAGACTGATGTCAAGGAGCTTACTCCCTGTGTTTTCTCCTAGGACTTTATGGTTTCAGGTCTTATGTTCAAGTTTTTAATCCATTTTGAGTTATTTTTTTGTGCATGATGTAAGATAGTGGTCCAGGTTTATTCTTTTGCATGTGGCTGTCCAGTTTTCCCAACATTTATTCAAGAGACTATCTTTTCCCCATTGTATAGTCTTAGCTCTTTTGTTGTAAGTCAACTGAACATATATGTATGGGTTTATTTCTGGGTTCTCAATTCTCTTCCATTTTTCTCTATGTCTGTGTTTATGCCAATACCATACTGTTTTGATTATTATAGCTTTGTAACATAGTTTGAAATCAGACAATGAAATGCTTCCAGCTTTATCCTTTATCAAGATTGCTTTGGCTATTCAAGGCCTTTTCTGGATCTATACAAATTTTAGGATTGTTCTATTTCTGTGAAAAATTCCATTAGAATTTTGGAAGGGATTGCATTGAGTCTAGAATGCTTTGGATAGTATGGACCTTTCAACAATATGGATTCTTCCAATCCATGAGTATGGAGTATCTTTCCATTTATTTGTGTCCTCTTCTGACTTTTATTAATATCTTATAGTTTTCAATATACAGATCTTTCACCTTTTTGATTGAATATATTCCTAGGTATTTTTTTTTCTTTTTGATGCAGTTATAAGTGGGATTATTTTCTTACTTTCTCTTACTGATATTTCATTATTAGGGTATGGAAATGCAACTGATTTCCCACAATTTCCTGTCTCAAGGGGGTCTGGGTGGCTCAGCCAGTTGAATGTCTGCCTTTGGCTCAGGTCATGATCCTGGGGTCCTGAGATCGACTCCCACCTAAGGCTCCCTGCTCTGAGGGGAGCCTGCCTCTTCTTCTGCCTCTGCCTTTCTCTGTCTCTCATGAATAAATAAAATCTCTTAAAAATTTTCGTGTCTCAAGCCCAATTCTCTATTCTTTCCCACAATTTTCAGCTCTCTCCCACAATTCCACATCACTCCAACAATTCTGTTATTTCTCCAAATTCCCCTTGTTTTTCACATTTCTGTGGTTTCCCACAATCCCTCTGGTCCCCCCCCCCAACTCCCTGGTCTCTCCCACAATTCCTCAGGTCCCTCACAGTTTCCTGTTCTCCCCGACAATTCCTCTTGTAGCCCACCATTTTCTAGTCCCTCCCAAGGAAATCCAAGAAGCAGCTCAGAACACAGACCTGAAACTCAGGAAAGTGAGAGCCGCTTGCAAATAAACTAACATAAATCACTAGGTATAATTGGGTATTGAAGCCACAAGTATGAATGATTACATCCTTCAAGGCTTTTGTTTTTTTCTCTATCATTCTATATTTACCAAAGAACCTTCTGGTTTTAGTTGGGTTTTCCTACTAGGAAGAGAATGCTTGACTAGCCAACCTACATATATTTGTGCTTCTTTGGCAGTTTTATTTCTTGTTGTAATCATTGTGAATTAATAAATTAGAGAGAAGTAAATATGTGAGAAAAATCAGGAAGGTGAGGTATGAGTGACTGTGGAGGAAGGATGAGAAGGCTCTCTTGAGTGGTTTGGACTCATTCCAACAGTGGGATTGAAGAATTAAAGCCACAAAAGACAAGGTGACAAACGGTTCTCTACCACCACCACCATCACCACATCAGACGCAGTTTTTCCAGAAAATATGCTTTGGGAGATATCAAAATTCACATTTTAACTCTTGAATCCTAGTAGGTACAGATGTTTGTGATATCATTTTACTTCATGGTCTCCTTATGCAATGAAAACCAAAGATATACAGGCTCTAAATGCAGTTATTGGTACAAATATTTGAAAGATAATCAGAATGTAACAAAGGTTTGAATTTTTCTTCTCTCTCTGTCTTTGTCTCTGTCTCTCCCTCTCCCTCTTCAGCAATGACACTATAAAGCTTTATATCTAGAGAAATACATTGCGAATTATAAAACATGAACTACATCATTAACATAAATGCTAAAATATGTTACACTTGCCCCTCTGCTCTGGGGTTTTCTACCAATTTTCTCACGGTTCATCATCAGTTGCACCTCCCTTAATATTGTATCAGAAGCAGAGGCAGCTGCAGTAGAAAGCCTAATGCATGAGGTTATCTGAGGAGTGTTCTTTTGTCCCCAGCTCTCTATCTTACTTGCCATATCAGTCAGGGTTCTTCTCCAAAGAAACAGAACCAATAAGAGATTGCTCTATCCATCCATCCATCTCTAGACAGATTAATTTTAAGGGATTGATTTACCCAGTTGTGAGAGTTGCCAAGTCTGAAATGTACAGGGCTGGCTAGAAGGCTGGAAACTCAGCAGAAGTTGACATTGCAGTCCTGAGTCTGAAGTCTGTAGGACAGGCTGTCGGGGAAATATTTCCTCAGTGCCTGCTGTGTGCTGGGTATGGAGCCAGTCTCAGAGTCCACGGTTTGGGTGGGGCATGGTCCCCACCAATAGCCTCACCAACACCCTAGAGAGCAAGATAAAACATACCTTCAGCCAATTTCATTTATGGTAGTTAGTTTATAAAGTTGCCATGGGAATATAAAGAAAATGTATTTAGCCATGGCCTTTACTCTGGAGGAGATGACCTCTGAGTTGACTTTTTTTTTACTACTTTATTTTTAAATGTACAATTCAGTGGCACTAAGCACATTTACAGTATTGGGCAGCCATCACCCTGAATCGACTTTGAAAGGCTAGGTGAGGTTCTTCCAGTGTAGCAGACACTGTCATGTGCAATAGAAGAGCTCTTCTCTCCCCACTTCCATTGTTTTTTTTTTCTTACACAAGTGGTATCATACTTCACAGAGTGGTTTGTTGTTTTTTTTTTTAAGAAACTGTTAATTTTCGGTCAATCTGTCCTTTCTGCTTGCCTTTGTGGAAGAGCGGCATGAGACCACCAGTGGTTATTCCTACCTACTCAGTGGCCGGAGCAGTGGGAGCCGCAGACCAGTCTTCGGTGGCCAGCTGGGGGCTCCAGGCCCCAGGAGGGGACGCTGACTAGGTGCAGAGCATACCTGCCCACCTTCAGACCAGTCTGCCGCTTCAGGTTGAGTACCAGTGAATTCAGGAGCTGGAGCAGTGCACTCCCCCTGGAATTCCTCCTTGGCCACAGCCTTTTCAGCGGCAGCCTGCTCTTCCTTTCCAATCTCAGCAGGATCTCTGAAGAGGTAGGACTCATGTGCGACCTTCCATGGGTGTTCATGGGAAGTGGTGCCACGCATGCACAGAACCTCCAGGGCCAGGATCCACCACACCAGACCCGCTGAGTGAGCCCACCCCCCCATTGTTGCAAGGGATGGCAGTGTCCCCATAGCACAGAGGCAGCCTTTCTGGGAGCTGAGACTGCTGGTGGTTACTGATCTCAGAAAGGCTGGACTTGATTAGTGAAGGTTCCAGGAGTGAAGCAGCCAGCAGATAGGACTGGTTCAGTAGCAGCAGGAAACTTCAGCCCAGCTCACTGTCCAGGATTCCTGGATGATGTGACACTGACCTCAGCCAGGTTTTCAATGGCAGCAGTGGCACGAGCTGCCAGCAGAAGCTTCTCCCAGGTTCTCTTCAGATTTATGATATAGATACCATCACTTCTGTGGACGTTCTGTTCCATTTGGAAGTCAAGGTTGGTGCCATCTAAGTGGATTGCTGCTGTGAGGAATTCAAGGACATCCTCGTCCTTCATTTGCAGGACATCAGGGTTCTCCGGACATTGTGAAGGCTTCCCTTTAAGCTACGATGGGAACACAGAGCAACGCTGCACGGACCTGTCACTGGGTAGCATGGAAAAGCCTTCACCAAATGTTTTCACCCTTGTTTTTCTTTACCTAAAATATCTCGGAGGTTTTCCATATAGTTACATAAAACTATCCTTTTCCTTTTTATTTAACAGTTGTATACTATTCCATTCTCTGGATTAATATAATTTATGTAATTGGTGGGATTGTTTCTAATACTTTCCTTTTACAAGCAATATTATGATGAGTAATACTGTAGTTACATCATTTCTCATATCCTTGAGCATATCTGTGGAATAAACACCTGCAGTTGAAATGCTGGGTTGTGAGTAATTTGCTTTTATCTTTGATAGACATGTCCAAATTACCCTCAATGGGTGGTTGTACCAATTGGTACTTCCCTCTAGGAATGTATGAGAGTGCCTCTTTCCCCACACCTTCATCAACACTGGTATATTGCTCTGTTTGTTACTGATTTTGTAGGAATTACTTACATGGTAAAGAAATTAATTCTTTTTCTACAATATGAGTGTATTAGTCTGTTTGGGCTGCCATATAACAGAATAACATAGATTGGGTGGCTTAAACAACAGAAACTTATTTTCTCACAGCTCCAGAGGCTAGAGGTCAAGTTGAATATTAAGATGCCATCAGGGCTGGTTTCTGGTGAGGGTTGTCTTCCTGGGCTTACAGACAGCCAGTTTCTCGCTGAGTCCTCACTTGGCCTCTTCTCTGTCCACATGGATAAAGGGAGCTCTCTGGTATCTCTTCCTATAAGGATGCCAGTCCTGTCAGAGTAGGATCTTACCCTTATGACTTTGCTTAACTTACTTTCTTTTTTCATTAAAATTGGTATATAGTGTTACATTAGTTTCGGGTGTACAATACACCACTTCGATATTTGCATACATTACAAAGCAATCATCCCAAGAAGTCCATTACCATCCATCATCATACAGTTGAATTCCTTCACCCTTTTTGCCTACCCCCCAACCCACTTTCCCTGATAACCACCAATCTGTTCTCTGTATCTATGATTTTTGTTTTGTTTTTCAGATTTCACATGTAAATGAAATAGTATGGTATTTGTCTAATTCCATATGATTTCTTTAAACTCTAATTACCTCTCTAAAGATTACTATCCCTAGGGGGCACCTGAGTGGCTCAGTGGTTGAGCATCTGCCTTCGGCTCAGGTCATGATTCCAGGGTCCTGGGATTGATTCCTGCCTCAGGTTCCCCTCAGAAAATCTTCTTCTCCCTCTGCCTATGTCTCTGCCTCTCTCTGTGTCTCTTATGAATAAATAAATAAAATATTTTAAAAAAGATTACTATCCCTAAGGTGATGTTTGGGGTTAGGGTTTCAAAATGTGAATTTCGAGTGGGACACAGTTTAATCCATAACAATGAGTTAGGCATATTTTCTGTTTGTCATTTTTCTCGTGTTTTTGCTTGTGCACCTTAATTTGCAGTCTTTTCTTTCATGGTTTCTGGGTATTATAGCATATTCAGAAGTACTTTCCTTTAAGTTCTAAATAAATTCTTTCATATTTTTTTCAAGTTTTTAAAAGTTTTCTATTTTTATTTTAAAACATTACTATAGGGCAGCCTGGGTGGCTCAGCGGTTTAGCGCCGCCTTCAGCCCAGGGTGTGATCCTGGAGACCCGGGATGAGTCCCACATCGGGCTCCCTGCATGGAGCCTGCTTCTCCCTCTGTCTGTGTCTCTGCCTCTCTCTCTCTCTCTCTCTGTGTGTCTCTCATGAATAAATAAAATCTTAAAAAAATCAAACATTAATATATTTGAAATTTATCCTGGTGTAAGGAATAAGTTACAACTCCAATCCCCCAGTATTTTTCAGTCACTCAATTGTCCCAGGATGATTTATCCAATAAACTCTCTCTCTAGACACCCCTCACACATACTTAGATTTGAGATGTGTCCTTGTTATTAAGACATTAAATGCCCATGTATTCTTGAACATATTTTTGGATTTTTTTACTCTGAGCCATTGTCCTATCCATGAACACACTAATACCATGTTCATTGAAGTATTGCTACCATCTGGCAAATCACTAGCCTCTCATTATACTTCTTTTTCAGAATTTTTCTTGATACTTTTGCTTATTTACATTTCTGAATGAAATTTGTAGTTGGCTGGTCAAGTTTTTTTTTTAAACCTGGATGGTAATTTCATCAGGATTATGTTGAATTTATATATTAATTTAAGAATACTAGAACTCTTGAAAAATGAGTCTTCCTATACATGAATATGCAGGATGCTCCCAAATGTTCAGTTCTTGTTTCGTGTCCCTCAGTATGATTTTTAAGTGTTTCTTCAAATCTTCAGTATTTTTTGGTGAGCTTATTTCTTGGTATTTAAAATTTGTTGTTGCAATGGGAGGGAAATCCTTTCTTTCCTTAGGTCTTCAAACTTGTTGGCATATTTATGAAAGCTATTGGCTACATTCACCTTATGTTCTACAATGTCTAAATTTTCTTATTGTCTTTGCTTTATATTTTTGGTTTATTATATTTGGTTTATATTGGGTTTTCCAGGGATTCTTTCATATCATCGGAACTAATAATAATTAACTTCCTCATTTCATACTCTAACACCTAGAACTTCTTGGCGCTGCTAATTGCACAGGCTAGGGACTTCCAGCAAAATATTAAATAATAGAAGTGGTGGTGGACATTTCAAAATCTTGTGGGAATGTTCCTAGTGTTAATTATCCATGAAACATTGTGTTAATTTTTGGATTGGCATAGATATAGTTTTCTTAAATCATGTTCACAAAGTCTCCATATGTCTCTGTTCTATTATGAGTCATAACAAAACCACCAAATGCTTTGGTGAATGGATTTTCATAGAAGATGATAAAAGGGGTGGTTTGCTATCTAAGTTAACGTGAACTGAGCCAGCACAGGCAGAAAGAGGAATCCAGAGGCAGAGGTGACCATGGGAACATGAGTCCCTGGGAAGTATCGTATAACTTAGGGAAACTTGATCTTCCGTGGATCTGGAGATTCAAGTGAATCAGATCTTGAGCTCCAGGGGATAGGGAGGCCAGGCCTAGCTGACAATGGCATAAACTTTGCTTAAGGGTGAATTTATTAAATACCTATTACAAAAAATGGTGAGTTGATAATAAAACATTCTGTGGTCTTAAAGTTATATGTATGTCTGTGTGCCTGTAGAGTTGCTTTTGATTTTATAGTTTGGACGGATGCTTCTCCTACTTGAAGTGCACACAGATCCATCCAGGATCATGTTAAAATGTAGATTCAGATTCAGTGAGTCTAGGGGAAGGATGAGAGTCTCTACCCTCACAAGTGCCCAGGGGATGCCAGTGCTGCTGGTCCAAGGACCATACTTTGGATGGCAAGGTTTTAGAATACCCTCTGTGTTGTTCATTTAAAAATGTAAAGATCAAGAGAAAGCATTTGGAAACTTTTGTTAGCAGTTTAAAAGAGTGGTTTTGTATCTGGTGAATCTGAACTTTGGCTTGTGTTTTGTATGTTTGCTTTTTATTTCATTAGTATTTTTTAAAAAATTTTTGTTAGTGTTTTACATAAATATTGGTCTTTTATTAGAAATTTAAAAAAAAACCCTAGTCCTCCACTGCAGCTAGTTCAAGAAGCTCTGCATTAAAGTAACTCATAGTGAGAGAAAATTGCTTCTCTGTCTTCTTTCATGTGGAAGAAAGAACATTTATCTAAAGTTTTCAGTTACCCAAAACTAATTCAGCTTTATATTTAGCGACTAGAAGAGATGAGTATGACTCTTCCACTATTTACAATAATAATATAATTAGCCCCTACCTTAATTTACCTAACAATTTCAATAATAACTTGATTTATTTTTTAAAATTCCTTTATAATTGCTCAAAGTGGCCTCATTCTCTAATTCATTGCTTTTTGTAGTATTGTAGTATTGCCATGCTGAACACTGAGCCACCTGAGGTGAGAAAGAAGTGTGTACACTGATGTGGTTTGAGGACCACCTACAAGAGCTCCCCTGTACAAATACATTTATCCCCAGGTGAGCCTGCTATGGTGTTAGAATTCTGAACACTGAGGGGTGGCTGCTAAAATGGAAATGCACCGGTACTTCTTGTGAACATCATGCAATACATATTTCATTGCATTGGGTGAAATAGAAACAACTGATTGTGTCTTATACTAGTGGTTAAATATTTACAAGAAATTCCATTTCTGGGAACTCCCCTTTGACTTTTTTGGTTGTCACCATGTGTGTTCATATGCTTTGTTCTTTGTGAGTACTTGACAACATATGTGAGAATTGTGTGGTAGAAAAAGGGTGAAATGGGATCCCTGGGTGGCGCAGCGGTTTAGCGCCTGCCTTTGGCCCAGGGCGCGATCCTGGAGACCCGGGATTGAATCCCACGTCGGGCTCCCGGTGAATGGAGCCTGCTTCTCCCTCTGCCTATGTCTCTGCCTCTCTCTCTCTCTGTGTGACTATCATAAATAAATAAATAAAAATTTAAAAAAAAAGAAAAAAGAAAAGGTGAAAATTAAGAACGTTCTATCTGTTCATTTAAAGGTTTCCTGAAAATTAATGTGTGTGTGTGTGTCTGTGTGTGGCTGTTATTTTATTGTAACAGTGAACAGCTCAGCCTGGCCCCCAAAGTATGAGAAAACACTGAAAACCATCATTTGAAACCATTAACTCCAATAGATTAATTTGTTTCATATATGTCCCTGAAAAGATACCTCAGCAGCATGCTTACGTCATTTGCTAAGGAGGACAAGGGAGTATTTCATTGTTGGATGATGTTTGTTAGTGGGAACATCAGGTCCTTGTAAGATAATTCTTTTTTCTACTTTTCCTTTCTTTCTATATTATTCTCTCTTTTCCCTCGCTTTCTCCTTTCCTTCTAACTATCCTTCTTCCTTCTATCCTTCTCTTCCCACCATTCCACCTTCCCCTACTTTTAACAAACTATTTAGCACTTACTATGTGCAAGATATGCTAGATGCACACTAAAAGATGTGCTTTGGCACTAATAATGAGGCCCCCAGACCACTGGGATTTAAAAGAGATTTGATGAAGTTTATCCTTCAAAGCAGGGCGGGGGGTGGGGGTGGAGGGGTGGGCAGTGGCCAGAGGAAGAGAATTTCTATCCGGAAAGGAAACAAGATCTGAGTAGAGGAAGCTGAAGGACATGTACTTCCACTCAGGATTTAGGAGTGGCAGGAATGCTTGGTGTGTAGGAGGTTAGCACTGGGTTAGTATTATTTACAGGACTATGAGGCTGGCCTCTAAGCTAAAAAGGGCCTGGGGGAGAGGAATAGCAGGTGGTGAACCAAAAGAATTCACTGTGATCTGAAAACTGTGTTGAAATACAAACTCTATTGTGGGTAGGGAAGCAAGAACCTTCCCTTTTCTGGGCTGATGGTAAGCCTCTTTAGTCTGGACTTGCTTTCCTCAATTCTAGTTCTTCCTTTTCTAGAAAGCCAGGTGAAATAGTTCATACTAGCCATAAAAAGCACTGGCTGTATTTAATGCAAAATTTTGAGCTTATTATGCCATAAAAGTGTTCCTTGGCTGTTTTGTATGTAACATATGTTCTCTCTCTCACAATAGTTTGTATTTTTTTGAATCCCAAAGAGCCCACCTTTTGTTTTTCAGAGAAAAACATTCAATAGCTGTAGCTGCATGAGTTCTCATCTCTATGCAGCCAAGGCCAGCTAGGTCTCTAGGCCATCTGGATGCCACTCATTGAGAGTCTTTTCTGGATTTAGTGATTTGGTACTGGTTATTTCCATCTTCTCTGAGAATGGAGCCTCAGAGTAGAGACCAGATTGAAAAACCTGAAAACTCTCTTTTGCTTCTGGCACCATGGAAGCAGGTTTGCATTTTATCCATCTCTTATCCTTGGCACTTCACACAGCATTTGGCACATACCTGGTGTATAGATGGATGGATATAGGTAATCATGAAAGAGAAACAGAGCCTGCAGCACACTACCAAGTGGCTGCAAGATCATCCCTGCTCTGAAGACCCACTTTTTCTCCTTTGTTTTCCATAGGATACCTTTCTCAACCTAAGTGGGTAGGTGGGAGGATGGATGAGGGGGTGGAGTGGTAGGTGGGTGAATGGGTGGCTGATGAATTAAATCTCATACACCAGTCCCTACTGACCATTGAGACCATTTAATGTCATTAAACTATGTTTTATGACTTAGGGCACTTCTCTCACCTGTTTTTTAGTTTCATCTGGTTGAAGTTTGAAATCACCGAAACTTTTATTCATTTGATTCTGCCATAGTATGTATAATCTGCTGAAAGTCTTGCCAAACTGACAGTGATATTTCTATGTAGTTTGTGTGGGTTTGATGTTGGATTTTGCAAAGTTATACATACATGGTTTATAAACCTTCATTTTCATTGGCTTTGACTGTTTCCTCACCTCCTTGGACAATGTTATAAGACATTTTATGGTAGAAAAGTTTACAAAGGGATAAAACAAGTAAAAAAAAATCATAGTTATTAATAGTGGTTTAATTGGACCAGAAAGGGGTGCCTGGGTGGCTCAGTTGATTAGACGTTTGCCTTAGGCTGGGGTCATGATCTCGGGGTCCTTGGATCAGGCCCCACGTCAGCCTCCCTGCTCTTGCAGGGAGTCTGCTTCTCCCTCTCCCTCTCCCCCTCCCTCCAGCTCGGGCTCTCTCTCTTTTTCAAGTTAAAAAAAAAATGGACCAGAAAAATGGAAACCCAGGTCTGGATACTCTGAATTAAAAAAAACTCAGGCTTATTTGAGATAATTACTTTCACATTGAACTTTGCAGCTATGATAGGTAGGAATTATTTTCAAGGGGCACCCCAATACGTGAGATCTGTCCAATTGCATATTTCTTGTCAATTGCATAAATCTATTAGTTTGATGTTACTAACACACCTCCACGCAAACTTTCCATAATCTTCAGCGCGAGAATTAAAAAATATATATATATTTTTAAACAGCTTCATAGAGAAAAATCCTAAACCTTTTGGAATAAGAAAATCCCTGACCAAAAAAAAAATTACCACTGGGGGGCGATGGAGGTTCAGAAACCACCCTGCTATTCCCTGAGGCACCCCAGCACTTTAGCTGGTTTATTTATTCAAAGCTGGAATTTGGACGTGCGAACCACCAAGCTCAGAGAAATTCCTGGATGAGGAACACAGTCCTGGGAAAAACCTACCAAAGATGGAATTAGCACCTTGGCGGACCGCCTTTAACACAAAGAGCTTTCCTTCCTTGTGGGTCTTAAGAATTGACTTCAGTTCCCATCAGTCTGAAACAGAGGAAGCCAAGTTAAACTGCGAAGAACTGAGACAGCAAAGAAGTGTACTTATTTCTCATTACCTGCAGGCACACGTCAGCGCGCAGTTCACATGGCGTTAAGGCATCTCCCGGCCACTTGGCTCCAAGTTTTGGCTGGTGTGGACAGGGGGAGGTTGTAGAGTTTATCTCAGGAAACTCTGAGTCATAGCTAACACTTCAGGTGACAGTTGAAGGATCTAGTGGGGCAGAGTTTACACAGGTTCAGAGAAGTATCTGTTGGAAAACAAAGGAGTTGAAAACAATGTGTCTTCACCGAGGGGGTAGTTTTGCAGCCACTTGGTGGTGTGCGTTGGGCTGTATTTCTCCTTCCTGATTACATAGGCCATTCTTGGGCTCACTGGTAGGTTTGGGGTCTGGCCCTGGCACTAGACTATGGCTAGCTCACTCTGTCAGGCATTAGCAGTGCTGTGGGCCTAGTGGCCAATCCTACTTGGGCTGCTGCTTTTCTCCAGATCAACACTTTTTCTTCTACTCCAAGACGGGCCAAAGGACGGGGAGAACTCAGAAAGGTGAGCCCAGAATATACTTTATGCATAACAGAAGGCATACACATATCCAAGAATGATGTTACGTCCCGCGTCCCATAGGCTGCCCATTTCTAAGGCCCTCCGAGCAGGCAGAGGGATGGCCTAGGAGTTCTAGGATTGCACCTAGGAGGAGGACTCGTATGTCCCAATGCCTAGTGCCCTGTGCCCTCTGGGGGTGGCTGAGGCCTGTTTCTGAGGACACTCAGAAAATCTGGAAATATGTTATATTAGTGAGGACATTCTGGGTTTTGAGTGAGAAGTCCAACTTGGATTAAGTAAGCAGAAAAAGGAATTTATTTGGTTCACATGCTTAGGAAGTCCAAGGGTACATAAGACCGCAAGATCTGGGGGGCTCTGCATCCTTCCTTCAGCCCAGTCCTTGGTTTGATGGCCTCTCTCTCAACTTCTTTAACATTCTGGGGAATTCGCTCCTATTGGGTCACACAGTTTCCCTTGGGTCAGCTGCTGTATCTCTGGGTAGAATGGGGCTGTAGGAGCTGCAGGGGCCTGGAATGTTGTGACTGGCAGCCCACATAGGACCAGGTGAAGCGGAATGAAGGTGCTCCTTGGAGGAAATAATGCTGGACACATGAAAGCAGCAACACTGCATGCAGATCATTTGTCTGTATGGACATGAAGATCAAGAAGCCAAGTCCTCATAAGAGATCTGTTAGCCAATAGTAAAATTAAGCCCAATTGCAATTTTGCTTTCTTAAATTCTACCATAGGCCTAATGAAAAGGCTTTGGATTCACATTTGAGGAATGTCTCCACTAATTCAAGGAAGATCTAAGAACTGTTTTCTATTGACAAACGCCTCTATAAACAGGAACCCGTGTTGTAATAAATAACAAAAGAACCCTGAGTTCACTATCAGATGCTGAAAAGGGAACATCCTGTCTAATAATGAAAAGGACCAGCAATTGCATTTAGGACTAACAGTCCCAAAATTATCCCTGGAAACCCCTTAAGGTCTACATAATTATTTGCAAGGCTCCCTTAATTCAAGTGATCTGCTTTCTATGTAAATGCTAATCATACAAAACACATGCCCTGGCACAAAACAAACTGAAAGAAAAAATTTCAAGAAACCAAGGACCTAAAATAGCTATAAGCCAAAACTAGAAAGGTGTGAATAGACACAGCGGGACCTTCAGGCCTGAGTGACGAGTCTGTGAGGCTGCCAGGGAGGCTGTGGTGCTGATGGGACCATAGGCCTGGCAGCCACATCCACACACGATTCCAAGGTCCAGGAGAAAAGCCTTGGGTCCTGTGGTGGGGGGGGCCTGGAAAGGGCAACTTTCCGAATGTTTGAGTTCATGCAGGCTATGAACGTGGCAGCCAGTTCTTAAGAGTCTCCACTGCCTCATCAGGGAAATGGCAAGAATGCAATCAAAGGGGTCATCTTGCATATCAAACAAGCAATCCTATGTTGGCCTAACCCAGGAGTCAGTGCACTTCCGTGTAGGGCCAAAGAGTAAATATTTGGGGCTTTGGGAATCCAACTGGGTGGGAGCTCCTCAACTCTGCCTCCTAGCAGAAGCCTGGGCAATTTGTCCATGCTGGGTGTGGCCCGGCAGCAATAAAAGTTTATTTACAAAATAAAGGTGGCCTTCTGATAAGGCCTGTAGGCCCTAGTTTGCTGACCCCTAGCTCAGTCCTGTTAACCCTGTTGCCCCTTGTCAGAGAACATCTTATTAAGGACTCAGTCATGCACCCCCACCAAATTCATGAGTTGAAGCCTTAACCTGAGATGTGACTGTGTTTGGAGATGAGCCTTTATGGAAGTAATTGAAGTTAAGTGAAGCTCTGAGAGTGAGATGTTATTCTGACACGGCCGGGGTCCTTGTAAGAGAAAGATACACGGCAGCTCCCTCCACCTGATGAGGACACGGCAATGTAGGACCCCCCCCCCCCCCACCACCACCACGGCACCTTGAGCCTAGACTCCCGGCCTTCAGAACTGTCAGAAAACAAATGTCTGTTGCTTAAGCCACCCTGCCTGTGTAGGTTGCTTTATTTTTTATTTTGTATTGGAGTTCGATTGCCAACATATAGCACATCACCCTGTGTGTGTAGGTTGTTAAGGTGGCCCCAGGAGACTAACACCCTGGCCCGTTCTCTAACCGTATGAATGCTGCGCCTATCTTACCGGTCCTTCTTCTCTTTCCCCCTCCTTCCTCCCTTCTTCTTCCTCCTTTTCCTCCCTTCCTCTTCAAAAACGTTTACATCCCTCCAATGGAGCCCAAAACATCTGCCCTGCTCATCTAACCAAATCTGTGCAAGGCTTAAATGAAATCGAAAACAATACAGGACAGCGATTACGGAGGCGAAGACGCGCGGGAAAGCGATTCTAGTTCTAGTCCCGAGTGTTTTCCCTCCGTCCTTCGGGGGTCAGCGGCTTCCCGTCCTTCATTCACTAAATACAGAGAGCGTGTAGCCCGTGTCACGTGCCGCGCGGCGCACGGTGGATACAGAAGTGACGAATCAGAGAAGGCCTCTGCCTTCCAGGACGTTCTAGGGGGCGCGCATGCGCATGCACAGGCCGAAGGAGGGGAGAGGAAGAGGAGGTCGTGGGGAGCAGAGAACAATTGAGTGGAGAAAGTAATTACAGACTCTGAATAACTGAAGAAAACCAACTGGGTAACGTGTCAGAAGTTACAGGGAAGGTCTGCAGGAGACAAAATCCTACAGTGCCATTGACCTCTTCATCTCCCCTTTCTTCTCTTCTCTTTCCTCTTCTCTGTCCTCAGCCCCAATCTCCGAGGCTTTCCAGCTTCTCATTTCTCCCGAAAATGTTGAATCAAGATGACGGTCTTCTTGTTACAGGATGACTTACATGTGCAGGTCACAGTAACAGTAACACCTATCGTAAACGTGTACTTCTGGCCTGGGCACTACTCCGCTAGGAGCTTTTGGTAATAAACTTTACATTTTACAATAGTTTATTTTATTATTTATTTATTTATTTATTTATTTATTTATTTATTTATTTATATTTTAGAATAGTTCTATATTATCTTTTTGTTTGTTTATTCATGAGAGAGAGAGGCAGAGACACAGGCAGAGGGAGAAGCAGGCTCCATGCAGGGAGCCCGAGGTGGGACTCGATCCTGGGACTCCAGGATCATGCTCTGGGCCGAAGGTGGCGCTAAACTGCTGAGCCATCCAGGCTGCCCCAGAATAGTTTTATCGTTACAGGAAAGTTACAGACACGTGCAGAATTCCCCTGCACTCCGCACTTAGTTTGTCCTATTATTAACATTTACCTGAGTATGGTACATTTGTGGCAAGCGATAAACCAATTTTGATACATTGATATTAACTCACACCCATTCTACACTTGAATTTCTTTAGTTTTTACCCTGATGTCCTTTCTCTGTTCCAGGATCTCTTCCAGAATGCCACATTCCACCTGATGGTCATATCTCCTCTTGGCTGTGACCATTACTCAGACTTTCCTTATTTTTGATGACCTTGACAGTTTTGAGGAGGACTGGTCAGGTATGTTGTAGAATGTTCCTCAACTGGGATTTGTCTAATGCCATGCTTTATTTCTCATTCTCGTGGCTAACCTTGGTTGTTAGTATAAATTATTGATTTCATTATTACAGATGGAAACACTGAGGCACAGAGAGGTTAGCAAATGGAAGAAACAATGATTGAAACTCAACACTGACCCAACTTCATGCCGCATGCTTATTTGGCCTCCCCAGCCCTTGTCTGCTGAGGTCCTGACAACAGGAGAGTACCTTCAAGGCAGTCAGGGTGATTTCCTTTATAGTTATTCCTCCCAAATGGTTGTAAACAATTTACTAATATGTTTAATTAAATGAGAGCAATTTCCCCAATCAGCTATTTGCTGAACTGATTATTTGATTATTTGTGTAACCTCAGTGGCTACCTTCTGAGGGCAGTTGGTTAATCCAGAAAGAACTGCCCTAAAAATTAGTCAAGAACCTGTGTTTCTGAGAGTGGCTCTCAAACTGTGCTCACCTTGAATTCAATGATAGTTACCTGGACTTCTTGTTAAACATCCAGTTCCTTGGGGGAGGATGACCATCCGTCCCAGTTTGCCCAAAATCAAGCAGTTCCCGGGATATGGGATTTTCTGGCTAAAGCCCAAACCCAGGACAGTACCAGGCAAACCAGTTTTGTTGGTCGCCCGACCATAGAGCAACCTGCTTGTAAACAAACTACCCAGGAGATTGTTGTAAACATATACTACATCAGATATGGGAATGAATTATTGGAAGAACTGGTGGCGAGTTGCTGGAGACACTGAGAAAACGCTGAGTTTCATCTGGGTATGTTTGCTTCTATCTGAAGTTGAGGTACAAAACTATCACCCAACGTTCAGCCCAGATGACATCAGTGGGGATGCTTTTTCAGTCTTTAGGTAAGAGATGGGCCCAATTTTCCCAACTCCACATTTTTGCTGAGGGATGATGAGAGCGTCCAAAAGATATTAGGTCCTTTTGAGGCCATTATTTATCAGTTGGGATCGATGAATCTGTGTTAACCTGGGGCAGTGGTTCTCCACCTTGGCAGCTCAGTATAATCACCAGGGAGAGTTAAAAAACCCTAAGGCCCAGGCCCACCCCAGACCAATTTCATCAGAATCTCTGGGATTGTGAGCCAGGCACCAGTAATTTTATAGTTGGGGAGCCATAGATCTGAAGCAGCCCTCTCCAGTAGAAATAATATGGAGCTGTCATTTTCTTGTAGTCACATTTTAAAAAGTAAAAGCAGCCCATGAATTTTAAGACTATATTAAACTTAATGCAGTGTATCTGAAATTTTATCTTTTTAGCCTATAATATAATCATTATGAAAATTATCAATTACACATTTTACATACTTTTTTCATGCTAAGTCTTTGAAATCTGTGTGCATTTTACACTTATAGTACTTTTCAGTTCAGATACTCAGTTTTTATTGGAAATAGATCTATAGTTAGATTCATATATATCTGAGTTGTTCCAAACATATTTATTTTTTTAAAGATTTTATTTATTTATTCATGAGAGACACACACAGAGAGAGGCAGAGACATAGGCAGAGAGAGAAGCAGGCTCCATGCAGGGAGCCCAATATGGGACTCAATCCCAGGACTCCAAGATCACTCACTGGGATGAAGGCAGGCATCCCATTATTCCAAACAGGTTTAACCTAAAAGTGGTCTAATAACTGAATCAGGTATTATCTTCCAAATTTTAATTTTAATTAAAATGAAAAATGCAGTTTCCCAGTCTTACTAATCACATTTCAATTACTGAATAGACATGGGTGGCTAATAGCTTTGGAGATGGATATCATGGTTCTAAGGCAGTGCTTCTCAGACTTTAATTTGGGCATACAAATCCCCAGGCAGTCTGGTTAAAAGCTAGGTTCTGATTCAGGAGATCTGGGGTGAAGCCTGAGATGCTGCATTTTGAACAAGCTCCTGGCGATGCTGATGCTGCTGGTTCAGGGACCACATTTTGAGTAGCAAGGGACTAGAATAATCTTGAATGAGGGCTACCTCAACTTTAATTTCTCTACTCAGTGGTATTCTCTCATTTTAAAGGCTAGCCAATGTGCTTGCGATTGTGAGTCTGAGTGTGAGTATATATAAAACACATGTGTACACACATACACACAAATGTATGTGTATGTAGCTGAATATACTGAACTTGTCTTCATGTTTGAACTTGTGTAGATACCTAAGTAAGCTCTGCAAATATAGTGAACATTTCATTACTACGTGTGTTCTTTGCCTTCTTCACTTGATTTTAAATTCAACTTAGTCTTTGGTCACTGGAACTGAACAGCAGCTGAATGTTTAACCTTGATTTAAATCCCTATATGTATTTGTTTGCTTTTTTTAAAGTGAGTACGGTAGGTTCCTGCATTGTATTTCAGTGTTTGAAAAGTATTCAAAAAGTATCTGATGACCCAGAGTCTTTCTGGTTTTGTGTACTGTGCAGAGTAACCCCCAGTGCCATCTGGCTCCCTTGTACTTATGTGTGGAAATTTTATGCCCCAGTATCTGTGTTTCTTTCTATAGATGCTTTCTCATTCTTTTTTAGACATCAGTGTGGAAAGCTGGTGAATTACTTCTAAAGTGTTGTTCCAACATTTATTCATCTATCCAATTTTTACTTGGTTCTTCTGATCCAACTCCTATGCCAGGTTTTAGAAAACAAATACCTGCCCCTCCCCTCAAAAAAAAAAAATCCAAACAACAGAAACTCTTTTTCAGGATTCATAATCTGAGAAAGTTATTTGAACATAAATAGCAATCGAAATCAGAGTGAAGCTGGAGAAATTGGTCATACTTCTCCCTTTATTATCCATTCGATTTTTGTAAAAGATTTTATTTATTTGAGAGAGAAAGTGCAACCATGGGGGGAGGGGCAGAGGGGGGAGAGAGAAGCAGGCTCCCTGCTGAGTGAGAAGCCTGTTGGGAGGCTTGATCCCAGGACCCTGAGATCATAACCTGAGCCGAAGGCCCATGCTTACTGGCTGAGCCACTCAGGTACTCCTCCTTAGTTTCTTTTAAGGGACAAGTTTTCCATGGGAAAACACCATTATTTTTGGCAGTTATTGAAATCAGACAAAGGAAGATATGAAAGACATAGCTAATAAAGACTTTTGGGAAAAAACAGGGAATAGCCCTTCCTTCCACTAAAATGGAAGGAAATATAATGAGGGATAACAATTGGGTATATCAAAGCAGGATGGAAGGTAAAAATACTATTTTTTACTCCAAACTCAATTTTAATTTTATTTCCTGTTATTGGCCATGTGTGGTAGAAAAATTATGTATCTTTATGGGACACAATACATATTCTGTGTACAGTTAAAGAACCCAATAATTATAAGATCTGACATCATCTATGAAAATGGCTATTAATTCAAAAGTTTAGATCATCGGGATGTGATCTGGAGGCTTCAAAAATCTCCGGGGAAATCAAGCTAGAGCTCAGCATGAATAGTCTCTTAATTTTATTTCTTTTGATTTGGCTGCATGGGGGTCTCTGGGTGAAGTTCAGATACATTACATTTTTTATTTCCTGTGGATCACACTACATTTAATAATAACTAATAATAATAGCTAACATTCATTAACTGCTTAATATATGTCAGGGCCTTATTAATTCCTTTATTTGCTTTATTCTCATTACAATTTTATACCGTAGGTACTGTCAAAAGTATAATTTTTAAAAACCTAAAAACAGAATCTCGTACAAATACAGAATGAACACCTGTCAAGAATTTATTCAACTCATTAATGATGAGAACCATAAGAGGGTTAGGCTGATTCCAAGAGCACTTTGAGGAACTTGGTATTTATAGGCATTTTGAGGAAAAGATGTGTGGGAATAAGATTTCTGGGATAGATTTAAAACTGATTACTATTCTGCAGGGCAATAAAACCACAACCTCTGAGGTTATCTTTCCTATTGGTTAGAAGTTTATGAATTAACATGTAACTTCAGAGCATCTAAATCCTCGTCAAGTAAAAAACAGAAAGTCAAACACAAGAGCATTCCCCGTGTAATGAAGTAAGTCTTAGGTAGGCAGGTTAGTGCCCCAGTAAGATTTTGAAAGATCGTGCCACAGCCCATTTTGCCTTATTTAAAGTCTGGGGATAGTTTTCTTAATATTATAGTTACCCTCATTTTACCAACGAGGATGCTTAGAGATATTAAATAACATGATAGGGGAATCACAGTAGAGACAGATTGAGATTGAAGCCCATGTTTTTCTGACACTGAAACCTACAACCTTATACTAGTTGAAACCCATTTTGACCCATGTTATAAAATTCTGTGTGTGTGTCTGTGTCTGTGTACACATACATGTGGAGAGAGGATTTGGAAATTGGCATTCTAACCTGGATATTTTGGGGGCTTTTACTGGCAAAGCTTATTCAGATGATACTAACATTTTGACCATTATTTCCTTTTTTGAAAAAAGAAAAGTCTCATCCCTTGCCCAAGAAAACATCTATCATTAAAGAAGAAGTCTAATCTATTGGTTTCTTAGGAATGGGGGGTAGGGCTTGCACTGAACCATCACACATATTATCCTTGCCCTTGACCACCAGCACACATTTGAGAACTAGCTGGGTGGGAGGGTTAGACTTTGAAGTTCAGAAACAGGCTTTCCCCGGTACAAAGCAAAATGTGTTCATGCAGAGTCTAAATCCATGAACCCCAGTCTCTAATCAACTCAGCTACCCAGCTTCAATCCAAGAGAGTTAATACATGCCTTTTAGGTATAATTTGAGTGAAGACAGTCTGAAATCTATTGGGTTTCAGAGGGAGGGAGAGAGAGAGAACGAGAGATTACATTAATTGAAGGCAAAGTGAAATTTTGTACCCATTAGGAGGACCAGGGGCCAGATTGAAAGGTTAAAATGTGAGGATGGAAGGTAGGAGGGAGTGTGTGGATATGGGAATTTGGCAGTGTGGGCTGACCCTGCTCCCCTCCTCAGCACTCCCACCTCTAATCTGTTCCCTCCCCCCTTGAACCAGGCAGCTGCCAAGAGGAAGGTGACCAGGGTAGGTGAGGCCTTGGGCTCTGCTGGGGTGCTCGGGAGTCAGAGAGACGTGAGCTGGACTACTGCATGGAGGGGGTCACCTAATGATGACCAGAGGCTAGCAGAGGGCAGCAAATCCCAGCTAGGTTTGCAGGATGGATGACAGTCCCACCTGAGTGTGCTCAGTGTCCGTGATCCCATGAACAGTAGAAGATGAAAAGCATAAAAACTAACAGTGGTCACGTGGCCAAGTTGTAGAAATGAGGATGGCAATGGACATGTTTTCTTCCTCTTGTGATATGGATGTGTCTGTATATATAATTTGTTCTTCTTCCTTCTACCTATTATGTCATGTAAAGGAGCGAGTTATACCTATACCTCCATCCTTACATTGTAAAAGAGTAATGAGCTATTGTGACTAAAGTAGAAAACAACAGCCATCAACCATTTATGCACAAAATAACAAATCGGACTTTGTAGCTCCAGTTTGCGGTGTGGGATGTATGGGGAATAGTTGATTCAAGTAAGACAGGAGCAGTATGTTGTTTACTTATTTGGAAGGTAAAAATGGGTGAAAGGAGAGTGTTGAGACACTGCACTGACAAAGGGGTGGAATGTGCTGGATGATCCATTGTCAAGTAGGCATCAACAGCACCCCTTCTGAGATGTCTTCTGGATTCCTGAAGAGAAGTGGGGTGCTGCCTCTCTGACAGTCCCTGTCCTTGTCCTGTCCCACGTCCAGGTTGCTGGGGTGGTAATGTCGGCTATTTTTCAGTCTAAAGAGAAGTAGAAGCTGGTAGGCTCAGGGGTACTTGCAGCTGGACATTGGACAGGCAGGAGGCTCACAGCGGCTTTGCAGGGGGAGATAAAGAACAAATTCCTTGGCTGGTGCAGTCTGAGACAGTCGATGTAATGTTTCTCATTCTCACAAATTGGAGCAGATTTCTGTAGAGCTTTGGATAAGCAGCCACATTTTTATGCCAGGCTGAGATATATTCACTGTCTGCCTTCCTGGCCTTTGCTAGCAACTATCTTGACCCGAGTGTCCCAATGTATTCCAACAATGACATGAGCCCTAATTAATATCTTAAATTCTTTATTCCTGGAATGTTTAGGATGACTTTATTTTCTTGACTGAATCTAAACTTATGCCAATAAGTTTGATAAAATATTTGCATCTCAGTGCATTTAAGGAAAATGCTATTGGCAGGCAAAACCCGTAAGATCCACACAGGAATCGGAGGTCCTGCTAAGTGCATTTTAAAATGTAGAGAATTAAGAAACCCTATAATTTTCAATTTGACCTTGAGATCAGCATATTTCCTTATTTTTCAGACTGTTGGAGAGCCATCTACTTATTATTTCAGGGGTCAACAAACTATGGCCTGTGAGTCAAATGCAGCTCGTCACCTTGCTTTAATAAATACAGTTTGATTGAAATACAACTACGCCCATTGGTTTACATACTGCCGATGACCACGTTCACCACAGTGGCAGAGTTGGATTATTGCAAGAGAGACCCTGTGGCCCACAAGGCCAAGCATATTTGCTCTTTAGCTTTTTACAGTAAAACTTTGCTGACCTCTGTATTATCCCCATTCCTACTTCCTTCAAAAAGGAAAGCTTTTTTCTCTGTCATCATCAACTTGGCTCACTCAGTGGGATTAGACTAAAATACTAAGGCTTTGGCAGAGCCAATTTCGGATGCCCGAAAGAGCCTTTTAGCTGTCTGCAAGTACCCACTTACCAACACTTCTAACTTGGCACGGCAGCATGTCATTTTTAATTAGGTGAATTCCTTTTTAATCATTTTGGCTACCTTTGCGGTGTTTTGCTCTCTGCATTGCTCAAGGTAGACAAATCTGCTGTTCCCATGGTTGCGCGGTTCCCACAAGCCCAGTCCCAACGTGGACCTCCCTGAGGAACAGCTCTGCTCTCTCATTGGACTTGGGAGTGTTGCAAATGGGGGTGGTGCTCACTTCTGTTACTATCTTTGAATATGGAAAAGAAAAGCTTAGAAATAACGGTGGAGCCTTTTTCATCCTAAATTCAACATTTTGGAATTTGTTGAGCGATTTGATACATTACTAGAAATGTTGAGGAATTGTGATTAAAATGCCTTAGAAGCAAAACTTTCCTCAGTGAGTCTGTTTGATCTATTATTTTTTATCACTTGGGTATGCTAATCTTCTCTCTTCATTAGTAACAAAATGGAACTTGTCCTCCCCTCTAAACAGTTGGATTTGAAAAGAAGCTCTGCAGAGGTATAGTTTAGGCCATGTAATAGCTGGGTTATGACATTCAGAGAGGATTCTTCAGCTTTTGGTTATGATATTGCGTCTGCTATAATCCAGTGAGTCTGCAAATGCATAAGATAATGACCCCATTGATAAATATTATCCATCCATGTGCACATGTCATTCATTAAGGCAGCCCCTGTTGGTTTAATTCATTAAAAAAGTATGTGTGTAGATATGTGTATGTACGTATGTATGTATTTGGATCCTACTGTAGGCTGGTCCCTGCTTTAGTTTTTGGGCATATGAGGACAGGAGATAAATAATGAGAGAAAGGAAAGTTCTGGAAACCTCTCACTCATCTTGTTTTGGAGAAGTAGCTCAGTTATACAAACCCTGTATTTGTGGCTATGAAACTGATGGCTCTACTGTGGTTCCAGCAGGCAGCCTCCTCCACACTTATTCCTGGCTTGTGTCCTCTTGCTGTGTTAGCTTTGCTCACAGAGTAACCAAAAAAAAAAAAAAAAAAAAAAAAGGAGGATCATTTTAAATGGATGTTTTTGTGAAGAGTCAACTATAAAGTTTGTATTGGACCGGAGTTAATACGGAGCAGCAGGAAGCCTCTTGCACTCCCCCTTCCAACTCCATAGTCTGATATTTATTCTTCTTGACAGGAAGATAGACTGCCAACTTTGTTTTTAATTATTTGAATAAAATTACATACATCATTCTCCCTTTTCTTGTGCCTCTCTCTGAAATCCCATCTTCTGTGTAGCTGATGCTGATGAAATTGCCGGTTTTGGCATTAGTGCTTCTGTCAGCCAAGTGAGATGAACTGAGTTAATATCCACACCCTGAAATGAAGCCAGGAACATTTACCCCCGGGTTCTCCCTCTCTCTCTTGCTCTCTACCTCCCCTCCGCTCTTTACCTGCCACCCTGCAGACATACCGCACGTCTCCACGCATCTACCCTGGCACCTGAATAAACATTTTCAAAACATTTTCTAATTCCCCCTTCCCACATCCTCTTTTCATTCTTTTCTTTTTTTTCTTTTCTTTCCTTTCCCACTCTTTCTTTCTTTCTCAAAATGATTGGGCCCTCCTTTTTTGTATTCTAGTATAAACATGGAACAAATGTGTAGTTCATCGTAATGGACATCTGTTACATGAATAGTGGCGAGCTCGTATCTTCCAGATTAATCACTGTTTCTATTCATTTGGAATTAGCAACCTGTGACTTCAAGTGACTCCCTGCTGAAACAGAACACACATTCTTCTCACAGATGTATAGAAGTAGGAATAAATCTGCAATTTGGCAAGTGCTCCAGATGCAGAACACAGTGCATGCTTATAATAAGAAAATATAATAACTGTCTTAGACTCATACATGGTAACTCTGACAAAGAGGAATTTATATAGTCGAAACTTCTTGAAAACAGCCTCACCTGCATAAGTGTTTTCTGAGCTCTGGCCCCGAGGGCCTCGAGTTTCCTGACAAAGTTTTCTCCTGTTATTTGTCCCCCTTGGAGACTCGAAATTCTTCATCACTTAGAAGCAAGATAGAAATTTGGAGGCCATGAAGCATAACGGAATTATCGTCTGTAAGAGCCAGGGTCTTACTGGCTACCCTTCTTTGTCAAGGTATGTTTTCAGAAAGAGTGCATTTCTGTGTGTTAGGACTGTAGATCCAAGACATCTATCATGTACGGACCATTGAGTAGAAGTCTGTAGAAGCTAATGATTCACAGTTGTATCCCACTGTACTTTTACACAGAATATTGCCCTCAAACCCGAATAAGGAGTGTACAGCACAAAGTATTTGTTGAATTCATTTGTGCTATGAACAATGCTAGATTTTACAATGAGGCCATTCTTTCATTTAGCAATTCTTTATTGATCCTGTCTTATCAGAACCTACTGGTCCAGTCCTGATGCTGTTCTAATTTGGGGTATGAAGACATGAATGTTTTTTCTTAAAAACAGTTGTCTAAATGAAGGAACTATATGTGTGTACGCATGAGGCCAATACTGTGATAAAGCCTTTGATAGGCATCTGCACAGCAGAAGGGTCAGTCTCCCTTCAGTGGGCTATAGGCAGCAAGAAGAAATTCAGAAAAGACTAGAGGGGGAAGATGGTATCTTAGCAGAGTCTTGAAAGAGTTATTTATCTGGGGCCTTGGGGAGAGTATTGGATGTAGGGTGGGGACAGAGTGGGAATGTTACTGATTGTCTTCCTTAGGTTGCATCCTGTTTCTATTATGCTTCCAGAAACAAACTTAAAGTGTAAGAAATGTTAGTAGAAAAATTACACAGTAGGGTCAGGGTTTGAGAGGAAGAGTTAAGGGACAGTTTAGGCCACTAATAGTTCTTATAATCTGATGGTGAGAGAACATCAAGTAGTCCACCTCTGGTTTCCTATAATTGACTATGCTGAGGGTAGACAAGATAATAAGAAAATCATAGATCAAAAATGGTCAAATAGTGGGGTACCTGACTGGCTCAGTTGGCAGATCATGCAACTCTTGATCTCGAGGGTTCTAAGTTTGAGCCCTACGTTGGGTATAGAGATTACTTCAAAGTAAAACCTTGAAAAAACATTTTTTAAATGGTAAAATATTGGTGATTCCATAAGGTTCAGTCTGATAGGTATAAAATGTACATGGTACAAAAATGCCAAAGCACAAAGGACAGGGAAAAGTATGTCTCAGTCCTTTCCTCCTCCCCTGCTTATCCATTTCTCTCTTCAGAGAAGACCACTGCTAGAGTTCTTCCAAGATATATTCTTGCCATGTTCAAGCATTCCCATAATGTAACATGTTGTTAAAATGGGGCTCTTCCAGGGCCAATTTTGGCTGAGGAATGAAGACAGTGGCCACTGCATTCCAGGATACCACCAGGACAGTAATTCTCCATTGACCATGGAAAACCTAAAGAGAGGAGTCACTGACATGGTAGGTAAGAGTTAAGAGGAGTTTGTGTGTGAGGGAGGAGGGCTTCTTGGAGGAAGTGACACTGAGAGTCCCACCACTCCTTACCCTCCAGAACGAGGGCAGGGGGACTCCTATCCCTAATGCCTGGCCTACTGAGGGGAGCATCTGTGGAACCAAGCTGAGACATGTGAGGTCTGTTCCTTGCATCTGAGGAGCCAAGAGGGCTGGTGCCTGACTCATCTGATGAAGCCCAAGTGGCCTATGATCAGAGGGAGGGGGCTCTATCTGGAAGGGCTCCCTCCAGAGCTGCATGGATTCAGAGACCATATGTGGGGTTTGTGATGGGAATATTGGCCCACAGTTGTTCTAACAGGGATCTTGTAGCAGGGTATTGCAAGTTGGTTTCTCCTTGAAGCATAGCACGAGGAATCTAATGTGCACATGTCTAAAAGAGGTCAGTGCCTGGGAAGGGGAAAATAAGGAAAGAAGATTGGGTAGAGGGAGAAGTTGGGCCCCAGCGTGGGCCAGATCAGCCTTGGCCATCCCCATGGACATCTCTGGCATAAAATGGCCCATCATAATGGTCCCACTGGGGTTCCAAATAGCATGGATTTTATACCTTTACTTTGACCAACCCTCATTGGGTGTAGGCTACCCTGGGAAGGATGTGACCTTGACTTTGGTGGCTCTCTGCTACTAAGCTGCAGCCAGCCAAAGGCTGTCTACCTGCATCACTCCCCTTAGCTGGGGCAACAAGCCCTTCCTGGAAGGGGGACCTGGATAACACATGTCAATGCCCATCACACAGGGCCAGGGTACCTCAGCATTAGCTCCAGCTGGTGGCAGGAGCTAAGAGGGGACTGGGATCAGTGAGTCAGCGGATAGGCCTTGGATATTTAAGCCTTGGGAGAAAAAGACCCTGGTGTCAAAGTTTCTGTGGTTTATTTTGTTGCTTAGAGATGGATGCTTGACTCCCCTTTGAGGATGATTGCTCTTTAGTTCTGGGGAAGAAAAATGACCAAAGCAGACCTTTTGGTTTTGCCAAAGAGAAACCGTAACTCTAAGTCATCTGCATAATTCTTCATTGTTGGCCAGAGTCATACCCTCACAGGAGGGGGGGCCTGGGGCTGGTGATGAAAGATGAACTGATGTTTCCTCTCTCTGTGTCCCAGGAGAGCTTGGGGGTGGGGGGGGAGAATGATCAAAAACCCTCCCAGGGTGAGTGGATAGTGGGAGGTGGGCTCTACTCTGCAACATGGTGGGCACCGGGAGCCCATGTTTTGTCTTTGACATTTGCTTTTCTGCATTACGGTCCTCTCTTTTAGCCTTATGTGGTCAGTAAAATTCCATCAAATTATATAATAACTTATATATTCATTAAGCTATATGTATATTATTAACTTACATGGCTTCGGTAGTGCTCTGTGAAACTAAAGTGTTAGGGGCTGGGGCCCGCATCCCTGCTGGGGGCAGGGCTCTGGGAAGAGTTCCTGGGGCCTACTGGAGAAGTCTGGGAGACAGTAAGCACCAAGGTTCCATAGCCACAGGGCACTTGGGTGAACTGAAGGAATAGTCTAGTCTAGTCCCATTAGGAATCTCCATATCAGACATACTTGGGTTGGAGAAAATACCATGGCACCAGCTGGGGGATTCACCACTATTACAAGGACATAAAAGGGAAGTACCACCAGGAAGGAGGAGCACTTGGCACATCTGAACATTAGTGCTGGGGGGACTCTAGTGGTTTGTCTCCACACCATCTTACCCAGCCACTGCTTGGGTATCTGCAGTCATGCTCTTGTACTGTTGGATGGGGCCACGTACTTGAAAATGACGAACTTAAATTAACTTAAATTCAGATTCCCTTATCTGCCTCTTCCTAGCTGTCTGTTTATTCTCCTCCCTTCTGTACTTTTCAGTTAAGCATTGCTTTGATCAAGAAGCATGGTGTACAGTAGTAGAAGCGTTGCTCTGGAGTCATGAAAACTCCTATTCAACATTGACTACTTCCTATGGCCACAGGCGCTGGCACAAATCACTTCACTTCCCCCAGACTGAGTTTCTATAGTTATTACTTGTCAACTTGGCTGTAACTCTGTTTGCTGCTCAGATTGTCATAGATTTGACTGGTAGGGGCCTCTTTATACTGCTTCCAGTGTCCTTTTAAAATGGCTTTATCTCTGAGATCTTCTTTGATTTCTGACTACTACATGTCTCAGGCTCATCTTGTATCTTCTCTGCTGTGGAACCAAATCTAGAATTGGCTGTTTTCCCAGGAAACTATGATACCCTTCGGTGGGGATTCAAATTGGAGGCCAAAGTCTAGGGGCTTGGTCATCTATCTCTACTGGTCATTTTAGTTAGCATTATGCAACTATGTAAATAGAATGAGTGTTTTTGTGTATCAATCAGAAGACTATTGATGATTTATTGGTAAATGAGAAAAGCAAATTGTGTAGTAATAAAATACTATTTTGAAAAAAGGTTGAAAGGAAATAGGCACATAGTACAATGAGCCTAAGAAAGATGTAGAAAGATATGTAGAAACTGCTAACAAAACTGTGGGATTTGGGAAGAGTTAGAATGTTATTTTTGTTTGTATAGCTTGGTATGATATGATTTCCTACAATGATAATGTATTATTTTATATTCTGAGATCTGTTGAAATAATTTAAATCACACACACAAATAATGGGGGAATGCATTCAGACCTACAAAAAAAAACTTTATTCCATTTTATTTTGTCCACCATAAGCTTTATGCATTGCTACAAATAATCTCTGGGGCTCTCTCACGGGGAAACATTCCTGATGGAACCTGTAACAGAGCTGCATTCTTAGATTTATGTAAATCACAATAGCATTGGAGAGCCTTGTTGCAAATATATGTAACTATCTGGTTAAAAGACACCACATTGTAGTCCAATGACAATTACTGTTTCAGTCACATAAGAAAATGTTATTTATACATATTTTCATATCTCCTCATTCAAGTAAAAATTGATTGTTGTCAGATTCTTAAGTGAGTGTACAGGTCCTCTCTTTTTCTCTCATGTCTGGTCTAAGGACATCTCAGTTTTACTTTTGACCTCTGTGAAATGCCAGAAGGAGGGGTCAGTAGCTAATTCAGCATCTATGAGTTGGTGATCCAATGTAGCCACACTAGGTAACTCAACTAAAATGTTCCCTGCCACTCCTCCTGGATCTCATTCAGGCTGCTGGACAACGGTGGCAGGAGTGTGATTTATTCTCAGCTTAAAGGTTACTCCTCCCTTTCCTCTTTCTTTTTCGTCCTGTGATAGATTGCCAAGGCTTCTCAGCAGTACAGAGGAAAACAGGCACACCATGATGAGGAGACTGTGGCCAATTTCTTATAGAAAATAGGCTTTAAACCCAGTATAAGTATTTTATTGAGAAATTAAAGTTTGTAGATGCTTTGAATTTTTATTAACAAGTTTTAAATGCTGTATTTATGAAGACGCTAACAAGCACTTAATTAGGATCTAAAACAATAAACATTAAATCTCCAACAATTTAAATGTAAATAATTGAGTAATAGTAATGATATAGGATTAAAGGGATATAGTTCTAGAACATTTTTTCAATGCTCTTGTAGTTAATATTTTAGAAAAGGTATTTTGGGGGATCCCTGGGTGGTGCAGCAGTTTGGCGCCTGCCTTTGGCCCAGGGCGCGATCCTGGAGACCCGGGATCGAATCCCACGTCGGGCTCCCGGTGCATGGAGCCTGCTTCTCCCTCTGCCTGTGTCTCTGCCTCTCTTTCTCTCTCTCTGTGTGACTATCATAAATAAATAAAAATTAAAAAAAAGAAAAGGTATTTTGTCTGATATAGTTATATGTTCTGTGTATCCTCAGTGAACATTTAGTTGGTGTGTTAATACAGTTCCCTTAGTGATGATTTTGCCAGCTTCTTTTGGTCAGAGGTAGCATAGCATAGTGAAAACTGCACAGGCTGTGGTGTTAGGTCTGGGTTTGAATACAGCCTTGGTTAAATTAGCCAACACTTCAGGGACTTGGCTTTCTCAGCTCTGAAATGCAGATGAAAACATTGTCTCAAGGGTTAAATTACATTACGTATAGAGGAACTAAAATGCCTGTTATTTTAATAAATGATAGCTATTAATATATTTAAGTAAACATTTTATAGCTCTGTATTTCTAAAGAGTGAGCTGGTGAATGGATGCGATGAACACCTGCATAAATGAGGAGGAGATAGGAAACTGTACAAAGAAAGTAAAGATGTGGGTTAGAGGGTATTATGCTAAGTGAAAGAAGTCAGTTAGAGAGAGACAAATACCATAGGATTTCATTCATATATGGAATTTAAGAAAGAAAACAAGCAAAGGAAGAGAGAGAGAACAAACCAAACAACAGACTCTGAACTACAGAGAACACACTGATGGTCACCAGTGGCCCCACTAGGTGATGGGGAAGAAGGAGGGCACTTGTTATGATGAGCACAGGGTGACAAATGAAGTGCTGAATCACTATGTTTTATACCTGAAACTAATACAAAGCTGTATGTTGACTAACTGAAATTAAAATAAAAACTCAGAAAAAGAATACTTCCTGTAATACGCTGAATTATTATAGCCTAACATTACAGAGAAAATGTCAGTATTTAAGTGAGCCTTCAAATTTATCACAGAACTGCATTGTATAATGAATCACTTATAACTATGGTTCATACTTTTACCAAAACAGAATAGATTTTCCTCGAGAAGATTCAGAGCAAACATATCCTTCTCAGAATTAATCATATTTCCTTCAGTCCAATTAAACTAATTGTTGCCAATTCACAGGAAATTTGGTTTGAAGAAAACGTTTATAATTTTGGGATATCATTCATTGGAACGCCACAAAAGTAGAACACAGATTAATAGAGAAACAGTTTCCAAACCAATGTCTGGGATTTTGTTTGGAATTATCCTCAAAACCCCAATTCTGGAGCTTAACTGGTAATATCAAATGACTTTCCATGTCAATTATTCCGCATATCCCCTCCTCGTCCCTCCTTCTTGCTAAATAATGTTTCCTTCTAACTATGGTATTATTCATTCAACTGAACCCCCATGAATACGAAGCCAACTAAAACCCTCACATGGTGTCAGAGGTGGAAATATCAGCTCACATTTTTTATTGTGTTATAACGAGATATAGACTACACACTGTAGTCCATTCGTGTTGCATCGTTTTGGAAGGTCTTCTACACCACTGACACAGGCAGCCAATTGTGCCTTCCTGGAGTTGGAAATGTTACATATTTCAAGAAGCAGCTCTTTGTGCTAGTCTTTGAAATGCAAGCTCCTTTGTGTGCTGTTCTATCCCACCCCATTGCTGGTATGAAGCTATATATTTCAAAAATGTCTTGCTTATGAATACCAGGCTGAGAAAGCACCCACGTAAGCATTTAGAAAGGAAAGAAGCAGACTAAACTGGATGAAGAGAAGCATAAATGAATTTTGGAAACCCTGTTTGTTTTTCCAAAGGCGATTCCTTGGTTCCTTTGCCACTCCCCTCCTCCCAATCCTTATGGAGCCATTTTTGAGCCAAAAAAAAGGGGTGGGGGGAAGAAGCATAGGAGAAAAATGATGTTTCATTTCAACTTTCATAATGTAGTATTCCTTTCTTATCTTTGTGTGTTTCTTTTCATGTTGAACAAATAGTTTGCTTCTCTTGTATTTTGCCTGATTTCTTTATGAGTTTGCATTTTTAGCATTTTGCCACTGTGGAAACATTTATAAAACAATTTAACCTATTACTGATGTTCAGATTTTGCCTGTCGCTACCACTGGTGTCTGCCAATTTCCTGTTGGGCATGCCTTCCCTTCTACTCCACACAATCAAATCCCTTCCCTTTTCTTGTCTGGCCTGAAGACTATTGCACTTCTAGGATTTTTATCACTCTTATTACTGATTTGGGGACCTTTCACAATTTTGTTGCCCACCACTCTTATTTCAGTACTTAAGAAAATTCTGCAATAAGTAACACCTTTAATCTTATAGACTATCTCTTTGCAAATGGATTCATTTCATTTCATTATATTATTTATTAATTTTTAATAGTTTATTTTAAAAATATTTATTTCTTATACAATATTATTTATTTATTTACTTTTAATTTTATTTAAATTCAATTTGTCAACACTAGGTATAACACCTAGTGCTTCTCAGTGTTCATCACCCAGTTACCCTATCCCCCCACCCACCTCCCTTTCTGCAACCTGTTGTTTCCCAGAGTTAGGAGTCTCTCATGGTTTGTCCTCCTCTCTAATTTTTTGCCACTCAGTTTCCCCCCTTCCCTTATGGTCCCTTTCACTATTTCTTATATTCCACATATAAGTGAAACCATATGATAACTGTCTTTCTCCAATTGACTTATTTCATTCAGCATAATACCCTCCAGTTCCATCCACATCGATGTAAATGGTAGGTATTCATCCTTTTTGATGGCTAAATAATATTCCTGTGTGTGTGTGTGTGTGTGTGTGTGTGTGTGTGTGTGTGTATACACCACATTTTATTTATCCATTTATCTTTTGAAGGACAATTGTGGCTCCTTCCACAGTTTGGCTATTGTGGACATTGCTGCTATGAACATTGGGGTACAGGTGTTCCAGCGTTTCACTACATCTGTATCTTTGGAGTAAATGCCCAGTAGTGCAGTTGCTGGATTGTAGGGTAGCTCTATTTTTAACTTCTTGAGGAACCTCCATGCTGTTTTCCAGAGTGACTACACCAGCTTGTATTCCCACCAACAGTGTAAGAAGGTTCCCCTTTCTCCACATCCTCTCCAACATTTGTTGTTTTCTGTCTTATTAATTTTATCCATTCTCATCGATGTAAAGTGGTATCTCATTGTGGTTTTGAATTGTATTCCCTGATGGCAAGTGGTGTGGACCATTTTTTCATGTGCCTGTTGGCCGTGTGTAGGTCTTCTTTGGAGAAATGTCTGTTCATGTCTTCTGCCCATTTCTTGACTGGATTGTTTGTTTTTTGGGTGTTGAGTTTGATAAGTTCTTTATAGATCTTGGATACTAGCCCTTTATCTGATATGTCATTTGCAAATATCTTCTCCCATTCTGTAGGTTGCCTTTTAGTTTTGTTGACTGTTTCCTTTGCTGTGCAGAAGCTTTTTATCTTGATAAAATAGTTTTATCAAGTTTATCAACTATTGGTTCATTATTGCTTTTGTTTCCCTTGTCTTTATAGATGTGTCTTGCAAGAAATTGCCATGGCCAAGTTCAAAAGTTTGTTGCCCGTGTTCTCTAGGATTTTGATGGATTCTTGTCTTGAATTTTGATCTTTCAGCCATTTTGAGTTTATCTTTGTGTATGGTGTAAGAGAATTGTCCAGTTTCATTTTTTTGCATGTGGCTGTCCAATTTCCCAACACCATTTATTGAAGAGACTGTCTTTTTTACACTGGATATTCTTTCCTGCTTTGTTAAAGATTAGTTGCCCATAGAGTTGAAGGTCCATTGCTGGGCTCTCTATTCTGCTCCATTGATCTGTGTGTCTGTTTTTGTGCCAGTACCATACTGCCTTGATGATTACAGCTTTGTAATATAGCTTGAAGTCTGGCATTGTGATGCCACCAGCTTTAGTTTTCTCTTTCAACATTCCTCTGGGTATTCAGGGTCTTCTCTGGTTTCATTCAAATTTTAGGATTATTTGTTCCAGCTCGGGGGGAATGCAAGCTGGTATAGCCACTCTGGAAAAGAGTATGATGGTTCCTCAAGAAGTTACAAATAGAGCTACCCTATGACCCAGCAATTGCACTACTAGGTATTTATCCCAAAGACACAAATGTAGTGATCTGAAGGAGCACCTGCACCCCAGTGTTCATAGCAGCCATGTCCACAATTGCCAAATTATGGAAAGAGCCAAGATATCTATCAATAGATGAATGGGTAAGGAAGATGTGGTATACACACAATGGAATATGACTCAGCAATCAAAAGGAAGAATACTTACCATTTATATCGACGTGGATGGAAATGTAATAAGTCAATCAGAGAATGACAGTTACCATATGGTTTCATTCATATGTGTAACATAAGAAACAGCACAGAGGATCATAGGGGAAGGAAGGAAAACTAAATGGGAAGTCATCAGAGAGGGAAAAGAACCATGAGAGACTCTTAACTCTAAGAAGCAAACTGAGGGTTGCTGGAGGGGAGATAGATGGGGGGATGGGATCACTGGGTGATGGGCATTAAGGAGGGCATGTGATGTGATGAGCACTGGGAGTTATACACAACTGATAAATTATTGAACCGTATATCTGAAACAATAAGTATGTTAGATAATTGAATTTAAATAAAAAATAAAATAAACTTATGCAAAGATCAAAAGATCTAATGAAACGAAGAGAAACATCAAAGAAAAGAAGTTCTCTTTCTCTCCCAACCTTCTCTTTTGTCATGTAGGCTTTGCCAGTTCTATTACTAAAGGGCAGGGAAAATCAAGGCAGAAATCATTAGGTGTCCTTATAGGAAAGGAAGGGACTCCTAGTTCCTCTAAGGAGAGAGGGTGACTCTCTGAAAGGGAGCACCCTGCTCTCCAGATCAGTATAAATGCTTAAAATGTGAGAATTATTTTGGCCTTAGGATTTCGGATCATTTCTTTTTCTGTTTGGTAGTAGAATAAAAGAATTACTTTTGATATCCATCTTCTCATTGTGGACTCTTTATTTTTCTGTCCTCTTCAGCATGTTCCTCAATTCTCTTTAGCACATTAACCAGAGGAGAAATGTATCTGGAAAAAATTTAGTTGGAATAGACCTTGTATCAAGCAGTGAAATGAAATTAGGGGATTATGATTATTATGTTTATTCAAGCTATTACCAGCTCCTAATAACACACACATATACTCAACTCGAGTAAGATTTGACTGACTGCCCACAAACAGCAGAGGTTTGAATAAAATGTTTAGAACCTAACTGGATGTTAAGATCACATTGTTTTCCTTCCTGATTATATGCTGTTATGCCTGATTTAGGATTATTTCAGTTCCTGGCGATAGAAAGGCAATTCAAACCAGATAGAGAAAAAATGGAATATATTGATTTCTGTAACTAAAAGAGAAAAGAATTAGTCCTGACTTCATGCATGATAGGATCCAGGGACTCATATGGTGTCATTAAGAGATATATACGTACATGTCTTTCTTTTTGTCTATCTAATCTTTTTTGTTTTTAATGGTCTTGGGGTTTATAATATTTTTTATTGTGATAAAATATATGTAACATAAAATATGCCATTTTAACCATATAATTCAATGGCATTCACTATATTAACATAAGTGTTGTACAGCCATCACCATTTTTTGTTTTGAAATCTTCATCATTCTAAACAGGATCTCTGTAACCAATCATTAAGCAGTAACTCCCCATTCCCCTCTCCTCCCAGCCCCTGAAACCTCTAATCTATGTCCTGTCTTCATCAACCTCTCTATTCTAGGTATTTCATGTAAGTGGAGTCATACAATACTTGTCCTTTGGTTTCTGGCTTATTTCAATTAGCATAAAGTTTATCCACGTCATAGCACATATCGGTATTTTATTTCTATTTATGGCTAAACAATATTTCATCAGAGGAATAGACCACATTTTGTTTAGGCATTCATCTGTTGGTGGACATTTGGATTGTTACCATCTTTTGGCTGTTGTGAATATTGCTGTGACAAACATTGATGTACAAATATCTGTTCGAGTACTTATTTTCCGTTCTTCTGGAATATACCTCAGAGTGGAATTTCTGTCTAATCTTGATTCCTCCTACCTCTCTGTGGCTTCACCCTCAGGTAGACAAAGGCAGTTTGTTACTTACTCCTCAAGTTCCCAAAAGATGGGAGAGATTTTCACTCCCATTGCCTATATTAACCCCTGAAGAGAAATTCATCTTTTAAGGTTTATTTATTTTAAAGAGAAAGAGAGCATGTGTGCATGAGTTGGGAGGAAGGGCAGAGGGAGAGACTTGTTAAGCAGACTCCCTGCTGAGCGGGGAGCCCAATGTGGGGCTCAATCCTATGAGATCATGACCGGAGCCGAAACCAAGAGTCAGAAGCTTAACTGACTGAGTCACCCAGGCGCTCCAACCCCTGAAGAGAAATTCTGATCATCCATATTCTTTTTTAAATATTTTATTTATTTATTCATGAGAGACACAGAGAGAGAAAGAGCGAGGCAGAGACACAGGCAGAGGGAGAAGCAGGCTCCATGCAGGGAGCCTGATGTGGGACTCGATCCTGGATCTCCAGGATCACACCCTGGGCTGAAGGCGGTGCTAAACTGCTGAGCCACCCGGGCTGCCCTGATCATCCATATTCTGAACTCAACCTTTGGATGGGTCACTATACCAGGAAGAAGCTCCTTCATGACTATGTGACTAACAACCCACTGGGTTGGAGGGCAGTTCTCTATAGAAAAGGGATGCTCAGTGTCTAAAAATTTCTCGGTGCCGGTGGGCAGAGGTAAGGGATGTCCACTGCAATCTCATTCGTGGTATGGGCAGAAAACTCATCTTTGCTGTTTATCAGTGACCCTTGAATGAGAGAAATAATTTAAGGATGACACAGTTGGAGTTTTGACAAGAATGAGGGAAAACCAACTGTCAGTGTTACTGATTGGGATACCAATGCTATTGCCTCTTAGGAGAACATTTCGATGATATCTAGCATGGCTGAAAATGTGCAGACATTATGACCCAGCAGCTTGGCCTCTATTTGATCCCAGGAAAACTTCTTTCACTATAGCCTCTGGAAATGGGGGCAAGACTTTTCTTTGTGGCATTGTTTGTAATTGTGAAAGATGAAAAACCCCTGAAGGTTTCATCAGCTGGCTAAAAGATAAATTGTTCTGTGTTTATAGAATGGAATGTGATGCCACATTAAAAATGATATAGGTCTGTATGTATCAGAGTAGATAGGCTCGAAAGTATAACACTGGATGAAATCAAGTTGTGGTATCATAAGTGCTGAATTGATGGCATTTGTTTACATATCAGAAAACATACAAGACTGTATTCAGCATTTTTGAATACAATTTGGGATATATGTATATAAAATAAAAGTATAAAACCGCATACTGGACAAATTAAATAGTTACAGGCAAATGGAACAAGGGAAAAAATCAAAGAGAATTCAGTGTTGTCTATACTGTTCCTTTTTTTCATTTTTTAAAAAAGTTTTATGTATGTATGTATGTATGTATGTATGTATGTAAGTAATCTCTATGCCCAATGTGAGGCTCAAACCTGTGACCCCAAAATCAAGAGTTACATGTTCCGCTGACTGAGCCAGCCAGGCCCCTTTTTTTTTTCATTTTAAAATTAGTTCAGTTAAAATGACTCAATGTGAACAATTGTTAATTTAGGCTGGTTGGTACTATATTGTTTTTTCTTCACTGTTCTATATTTTTTCAAACTTTTCACAATTAAAAAAGCACAGTGTTGGAGTTCAAATGGAAATCAGTTTTTTTCCTTTAATCTTCAAATTTAGGGGTATGTATGCAGATAGATGAAAAAGATAGATAGGTAGCATATTGTAATTTTTTTACTTGGTGTTTTTTTCCAAGTAATCATAAGAAGAGGCCCTTGCCAAAGTCTCCCTGCTGTGCTATACTGCTTCACGCCATTTTATGTCATTTCTGTGTTAGAGTACATTTTGTCCTTAATCTTCCCTGTGCCCCAGTATTCCCCTAACTAGCAAAATGCCCAGTGTGTTTCCCATTAACCTCAAAATTCCTACCAGGATTTAGTCTTAGAGCCCTGAAGTGCCTCCTATCATTTTAGCAAACAATCAGACTGCTCCCCAAACGTTAAAAGCTGGCAAAAATAAACTGCCCAAATCACTATTCCTAAGAGAAGAAAGTCCTGGGAGGTGAAGATAGATTTCAGAAACCCTATTCATACCATGAGGGAAAAGTCATTAAATAATTGTGCTTGAGGCAGTTGGTGACAGCCGTGTCTCTTTAACTTTTGCAGAAACGCTAACAGAAAGATTTGCAACATCTTGCTCGATTCTGAAGTGGTTAAAATTTTATAATAGGAACTTTAATGACAAGAAAAAGAGTCGCAGAAAGAGCATTGCTCACTGAGCACTTGACATCACCGCGCGGGAATGAGGATTGTCTTACACAATGGAATGCGCTCTATCCCTCCTCCGAGAGGGAATTTGGCTTGGTATGCAAATTAAAATATTGTTTTGAAAAATCTGTTGCATCAAATGACAGAAACATTTTTTTTCTAATCCGGCTCTTCGGCGCATTGTTGGCAGAGCAGTTGACAGCAGGCTCATGGAGCCGGTTCGTCTGGGCCATGCTCTTGGACTTTGTAATGGAGCCCAATCAAGCAGAATTGTCCTTTGGCAAAGATGCAAAAGAGCCCTAAATTCTTGAGGTCTCTGTTTAAATAGTTTTATTGGGCATAAAAGAAAGGAAGGATGATTTACTTGAGATGCTTGCAAACCCCTAAAAGCACTTAGAATTTGAGTGTTATTTTGCTCCCCCTTTGTTGGGAAGTTGGCAGGTGAGATAGGGGGAAGCTGGCTCGTTTTGGTAGGTGGCCTTCCTCTTCTCCTTTCAAGTTTACTCAAAGGGGTCTTTCCCCAAATGAAGTCTTCCAGTCTCAAGTTCTGCAACCTGGAAATAATTTGAAGCTATTCAGAAATGTTATACGTTTCACAGTTCTGCTCTGCAATGTCATCTGACTGGGGTTGAGCCTGAGTTCACAGGTGGGGATGCGGGGAGCGAACTCAATGCTCACAGCTCCTGCATCACGCTGGAGCAGTGCTGCCCCAATAGGGGTCCTGACCAGTACCATCGGCGTCACCTGGGAGCTTCTTAGAACTGGCGATTTTTAGAGGCCACCCTAGACCTAACTGGGGAGGGACCCAGGAGCCTGTGATTTAGCTAACTGTCCAGGTGATTTGGGTACACACACAAACTTGAGAACCACCGCTCCAGGGAAATCTGTCCATCTGGGTGTGCAGAGGCCCAACTCTGAGCCTTCCTTACTCTTCCTCCCCCTGCTGTGGCTGAAATCCATAACCAAATCCGTCATCAACTAGTTTGTGGTAGAATAATTTTAAATTGATTGCCATCATATGCAGGGGACTTTGGCATTATTTGGAATTTGCAGGGACAGGGTTTTCCACCAGAAGGTAAATGCAGTCATCCTGAGCTGTACTGGGGGGAATGTCAGTCTGGGATTTGTCCCCTTGTGAGGGAGACCCCAGAGAGTGTCCTCTGCTCTTCCGCCATGCTAGGTTATAGTGTCCAACTAGTACCTGTTTGTTGCCCTTTTTCCTTCAAGAGATAAACTTGAAATTAATATTGACAAAGTCTTCTCCTAAGATTGTCTCCTCTCATGGCTTCTGTCCCGTAGTTGCATTGCTTGGTACAGGGCTCTTTCCAGAAACAAATGTGGCCTCTTAGGTAACAGTCCTCAGACAGCAACACCTCTGGTTGCTGAACATAAATGTATGACACGTATCAGAATACCTACATGCAAGGAACGGAAAACTGTATCCAGATGCTTCGACTTCTTTTTTTAAAAATCTTGTGGAAATAATGTTCTAATTATTGATAGAAGACAGGAAAAAACTGACATTTATTGAACAGCTATTATAGGCCAAGTGTGCTTGCCACATGCTATCTCATCTGGTGTTTTGAGCAATTATGAGAATAGGTCATTTTGCCCAATTTATAGAGAAACAAAATAAATCTTTAGTTATTGTAGCAGTTCATTGGCTGTTCAGTGGTGATTTCTTTTTCAAGTTTTGTTAAGAGGGGAACTCAGAGTTACTGTGGGTATCAGGTAAGGTTATGTGCTCAGGGAAGGAGGGCTCAGTCTCAGGATATGAAATATGATTGGGCTTAAGCGGAAAGTGACTGTTATCCTACCTTTCCAGTGATTGATTTGAGGGTGGTCATGTGACCTGGTTCTGACCAATTAAATGGAAGGTATCCTCCTTGATAAAGTAGAGACCTGGACAAATAAAAGACCTCATTCCTTCGAACACTGGACTGCTATCTTGTAAGGATATAGTGCTTTGTTGGAGCTGCAACAGCCATCTTGCAACTATGAGGAAAAAGTGGAGGGAGAGGTGTAGGGGTTGTCCTGCCTGGCACTCTTCTGCTTCTGGATTTCGGGTTACGTGAGTTAACAAATCTGTCGCGTGAGTTAACAAATCTGTCGCGTAAGCCACTTTTTGTTAGATGTCCTGTTGCATTCTATTAAAAGTATCTATTCTGAGAACACGCATGTTTATCGGGTACCAGGATAGGGACTAAAACCCAAGTTGGACTGATGGTAAACACCATCCTGGTTTGTTCTCTCTCTTACCCACCTCCCTTCCTGCCTTTTCTTTGAACAAAGGGAAACTTCATCTGCCATCAGCCTACAGAATTTGAAGTCATAGGAAATGACCCACAAAAATGAGAAGGTACTTGAAACCATTCTGTTAAGTACAATATATTCTAGACCAGACTGTGACAAGGAATGCTTCATCAGTATTTTTCAGGTAACCCGATACATTTTAGGGATGCAGGTGATAAACAACATTCTTCTTATAAAAATCCAGATAGTACACCAAGCCAAAATTGTCTCAATCCTGTTTTCCTTTCCAGGAGTAATCGTCCATTGCCTATTAGTCAGATATCTCCCTAGACTATTTTCTATGCGTTTGTATAATTACATGCTCAGATCATGATGAATTTTAGAAAACAAATAGTGTTATACAGCATATATCGTTCAGTGATTTTTTTAAAAAACACTTCACAGTATGTCTTGTAGATTCTTCTACATCTGTTGACTATGTATATTTTATTCTTATTTTATGTAGCCCACTGTTCTATAGTAGGAGCATGGCAGGGTTTTATTTGCTTATCCCTTTAGCTAAAATGATACCTGGCACATAATAGGCACTTGATAAATATTTGTTAAACAAATATGTCCTTGAAGTTCCTAATTTTGGGGTGTTCATAATTTTTCCTTGTTTCAAACAATGATTCTACTTAAATTTCGGAGTCAGTTTGTCACTCTGCCCAAAATTAATCCTCTAGGGACTTTGATTGGAATTTTATTGGCATGAATTGACATTTTTGTAATATTAAGCTTTTTTCCATGTATTTTTTTGCATAAGTATTTCTGCAGGACAGATACCTCTGAAAGAAATTGAAGATTCAGATGAGATGTGAATTTTTAAAATTTAGTAGTCACCACCAAAATTATTTTCAATGAAACTTCTACAATTGCCTGTACTACCAATAGGGTAGGATGCTGGCAGTCATGGTGATGATGGTGGTGATGTGATGGTGATGGTGGGGATGGTGTACTGGTGAGGGTGGTGGTGACTGGGAGGGTGGTGGTAGTGGTGGTGGTTATACTATATTGCAAAGGAACCCGGGGTTTTTCCATTTTTAGTTAAGTTCAGCTCTGATTATCCTCAGATACCTGATTGCCTTTAAATTTTATCACTCCTCACTTCAAGTGCGGAGGGAAGTACTGATTCTTCAGCTAAACTCGTGTTCAGAAATTTAGGCTCGCCCGAGAGTATACATTTTATAATTGCTACCAAAATATTGGGCCAGTCTCAGGGGAAATGCTTGTATCGCAAAATTGAGTAGTGCTGAATTTCTTTTTAGGAATCAGAACTCCTACAATCTTGAACAGCTGTTGTAAAGTGTCCTAGGATGGCAAAGGAAGACTTTTGAAAGGAATGGCAAGCAGTGAAAATAAACTAAATAGTTGACTGTTGGTTCATACTTATATAGCTGTCCTGCTGAGTACCAGGACTCTCAGCTGAACTGCTCAATGTCCCTGTTTTCTAATAAATAACCAGACTGTTTAGAGGTGGGTCCCTTAAGCTTAGAGGGAACACATACCTGGCTGCCTCCATTTAGACTGTATTATCACATTTTCAGCTGGCTATGAAAGCTACTCCTAACCTTTATCTCACTATGACTCACTCATCCTCTTAAACTCACAAGACTAATGGCAGATTAAAGACTGCTTTTGCTGCCATGTTGTGTATGCATGTCTGTTTTAGTTGTGTGTTTTTTTGACAAAGTATTTGTGTGCCTAAGGATTAATGCCCCTAATCGAATTAGCAATAAACCAGATCAGTTGTGATAACTCTTGAATATCATACCACATTCAATGTTGGCATTTTTTGTTTTACATGTAAAATTTCATTCTGAATGATAAATTAAGTGCTTATATAAAATGGTAGGAGAAGGGGTGCCTGGGTGGCTCGGTGTGTTAAGCTTCTGCCTTTGGCTCAGGTCATGATCCCAGGGTTCTGGGTTTGAGCCTTGCATCAGGGTCCCTGCTCAGTGGGAGTCTGCTTTTCCCTCTCCTGCTGCAGCTACCCCTGCTTGTATCTCTAAATAAATCAATAAATGAAATCTTTTAAAAATGTTGGAGAAATTATGAATATTCTGAATTATTGAGATTCAATGATTCAAATGTATCTTTCAACAGAAGGTCTGGAACTCTTGCATAGAGATAATATTTTAACCTAAATAATTTTTTTCAAGATTTTATGTATTCATTTGAGAGATAGAGCATGCACAAACAGGGGGAGGGACAGAGAGAGAAGGAGGAGCAGGCTCCCCAGAGCAGGGAGCCTAACATAGGGCTTGATCCCAGGACTCCGGGATCATGACCTGAACCAAAGGCAGATGCTAACCTGACTGAGCCATCCAGATGCTCTTTAACTTAAATACTTTAAATATGTATTTATTTATTAGAGAGAGAGAGAAAAACTCCAGCAGATTCCCCACTGAGTGTGGAGCCCAACTCGGGGCTTGACCCCGGGACCCTGATATCGTGACCTGAGCCAAAATCAAGAGTCAGATGCTTAATCAACTAAACCACCTAGGTGTCCCTTAACTTAAATACTTAAAAAAAAGACTTAAGACACAAAATATGTCCCCATGGGATGCCAAATATACTGTCATTATGATTTTACTATCTCTTATAATCCTATTGCCCAAAGGTCACTTTGGGGCAAAATCTGTTTTCCTTTGTATCTGCCAGAGGAGCAACATGATACCCAGCAGTCATTGGGAAAAGAGGCTATTTTCCTCACCTGATTATGAAAGCAGACTCTGGCCCATTTCAGGGAGGAACTCACTGACCTGCATTCTTCCTTCCCTTCCTGGCTGTCAGGCAGAGTGCTAACCAATGTGAGCTGAAGTGTTGGTGAGATGTTGCCTGTGGTCCATTGCTCTGGTCCTAGATGATTCTGGAAGGTCTGCTGCCTTCTTTGGGGGAGCTGCTGGGCAATGGGAATCCTACAGATTGATGATGAGAATACACCAGAGAAGATGCATGATTTTGATTGAATACATTGATTTTGAGCTGTACATGAAAATTAGAATGACTTTCTAGAATGCTTATTTTTTTAAATATTTATTTATATATTCATGAGACAGAGAGAGACAGACAGACAGAGAGAGGCGCAGAGACACAGGCAGAGAAGCAGGCTCCATGCAGGGAGCCCGATGTGGGACTCGATCCCGCGTCTCCAGGATCATGCCCTGAGCTAAAGGCAGGCACTTAACCTCTGAGCCACCCAGGCATCCCTCTAGAATGCTTATTTTTAACTTTGAAAGCTATTCTTTGTCCATTGCTGGGACACTAGCTTGCATGTTTTGACCCTAAAGCAGTTGCATGTTGAAGCCTAGACGGAGAATGCACACAAGGAGAGAGGTACCTTCTAGAAACAGAGAACATAGCTGTAGAGAAAAGAATACCTGATACAATTCAAAGTGTGGACCATGGACCAGCAACACCCTGTAACCTGGAAGCTTGTTAGAAGTGCAGAAACATGGGGCACCTGGGTGGCTCAGTGGTTGAGTGTCTGCCTTTGGCTCAGGTTGTGATCCTGGGGTCCTGGGATCGAGTTCCACATCAGGCTCCCTGTGGGGAGCCTGCCTTTCCCTCTGCCTATGTCTCTGTCTCTGTCTCTGGGTCTCTCATGAATAAATAAATAAAATCTTAAAAAAAAAGGAAATGCAGAACCTTGGGCTCCATCCCAGACCTACTGAATCAGAATCTGCATTTAACAATATTCCTTGGTGATTCCTATGCACACTCAAGCATGAGCAGTGCTATTTTAGGCACTATTAAAACTAGAAGATGTGCATGTTCTCCTCTAGAGTCACCTCACTGCATAATACCATTTGCCATCACTATGCCCCAAGTCATTTCCGAGCGTTTGAAAGAAGCCTCCCAGGAAAGTGTTTGCACGGACTTGCATAGAGAAGTTAAGATCAGAAAGGCAATAACGAGATAATCAAGCAGTTAATGGTAGAGCTCTAACAAGCCACACAGTTGATAAGCTCTGTGTGGTTAGAATGGGAATCCCCAGTGCTTTAAGGGCTGACCCTGAACAATTATAGGCTGACACAGGGATTAGAGCAGTGACGCATTGGCAAGTTTTGGGTGAATCAGCATGAGATAACGCTGGCTAGAGACAGATGAAAGGATATGATCACTCATTAGGTGTGGGGTTGTGCCTTCTTTTTTTTTATAGCAAGTCCTATCGTGTCTGCACCCGAGTGTTAAATGCTGTGAATAAGAGAAGTGCTTGTTTTATGTTGACCTTGGGTGGCCTACAGGACCTGGCTTTTAACTCTTATATTATGGACTCATTTTGGAGCTGACTCATTCTCAAGGTTCAGAAATGATGATATTTGACCTTGTGCATTTTAAAAGTGAGGCATAATTTAGCTACAATAAATTGCATAAATCTTCATTTCAATTAAGTTTTGACAACTGTATGTATTAACCATCCAAAACAAAATGTAGAACATTTCCATCATCCTGGAGAGCTCCCTTGTGCCCCTTTCTGCTCAATTCAACTACTGTTTTGATTTTCATCACCATACATTATTTTGCCTGCCTTAGAACTTCATATAAATGGATTCATGCATATCTGCTCTTGTGCTTCTTTCACTCAGCATAATATTCTTAAGAATCATCCATATTGTTTTTTATATATCATATTGTTTATCGCGGAGTAGTATTCTGTTTTATGAACATACAAAGTTTAGCCACTTCCATGCTGATGAAGGTAGTCTTCAGTTTTCAACTTATCAGTAAGCCTTCTTTGATCATTTGTAAACAGGTCTTTGTGGACATATATTTTTATTCATTTTAGCTAATTACATAGGAGTGGAATTGCTGGATCTTAGGAAAGACGCATGTTTAACTATTTGAAACTACCAAATGGTTACTTGAGACTGGTTGTACTATTTTGCACTCTGAGCAGAAGAAATGTATGGGAATTCTAGTTGCACCATATCCTCACCAATACTTTTATGTCAGTCTCTTAAGTTTTGGTTTAATTTGCATTTCCTTGGTAACCAGTGGCATGGGACACTACTATTTCATGTACTTATTTGCCTTTCGTATCATCCTCTTTTGCAGAGGGTCTGTTCAGGCAACTCTTTTGCTCAATTTTATTGAGTTTTTATTTTTCATTGTCAACTTGTGAGAATGTCACAGATGGATTTCTTTCAACTTAGCTGGCATGCCCCCTGCCTTCAGTATCTTAGAGCCCAGAGTGCCTTGATGCCTTTTTCTCAGTTCTGTTTTTGGAGATGGCTGCCTTGCCCTTGGGAAAGGCCCTGTTCATCTAAGGGAAAAATCTTTTTGCTGCTCTGTCCCAGCCTTCAGCATGATACCACTGAACACTTGGTAACAACCTGTGGGAATGATCTGATTGGTCACTGCTGACTAGCTCCGTGGCTGAGCTCCTTGGCATTCTCTTCTATCACGCCAGACCATGTGCGGCCATTGCACATTCACTGCGATCTTGACTAATTTCTCCTTGGCCCTTTGATATGGATTTCTTCTGCACTCATCATTCTACTCTGAATGAGAACAGTTATGGCTCTCTTCTCAGCTAGGAAGGGCTCATGGTTCTTTGGAAAGTGGTTCATTTCAGTTGCTTTGCATTCCCCATTCTCAGATGGATTTTACAAAACTTTGATTTTATAGCTCATCAGGCTTGTCCGGGTGGTTAGGTGAGAATGATGCTCTCTCGACTTTTCTACACTCTAGCCAGAAGCAAAGCCCTGTACATTTCCTCTACTGCATTCCTTCCTGCAGTGTGCTAGGAATGTTCTCTGGACTAAAACCTAGAGAGAGACCACTTTAGACATAACAAGCCAGAAGGTTCACAGTAACCCAGTGTGGATACCCTGGAGTTAGAACACCCAAACTATATTATACTTTTATGTTAATAATTTAAAGGTTAAATTAGCATCCAGCAAACCATGACAGCAGTTGTCCCTGAACACACTACTTAACATAACTGTGACTCAGTGTTCTTGTCCATAAGCAGGAAATAAAAAGAGGCCTTGCATCACAGGGTTACTAGATGACTAAACAAATATATTTAAGGAGTTTAGAAGCATACTTCTAAGGCACATAGCAAATGCCTGATAAATGAAACACTAGCTATTATTAATAATATGTTACTACTAGGGCGCCGGGGTGGCTCAGTTGGATAAGTATCCAACTCTTGATTTAGGCTCAGGTCATGATCTCAGGGTTCTGGGATCGAGCCCCAAGTTGGGCTTCACACTCAGTGGGCAGTCTGCTTGAGATTCTCTTTTCCTCTCCCCTGGCTCTTTCTAAAATAAATAAATCTTAAAAAAATATGTTGCTACTGATGACAGTAGTTATAGCATAAAAATTTCCTTTATCAAGGACCTACTTCTTAGCCCCTTTCATGTAGGTCCTTGATAAAGGAAATTTAACCTTAAGTTAGAGCTTTCTGTAGGGATCAGTAAGAGTTAGCAGATATAGCCAAGCAACACTGTAGTCAGTATTCCAGTTCCACAAACAAATCAGAAAATTGCGGCTTAACAGTTGGTACCCAGCGTTATAGTTAATATTGTTTAGCAATATCTTTAGCCCCCCCCCCCGCCTTTGGGTGGGATTGTACCTTTGTGCCTCCTTGACAGGAAGCAGAGCTGTATGACTTGCATCGGGCAATGAAATGTGACCAAAACGTATCACTTCTGGGCAAGTCTTTTTTAGTTTCTTTGCAATGCAATATGCTTTCTTCACCCTGCCACCCTTGAACTAGGGAAGTTCAAGTGGCACAGCTTCTTAGTGAGGGTGATTTGGAGCAGTCATGGCAGGCTCATGATGAGTATGTCGAATAAGTTCAAAAATGAACGTTTGCTTTAGAACACAGAATTGAGGCTGCTCATTCTGTCATCATCCGTGTGCCTATCTTGATTGATTTAGTACTTTCAGCATATAGTCCAGACTGTGCTCTGCTCCGGTTGGGCAGGATTGAGTCTAGTGGATGCACTGGCCAAGCAGAGAACTTCTAGAGACTGGAGTTTGGATGGAGGGGTAGCCAAAGGCATGGGCGCCAGAGATTGAGTTCAAACCATATCGAAGACAAAGTGCCAAATATCCAAGTGTCCAGATCTGCCCAAAGTGCAGGTGTGGGACTGGCAGCAGGAGACAGGAAATAGAGCTGGAAAGTCTGGAGCTGAATAAAGGCAGGGATGGAGCAGGAACTGAGGAACAAACCCTGGAACCAGATAAGAGGGTCTGTCCACAATGTTTCACTGTGTAGCAGAGAGAGAGCCAAAGTGTAGTCTCTCCGGGTGCAGCTGTTTGGTGTGTGATGGGCTGCTTGGCTGGAAGTCACAAGGTAGAGTCAGCAACACCTTGGGGCCATTTCTCCTTGGATGTATCAGTCTTCATACGAGCAAGATTCCTTGGTACCTCAAGGTTTGAAGAACATCACAGAAATTCACTGAGTTCTGGATGTTTGTGCTTATTCTTTTCCTTATGCTGAGAATCTCCCAATCCAGATTTAAAGAGCGATCACTCTCGGATTAGCTCAAGAATCCTACTCACTCTGCCAGAATCACTTCTGAAACATCAAAACACGTATTTTGGCTCCCTTTTAAGGTACCATGTAATGTACATCATATAAAATGTTACCAGTACAGAGCTGTCCATGTATGTTTTTAATTGGGTCAGCAATGTTAACACAGCAGCAGTGTAAGCAGAGCATTTAAGAAATTTTTCCCAATCCTTTTGGAATTCAGCTCATGGGCTTAACAGACATGTATTGACATAACTAACTTGTTCAGCATGTCTTTCTGTAAGTTATAAGTGAAGAGAAAGTAAAGCTTTGCATTAAACTAACAGATGAGATTTTTGTATTAGGGATAATATACTAATATGATAACACACTAATAGGATACATATCCCAAAGTGCAGTTTCATCATTTAATGCAAAGTTACCTCCTACCAGGAAGTGAAGATTATTTTACAGAAAATATAAATAATGTGAAGGCTTTCTGGACACTCAGCAGTAACCTGGGATGTGAAATAATTTAACATGCACCACTTGCCATGTACAGTCTCCTAGTGTTGAAGATGATCATCAGGATTCTGTGGTGAATGGACTGTCAGGGCTGGGGAAGTGTGGGCAATTCCAGTTATGATAACCAGGGACTAAAAGTTTGTTTTAGTTCTCAGTTGGCCCCATAATGAACTAGAAAGGTAGAAAATGGTTCCATGAGTCTGTTTCTGTTTGCAGCTGTGAAGTTGTTTAATGTTATTACTTATTAGTTAAAATTGTCTGCTTTTTTTAGACAGTTGACTTATTATGGTAATAATGTGCACTGATCTTCTCTAGTACATCTACCAATACACAGTAGATGTTTAATAAATGTTTGTTGAAAGTGATTTTATAAGTACATTTATAAAGGTTGAAATTGGGGCACCTGGGAGGCTTTCCCGGGGTCCTGGGATCGAGTCCCACATCGGGCTCCCTGCGTGGAGCCTGCTTCCCCCTCTGCCTGTGTCTCTGCCTCTCTCTCTCTCTGTCTCTCATGAATAAATAAATAAAATCTTAAAGAAATAATCAGAAAGCCAAAAAGAACCTTCTATAAGAAAAAAAATTCAAAGCAATCAGAAATATTTGAATAGTTTGTAATATACGTGTGTGATAGGCATGACATACATTATGGTTATAAATATATAAATAGTTTACAGGAAATATCTCTAAAGAAATATTATCAAATAATCTCTGGGTGTTTAGAGGAAGATTTGTACAAGAAGGATAGATTCAAGGAGAAGAGCTGCCTTAACTTATTTTATTGCTTCTTTGCTAAAGGTATTTACTCAGAACATCAGAAGTAAAGCTTTAACGTCAAATGTCTGGAGAAATTTAAATATATGTGAATGCGTGTGTTTAAATTGAATAAGAATGTTGACAGAAATAAATCACTTTTAGAGAGAATTCCCAGGACCTAGTCCCTTTTAGGAAAGCTCTCCTGGTCCTTGTGCAAATACACGATCCTTTAAAGTACTAGCGCACGTAATTTATGGGTTTATGTCTGTATGCCTCTGTTTATTTTTGGCATAAAAATCCTTGCTTATAAAAAGGGTAGTTAAGCATGGTACTACATAACTGTGATCCCTTTTGCCTGACTTAAGAATTTGTACTTAAGGAACATAAACTAAAGTCGAAGGTAATTCAATTAACAGTCTGAACACACAAAGGTAGGCTTGCTTCTCAGCTTTAAGGTACAAGCAGCACCATCAGATTATAGCAGTGATTACACCATGTGTACACATTCTTCAAAATTTCATGAATCACAGGGCCAAGCTCCAATTTGTGATGTTTGTCTGTCTCTGAAGAATCAACTGAAATGGTCATCCTGAAGCCAAATAGTTCCACTCCAAAAAAAAAAAAAAAAGTTTCACTCCTTGTCTAACCTCACAAAAGTCATCACCTCCATTCGCAGATGCAGAGCCAGGTCCCCCTGTTTTCTTACCGCTCATGCTAATTCATTGCCAAACTCCATGGATACCAGTTCTGAAATGGCTCTTGAACCTGTCCACTCCTGCCCATTTTCCTTGCCAGTGTTCCACTTTGGAATGCCATCTTCTCTTGCCCGTGCCAGTGTCAGTGGGCTTGTACACGTTCTCCCTGCCCCCATGCTGTCTCCTCTGACCTCTCCTCCACTTTGCATAGGGCCATACTTTTAATAAATACAATTGCACCAAAAAGAGTGCTGTGAGTCTCGGTTTAAACATACTTCCCCAGGCCATCCCTGGTTTCCGCTCCCTTCCTTCGCCTTCCTGAAGCCTCTGTAATTCCTCTGTTGTGACTAGTGTTACTCTTCACTGTGACTCCCGGTATAGTCATCTATTTCAGTAAATCACAAGCTCTCTGAGGGTAGGGCCTGTGCTCCTCTTGTGTACCTCTGAGTCCGTGGATTCCAGCCTAGGATGGACTTGCAAATTATAAGGAATTTGTCACAGCTCCGTAGTATGAGAGCAGTTCTTGAGCTGAGGCATGTACCAGCACTCTGTAACATAGTGATATGCTATTTGTCTCATGCAAGAACACTTATGTCTCTAAAGGAAAATCTCCTGAACTGGTGTATCCCAACAGGCTTTATTTTAACTAGCAAGAATAGTAAAATCTTATAAATTTCTACTTGAATAAGGATGCCAACTTAAATTCCTTCTCTTCTTGACTTTAACTAAAATGCTAGTAAAGGCAGTTCCAAATACTTGTATTTTAGGCACGCTTTATGACATCTTAATATGGAATTACATAGAACTACGGTATAAAATGTGATACGAAAATCTGCACATGTGCGGAAGGGGGTGTGGCATTGTTTCCCTTAACTGTTAACATGTTAGACAACTTTTCATGTTTTTTCTTATTTCTTCCTCTAATGCCTTATTTACAGATTTTTCCCTGTGACTGAAAAATCTGGTTTAGTTTAGGCTAGAAGAATGTGATATAGGAAGAAAAATTACATGTGTCTCTCTGTGTGTATTTGTATGTATGTATATATGATGATGGATTAATGACTATTACGAGCAATAAGAAAAATGGAATGTGTGGGAGTTTGTGGAGCAGAAGTTCATTCATGGCTCTATTGTGAAGGAAAGGTCATTGTCAGTTCAAATGAAATCTTTTTTTCCCCAGCTTTATTGAGATATAATTGACATATAACACTGTGTAAGTTTAAGGTCAAAGGAAATCTTGTCTTCATTGTACATGTTAAAAATGAGTAGCATTGAACAGACTTGGTCCCTGCTCTGAAAATAGTAGAATTAAATGTAATTCTTCTTGCAGAAATAAAAAATACTCCTTTAATTATGGCCACTGATAAATTTGGTATAAAATCTCACACAAGAAATCTAAACTTTAAACATATATGTATGTACAGAAATAATGATAGATGAAATGGTAATAGTCTGGGGGAAGCAGGATGGGAGTGAGAAAGCGGGTGGGGGTACGGAGGAAGTAAGAAGGCCCTGAGTTGATAGTTGCTGAAATTGAGCGTTGGGTACATAGTGGGTTGTTATATATTCTGACCTTTGCATATCTTTGAAAGTTTCTGGGATGCCTGGGTGGCTCAGTGGTTGAGCATATGCCTTCAGCTCAGGTCATGATCCTGGAGTCCTGGGATTGAGCCCTGCATCGGGCTCCCTGCAGGGAGCCTGCTTCTGTCTCTGCCTCTCTGTGTCTCTCACAAATAAATGAATAAAATCTTTTAAAAAAGAGAGAAAGTTTCCATAATAATGTTTTTACAGAGAAGAAAAATCCTCTATATAAAAGTAGAAATATCCTGAAGCTAGTAAAACTTAAGCCAGAGGACCCACCACTGAATGGGTCCCTTCGGGAAGGGTGGGAGTAGCCCCTGTGGTGCTTGCAAATGTTTATGTGCCTTTGTTTTGGAAAATTTGACAACATGAGATAATTTAACCACAGTGGGCTAAGACTGCTGTCTCTTCCCATTTCAGAATCCCCTCCATTGTGTTTCCCTTCATGGTGAGGGGTGTTTGAGAGGCTGTGAGTTTTTGAGAGATTGAGCTAAAGGAAAGTTGGGTTGGGGATACAAAGAGCTAAGTTTCAATGTCTTTACACATGCGTGAAAGATACAGATTTCAAATTCCCAGCAGCGATGTGCATGTTGACACCACCATAATTATTGGTGAGAATATTAATTTATTATCAATCTTTTCCGTGTCTCTTGGCACTGGGTCATTGTGCTAGCATAGGGCTGGCCCCTAGCAAGGCTCCTTCTGTCCCGGCTCCTGACTCTGTGTTGTGACTGGGCGCATAGGACCACAGACTGTATTGGAGGATGAGTGTGCCCCACGGTACCCGGCATGAAAGCATGCAGGTGGGAGAGGAAAAACAAGGCTGGAAATGGGTGAAGCCAGAAGCCAGTCTATGGATGATTTTTCCAACCGACAGATGTGTAAAGTTAAGATGCTTCAGATTTGGTTCCTGTTGATAACCTGGTTAAACTAGGCATCCTTTCCAGTCAGAAATATGCTCAAAAAGACTGCAAATATAATTATTAAATGCATCATGCTTTTTTTGCATTTTTATGGACATCAAGAGAAATACAATTTATCAAAATACTGCATTGATAGTGCCCAGACCTCTGCTACCGGAAGTGTAAACTTGAGTTTGACTATGTGTAGCTGCTTAAATAGCCATTCATTGTATATGTTAGCTTTCTAATGCATTTTTTCCCCTGAAATAGTGTGGGATTCCAAATTTGGAGGAACATAAAACTACCTCTGATACAACAAAATGACCTGAAGCACGGACGTGTACATGCAAAGACACACACACAACACACACGCGCACACACACACACACACACACACGGTGGTGGATTGAACCAGTAGAATGAATGTTACAGGCATTCAGACATTAGTAAGTGGACGAAAATGTTGCAGTCTAGTGAATACTCCTGTGAACTGAAAGATTTTTGGAAGCCCCCTTCCACAGTGACTTAAAATACGTAATGTGCTCCTTGAGGATAAAATTTAAAATAAAATGAAATCAGATGCGTTTCTAGGTTTGAAACCAAAGTTTCTTACTACTTTAAATTTGAGCCGTTTGTGAAGATGGTTTCAAAGATAACAATCTAAGTCTTTTTTTAAAAATAGAGTCCCTCCAGAGAACTGAAGCGTAGCCAAATCCCTCAACATAGAATAGAATAGTCACTTGAAAGAGAAAAGCAAGTCATCCTGTTTCACTCGGTTATTTTCTCTTCCAAATATGGAATACAGGCATCTAGAAAGCAGGGTAACAGTGAGTTAATATTCATCATGTTTTGTTTATTTTGGCTTTTAAAATACCCATTTCTTAAATTTCTGCTTTCTATAATTTCTATATTTACCCAAGCAGCCTTATATCTTTTCCAAGTTTTTGCTTTAGAATGAAAATCTTAGTCCGTCTTCCTCAGGTTTTCCTTCTTTCTTCCCAGACATTGTTCATTGTTTTTTCTAAGATTCTGTTTACTCAGAGCATGCCGGCAGGATATTTTGTTTTTGAAACAAGATTTAAACACATTAACATACAATCAATGATGTGTATAATATGTATGGGTGAATGCAATTACATGATCCATTTGTATCTTCCATAGCTAAGTGCAGGATGCCAGTTGGTTCTTGGTTTGTAAGTGGTTATGCCTTTGATTAAATTATCTCAGCTAGCTATGCCTATAATGGCCTAGAAGTCTTTTTTCTTTTCTTCCCTGAATTTTCTAGGATATTGTTATGTATAGGGCCTCTCTGAGATAGGGTTTCCCAAATATCAAAGAATTTTCTCACAAACCTAGCTCTTACAGCTGCATTCAAGTATAGCAGCAGTCAATGTACATAGGGTAAGCAACACTCTGCAGTGATGGCAACCTGCGAATCTCCATGGCATAGCCCAAGTACGGTTGACATTGTGTGGGGAAAGGCTCTACTACATTCAGATATTCAGGGGCCCAGATTCCATAAGTTTTTATGGCTCTACCCTTGCCTGAGGCCTCTGGATTTGATGAGATCATCTACAACCAAATGGTAGAAGAAGGAAGAAAGAATGCATGGAGACCTGTGCAGGGTGTGGGTGCGGGGTGTGGGTTCAGGGACCTGGCATAGTGGCATCGACATTATGTGGACCAGAATTCAGTCATATGCCTGGCGGCATTGCAGGGAAGGCTGGGAAATCTGTAACAGTGAGGCCAGGTGGGCAAGAAATAGAGTTCGGTGAGTTCATAGCATTGTCTCTGCACACACCATACAGGGATTTCAGTGTCCCATGCTTTGTGGATGTTTAGCAATATCCCTGGCTTCTACCCACTAGGCGCCAGTAGTTCTCCTCAGATCTGACAACCAAAAAGATTTCTAGATATTGCCTAATATCCACTGGGGGTCCAAGCATTCCCACTTGAGAACAATTTGGCTAGAAACTTCAGCAACAGGCAACACTTGCCATGATAGCAGCTTCTCCATGAGCAAGGGATGTTACATTTGTGAGGTGAAAAAGTTAGGAGTGCGTTTAATGCTGATGGAAGTCCAGATGCTGACACTTCCTCTTGGGAATAATATACTTGCTGTGGGCGTTTTACTATCTATTCTTGATGATCTGTCCACTTCACAAAATATCTCTGTAGTTGAGAGCTGGTATATGGACCCTATTTTCCCCAAAGTTAATAGTTCAGCTTTTTCAAGTGTTTCTTATGGAATATATAGTCATGGAATAAAAAGATCATAGTTAATAATAATTTGTTTATTATTTTTTGGAAACTTTGACCAGCAGGGAAGTATGAGGATTTTTAGAAATCACCAGGGTACAGTGAAAGTTGCCAATAAAAATGTAAAATAATACAGATGTTGTTATGAAGCAGAAACATGTTATGTTTTAAATAAATCAGTATCCTTAACTATTAGCAAGAGAACTTGAGTTTTTAAAAAAGAACAATGGCATTATAATTTTATTATCTTTTTCCTACACATCTGGAATTTTGAAAACTTTTTGAATAAAAAAAAATCCCATTAGATTATTTAAGTCATTTTTGAGTTTAATTGTAGTTTGGAGAGTATATGGAAAAGTTCTGTTTCAAATCTCTTCTTTTACAGAATCTTTTTAACATTTTCAAAGAATTTATCTGTGAGTTATTATCTAATATATGTAGGTGAAATTCAGAGATAGTCTACAAATTTTGTTTTAAAATCACACTTATTACTTTTCTTTATATAACTATAAAATTTGAAAAATAGAAACAAATATGAAGAAAATAAATGTGATTTATAATATTTGTATACAATTTTTATAGTGTTTTTTTCTTTGCTTATATTTTAGTGGCTCCCCAACTTAAATGTGCATAAGAATCATAGGAAGAACTTGTTTAAAAACCATGTTCCACATTCACTACAAAAGAAGGATACAATATGGGGCCTGAGAAACAGCATTTTAACAGATACTCCAGATGATTCTGATTCAGATGGTCTATAAAAAGCACTTAGGAAAATCTAATATATGTTCTTATATTGCCATAATACCAGTACCATACATTGGCTGGTTAGGGGAGGGAAGAAACTGGATTTGTACCCTTGCTTTGTCTATTTTAAAGAGCCCCACCCCCCTTATAAACATCAATTCTTTCTACAACAGTTAGCTTCTATTTAAAGATACAGCATTCCTTTTAGTCTTTCAGTAGCCTTTTGGGTTATTTTCCATGAAATGATAATCACTCAGTGTCTTTTGCCTTATTTGGAAAATACATGATTAATTTATTTAAGATTTAATAATCTCCCTTGAACAACTAGAATACTTGTATTTCTCTTGAGATGTGTTAACTCTAGGTGGGAAATAAGCAGGGTGGGGGGAGGCAGTGTGAAACACACAGTGTCAGTGTGCAAGGAGAGGAGTGGTATAGACCTTGGTGAATTGGGGGTGGGTGGAAATCTGTAGTCAATAGCACCTGTTAAAGTACACAGGCAAACGAGAAGGAGATGCCTAGGTGACCCCAAGTTTGTGAGTCTGATCAGCAGAGAGGAGCTGTGTTGGAGAATTTAGGGTTATGGGGGCGAGGAATATAAAAGGGGAAGGATAATGCCAAGTTTCAGGGGTCATTGGATCATCCATCAGAAATGTGTATAAGCAGTTTAGAAATTTTGAACTATGCTTAAGAAATCAGTCAAGGATTGAAATAGAAAAGTAGGAGCCAGGAATGCCTGGGTGGCTCAATGGTTGCGTGCCTGCCTTCAGCCCAGGGGGTGATCCTGAAGTCCCGGGATCAAGTCCCACATTGGGCTCCCTGCATGGAGCCTATGTCTCCCTCTGCCTCTCTCTCTGTGTGTCTCTCATGAATAAATAAATAAAATCTTAAAAAAAATAGAAAAGTAGAAGCCAAAGAGGTGAATGGACAAACCAAAAGAGAGTAAATATTAAAAGAGGGCTGAAAACTAAACTGTGAAGCATGCCTTCATTTAGAAGCCTGGGGAGGGAGGGGCACCTGGGTGGCACAGTTGGTTAAGTGTCCAGCTCTTGGCTTCCGCTCAGGTGGTGAACTCAGGGTCATGGGATTGAGCGTGGAGTCTGCTTGGGACTCTCTCCTTCTCCCTCTGCTCCTCCACCCTGTCCCGTGTGTGTGCACGTGCTCTCTTTCTCACTCTCTGTCTCTCTCTCTCTCTCTTTAAAATAAATAATTTTTTAAAAGAAGCCTGGGGGGATTCCTGGGTGGCTCAGCAGTTTAGCGCCTGCCTTTGGTCCAGGGCGTGATCCTGGAGTCCTGGGATGAGTCCCGTGTTGGGCTTCTGGCATGGAGCCTGCTTCTCCCTCTGCCTGTGTCACTGCCTCTCTCTCTCTCTCATTAATAAATAAATAAAATCTTTAAAAATAAAAATAAATAAAAATAAGCCTGGGAAGGGGGAAAAAAGGAATAAAGTGGATAAGAAGTGGACAGAGAGGAAGGAGGAACACCAGGAAAAAACCCTTACCTGTAATCAAGGGAACACATGTCCAGGAGGGGCAAAGCCAGTAGACTTGAAAGATTGAAACAAAGTTATTGAGCTTGGGGCCAGATTCCATTGGTGACCTTTGATAAAAGAACTGTTATTTAAGTAAATTTAAATTACTGAAAAGCCAGGAGATTATAAGAGAACTGAAAATTCAAAATCACAGCAAAAATTTGATTCCTCCATCTACGCCTCAGCCTCATGAGTGCCTTAATTTGTTTGTTGATTTCTGCCTGCAGGATAAGTATTCCCCTACATTTTTCTCTTAGTGACCCCTTTAATGTAATCAGTTTCATATCCATGGTGCTCCTCCGTGACCCTCATTTGAAGCTCTCTCAGCAAGGTGGGACGCTTCAGTGGAGTCCATTGGTTCAACTGGCAATTCACACCTAAGGCAGCTTGTCATCTCCTGACTGGCTTCTTGATGGGGTATGCCAGGAAATGAGAGAGGAGTTGAACTAACTTTCTATAACCCTTTCATTTAACATCTACATTACAATCACTCTCCTTTTGCTTAATCTTACCTCAAATATTAAAACCACCCAATTCAACTTATCAGATCCCTGAAACAACTTAATAAAATGATATAATTCAGACAGTTGGAAAAGGCACATGGTAGGGGATGATATGTACCTGCTTCCATTCTTTTCTAAGATTCAAAGCACATATTTAAGAAACCAGTTAACTTTCTTCAGTGAGTCCTATTTCGTTGTAGTAGCTTCTCTACTGGAAACTAGTTCTTGTATTGTTATATGGCCATGAACCTTTACTTAGCTTGGAAAAACTAAATAACCTGTAAGTTGCAGAGTTGAATTTGCATCCTGTTTGGTCTGACTCCATAGCCAATAATATTTCTACCATACTATGCTACCTTGACAAGTCATTTTTCTCTTCAAATTTTGCTTTATAAAAATGGATAGTTGACATATTTTCTTTTTGCTGCCTCCTATAGTACATAAATACAGGTAAGAAATAAAACCAAGAAACCACATTATCAAATTGATTATGTATGATCCAAATGCTTAGGAATGAAACATTTAACCTTATCCTTATTCACTATGCATTAGCAGCCAAGAACAAGTCCTAGTTTTCTAATGTACCTCTTGATGAGCTAAAAAAAAGGACTGTAATGAGCTCATCTTCTATAATACATCTCTAGTGTTTATAAATATTTTATACAAAGTCAATTCATGGAGTCAAACTTCTACAACCAGATTATAGGACCTGACAGATCCCATCTTTTAAGGCAAAGTTGAAAATGTCTAATTCAAAGCCATCATAAATTATTTATATGTAAGTTAAAATTTTTAAAGTCTCATTTTTGGCTTGTCCTCATTTTCAGAGAAGGAATGGGTTGTTCTGGACGATAACAAATTATAAGTATAGTTATATGAGATGTCAACTTATTTCCAGATATTGGGTTGTGGAATACTCCATAAAGCATGCTGGGAAACTTTGTATTTTATTTCTGGATTTGAACACTCTGAGTCATGGGCCAGTGTGAGGTTGAGGACACCATGTCTAGGAAAGATGTGGGTTTGGTTCTGAATGGTGGATATGTCCAAGGCAATATGATCTGGCTGCTGGGTCAGTGTCAGTCACTGGAAGGACAGACTTTGTGGTCGTAGATGGTGAGTCCTTCAGAGCAGGACCCCAGGCAATAGCTGTGGGTCTATGGGAAATGGTACCCATGATTCAGGGGACAAAGTTGGCCAGAGTTGGGAATGTGTAGGTATCACAAGAGAGCTCTGGGCTATCCCAGTGGAGAACGCAGAGGGTAAGTATGAATGCTACAATGGGAAGTGTGGGAATTATGATGGCCAAAACTTGAGTAGCCCTGTCTCCTCCTGGTGGTAGGATATGGTATTCCATGGCTACAAACTAAGTGGCCTTCAACCTACAATGATAATTTCAGTTACAAAGGGCTGAGAAAGAGGAAAGCTAACAACTTCCAATCTGTTGGTCTTTAATCCTATAGTTCCACAACCTTAAATATTTTATTTTTATTTTTTTTTTGAGAGAGAGTGAGCAAGAGTGAGTGAGCGGGGAGAGGGAGAGGAAGAGAGGGAGAGAGAGAGGGAGAAGGAGAGAGAGAATCCCAAGCTGGGTGTGGAGCCTGACGTGGGGCTTGATCTCACCACCCTAAGATCATGACCTGAGCCAAAATCAAGAGTTGGATGCTTAACCAACTGAGCCACCCAAGTGCCCCTTAAATACTTTATTTTTATGTGTGTGTGATTATGTCTCTCAAAAGTCAGCACAGCATAGTGAATATGAGCACAGACTCTGGATCCAGGCAGCCTGGGTTCAGCTGTGGGCCCTTGAACAAGTTACTTGACTTATTTGTGGTTTAATTTCCTCATCTGTAAGTTGAGAACAGGAGTCCCTATATTATTAGTTTGTTATGAGGATCGAATGAGTTAATATTTGTAAAGCACTTGGAACCATGGCTGGCATAGAGTAAGAGTTCTCTATTACATTGTGAAAACTAAAAATAAAACTTTATAGTGGGTCCATTTGTAGCAGTCTCTAATAGAGGCATTGTTTAAAGTGCAAATTCTGGGGTGTCACCATAGACTCAAATTCTTTAGGGTGACCTTAGAAATCTGTATTTCCCAGGAAATTCTATTGGCCAAAGTCAGATTTGGTAATTAAATAAGCAATGTCTCTGGTTCACAGTAGATTTGAAGTCATTAGAAAATTATTTTCTGACTGCTTTATTAAGAAAGACTCTTAACATGGGACAAAGCTTGATTGCTTATTTGGCACAGAAAGGATATAAGCAAATCAGATTCTTCCTCTTCTAATTCCAGGTGCAAATATATCTCTTATGAATTATAGAAGCTACTCTCAGGCAACTTTTGGCATGTCATTTACTAGGACTAGCCTGGAATTTGGTTTGGGTTATCACATGTTTATAATACAATATAAAGGAAATACAGTTGTTCCAAATGTTAAAAATCCTAAGAAGATTGCTCAATTTTTAAGGGAAAAAAAAAACACTGTGATAAGCAATCGCTAAATGTTCATGAGTACATTTTTTAATAGTGTAGTCATGATAGAAAACCAAACAAGAGAGTCTCCACAAAAATTCAGCCAAATATAGCTGCCAAGACAGTAATGTTGCATTTTAGCAATAATAGGACTTGTTCTTAGTTAAAACAAAAACAAAACCAAAAATGTGATCTGTTCTTCTATAAGTGAGTTCAATAGAGCAGGAATATACAAATGACTTATTTGAAAAGAAAACAGAAAATAATTTTTTACTCCTGTTGTAAGTATTTATGGGCTGCCCTCATTTGGGCACAGAAGTCCCCATGTATCTTTAATAGATCATGTGCTAGTGGAAATGGATTTATATTGAGCCATTCTTTTTTGTGTTGTGGGCTTTGTTCAGTTTGGTTGCCCTTGTTAGCAGTGTCATTTATTTTCAAGGTGATTGGCTCGAGTTAAGGACCCTTTCTATGACCTTAAAGCAAAGCAGAGTTAATTAACATAGCAGAGGATTCCATTAGCACTTGTATGTCAACCATGAAACCAGATGGGCAAGGTAACCTAACTAAAAATTTAACTGTATCTTTTCTTGCCTGTGGGCTTTTAACACATTCCGATTTATTATTTTTTAAGATTTTATTTATTTATTCATGAGAGACACATAGAGAGAGGCAGAGATATAAGCAGAAGGAGAAGCAGGCTCCCTTAGGGAAGCCTGATGCAGGACTTGATTCCAGTACCCCAGGATCATGCCCTGAGCTGAAGGTAGACGCTCAACCACTGAGCCACCCAGGTGGCCCAACATACCCCAATTAAAAAAAAATTCCTCTCTTCCTCTTCTTTCTAATGTAGGAAGGTAGGTATGGCAGGTTTTATTTTCTGTATTTGCCCCAGCAATATATCCAGTCCCATATGTTCTTCCAGAGCCATGCCATGCTCCTACCAAGAGGTGGAAGCGATTTCTCCTCCTTTGAACTTGAGTAGAACTTTGAGACTGGCTCACCAAGTAGAATGCAGTGGAAGTGACACTGCGTGACTTCTGAGGCCAGGTCATAGATAGTATTATGTCTGTATCTGGCTCAGTCTTTGGGGACACTCACTCTGCTGTGAGGAAGCCTCAGACACATGAGGAGACCATGTGTTCATTCCTGACTGATAACATTAGCTGAGATTCCCTATTGGCAGCCAGTATCAGCTGCCAGAAATGTCAGTGTACTAGCTTCCAGATAATTCCATATCACAATCCTCATCCTGTGACAGCAGCCCCAAATTGCAGAGTTCTAAGCAAAATAACTGTTGCCATTGCTTAAGGTACAAAGTTTGGGGACAATTTCTTTCTTTCTTTCTTTCTTTCTTTCTTTCTTTCTTTCTTTCTTTCTTTCTTTCTTTCTTTCTTTCTTTCTTTCTTTCTTTCTTTCTTTCCTTTTTTTTTAAAGATTTTGTTTATTCATGAGAGACACATACAGAGAGAAAGAGAGGCAGAGATACAGGCAGAGGGAGAAGCAGGCTCCATGCAGGGAGCCCAATATGGGACTTGATCCTAGGACTCTGGGATCACGCCCTGAGCCAAAGGCAGATGCTGAAACTGCTGAGCCACCCAGGTGTCCCTTGGGGACAATTTCTTAATCAAGATGAGAGAACCATAACTCTAGGGCTTCCTGTTCTGGTGGTGTGTATACTATTTTTTTTTTAATTTTTCCTTCAGGAGACAAATAAGAGGCCCTCATTTATAAAAGCCAGGGAGAACAAGATAAAGGCTCAAAGAATTCAAGAAGTAAGTAAAGTAAAATTCCTAAGCCACAGAAATAAGATCTGGGAGTTCTGAAAGCAGTGGAGATGGTTTCCCCCTCCCAGCTTGGCCTTGAAGAAAGAGCAGGACCTCTGACAGGGCTGGCAATGTGGGGGCCTATGGACCAAATGCTAAGCTCAGCGATCTTGGGAGTAGTGGTAAAGGCTGTTATAATCCCAGGTGGGGTGTGAGGCCGAGGGGAAATGGTATCAGAAAAGCCAGCTCCTCTCAGATGGGCCATGGGCCATAAAAGCCGGGTGATATGCTATATGTTGGCAAATTGAGCTCCAATAAAAATAAATTAAATAAATAAATAAAAGAGCCAGAGCAAAGAGAGATGGCCAAGCTATAACCACATACTAAAAGACATTCTTGGAATCCTTGTCAGTGCCTGGAATCCTTGTCTGATCCTGGAAAGGCAAAGGGACTTTCAGAATTTCTTCTGATGAAGCTTTTATGTGTATGTATGTGAAAATTGGTAGTCATTTGTTTTAGTATCGTTTATCAACTGGCTAATTTGCTGGTTAGTCCTTTTCTTACCAGTTTGAAATATTGCATTCTCATATACCAAATATTTTTATGTATTTGGTTTTGCTGTTTTCTTCCATTAGTCTGTCTTCCTATAACCACCAATATGATTCTGTTTTAATAGTTACATATTTATATTTTAACATCTTGTAGAGAAATATCTTATCTTCATTTTTTCCCCCGAAGTTTCTTGGCTTTCTCACAAGTGTATTCCTCCAAACAGGCTCTCAAATCATTTGATGAGATTACCCCCCAAAACTCACTGGGGCTTTGATTGGGATCATCTTGCATATAAATAGTTAAGAATGGCAGATTGAACACACAGGTACCTTAACTCCTCTTCGTCTCATAATCCTACTAAATGAGAGTAAAGGGATGTTTAAAGAGGATATAAGTAGACAAGGACAAAGAATGAGATAGGAGACAACAGTGACAAAATTTTAGAAGTTGGTAGGTAGATGGATGGGAGTTAAATGACTTAACAGACGTGAGAAAGTTGAATCCTAAACTGGAAGTTGGGAAGGGAAGAAATAACCTAATGTACATTGCAGAATCCTCCAAAGGAGTAGGATTTGGCAGGTGGAGAATTGGTTGAAAATCTGTTTAAGAATTTAGTACCTCATATCTCCATTCCAAATTTAGGCAGCTGAGCAAACATCCTTCCCCCATTCTGGCAGGATACTCGAGGTTTATTCTGTAAAGAGGATAAGCAGATGATCTTTGAACACAATACCAGGCACAGCTAAAATGGAGAGACCAAGTAGAAAACATAGGGATTAAGATAAACCTTATATATGGGACTTGAGATCTCTAGCCTTCTTCCTTCATATGACTCAAGAATTTGGCAGCCAGACACGTACCTTCTAGGCAAGAGGTCAGAAGCTTCTCTTCTGGAAACCTAACATCCAAGGGAAATGAGCACAAAATATTCAAATCTGAGGTCTTCCAAATATTACTCTAGAGAGAAAAGCACTGTTGGCAAGCATCTTCCCCAAGAGCTCCCAGTCATCTTTTTTAGTACCCCACTCTTAAATATGACAAGATGGCTAAGGACTGCCAGATATTTATTTTTTAAAAAACTAAGCTGAAATACCAATACAATGGAAAGAAAAAATCAGTAATAACTACTGTTAATGTCTTCAGAGAATATATGAATCCATGAAACAAGAAGTGGATACTGTAAAAAAGAAATATTCAGTGAACACAAAACCTTAGAAGTTAAAAATATGATAGCACAAACTATTGGAAGATATACTCAAGGGAACTCCCTAGAAAGTAAAATAGAAACCAGAAAGGAAAATAAGAAATACAAGATTTTAAAAAAATAGAGATCCATCTAGAATATTCTAGGATAATTGAAGTTCTATGAATAGAGGATAGAAATATAAAATGTAAGGATATCATAATAAAATCATTCAAAAAATTTCCCAGAATTGGAGGCATAAGTGTCCTGATTGAAAGGGATTATTAAGTGTCCAAAACAATGAATGAAGTAGACCAACACCAAAGCACATTATCAAGAGATTTCAGTAAGCAGGAGACAGAAAATAGATTCTGCAAGCTCTCAGGGAGAGAAAAACCAAGTTCATACAAAGTATCAAGCGTTAGATGCCATCAGACTTCTCAGTAGCAATAGCAGAAGCTAGAAAGCAATGGAGAAATAGCTCACTCAAAATTCTGAGGAAGAACAACTTCACACATAGAATCCTATATTCAGTTCCTGAGAAACAAAACTGACTTCCCATGCAGCCCTTTTTCAAGAAACTGAGATGTGCTTCTACAACATTATGGAAATTAGTCAAGAAAAAAGAGACATGGGATTCAGGAAATGGGGACTCCAGAGTAAAAGAAAGGCTAAGGGGATTCCCATGATGGTAACAAAGGGAGATTTCTGGATGACTTCTAGTTATTAGGTATAGTAGTAGGCAGAATTATTCTAAGATGGTCCCCAAGAGTCCCACCCCCTGATATACATATCCTGAATAATCTCCTCCCCTGAGTCTGGGCAGGACCTGTGAACACTGATGGGATATCAGTCCCATGATTAAGTTATATTGTTGAAGGAAAAGAAATTTTGCAGATGTAATTAAGGTCCCTAACCAGTTGAAGTTAAACTAATCAAGAGGGAGATTATCCTGGGTGGATCTGACCTAATTGGGTGGGTCCTTTAAAAGAGGGACTAGAGATTATAGAGTAAAGAAGTCAGAGAGATTTGAAGCAACAGAGTTTCTCTCCTGTTGGCCTTAAAGAAGCAGATGGCCATTTTGTGGAGAGCATCAGTGGGTGGCCTCATTTCTATAACCACAAGGAACTGAAGAGCCACAGGAGTTTGGAAGAAGATTCTGTGACTCAGATGAGAACACAGCCCTGGCCATCACCTTGGTTTCAGCCCAGTGAGAACCTGAATAGAGAACAGTTATGCCAAGCCTAGACCTCTGGGCCAGGGAAACGGTGAGATGATAAATGTGTATTGTTTTAAGCCACTAAATTTTAAAAGATTTAATTTATTTATTTGATACAGTGAGAGAGAGAGAGAGAAAGAGAGCGAGAGCATACACAAGCAGGGAGAGTGGCAGAGGAAGAGGGAGAAGCAGGCTCCCCACCAAGCAGAGAGCCTGACATAAGGCCTGATCCCAGGACCCCAGGATCATGACCTGTGCTGAAGGCAGATGCCTAACTGAATGAGCCACCCAGGCATCCCTAAGCCACTAAATTTGTATCAGTAAATTACTAATGCAGGTACAGAGAGCAGTTAGTCCACATAGGAGCAGCTCAGGACACTGGAGGGATTTATCCAAAGATATAAAATTGTCCCAATGTTTTGGAAGATGTACACAACTTGAGGATAATTGGAAAATATATCGGTAGTTAAGTATATACAAAACTAAGCAATCAAACATAAGACCATTGTTAACTTTAAGAAAAACCAAAACGAACTAGGGGTGGTGGAAGGGGAGGATGGCGGGGGGTGGGGGTGAATGGGTGACGGGCACTGAGGGGGGTACTTGACGGGAGGAGCACTGGGTGTTATTCTGTATGTTGGTAAATTGAACACCAATAAAAATTAATTTATTTAAAAAAAAGAAAAACCAAATTTTTCATGAGACAATAGCCATATATGTAACATGACTCAGTTATAAATAGGATTTACAGAGTCACAATAACATAGAACCCAAATTACATCCTAAGCAAAATTACATGATAAGTACCATAGAGGAAAGTTCCTTGATCCTTTTTAGGCCCCTAGCTGAGTCTGAAAGTTAGATTGACAAAGACAGATTAACAGAAAAGCTTACAAAGTTATTTAATGTAAGTTTTATGTGACATAGGACCTTTATAAGGAAATGAAGACCCAAAGAAATGGCTGAACCTGAATGTTTACCTGCTAGGCTTGGCAAAGTGATGCGAAAATGTGATAGGACATAAAGGAGTATGTGCTAATAATTGTGTTAACTGAAACGAGCATAGCAAGTCCTGTTTGTTCAGATTCCTCTCCATGTCCCTTTGTCTGGAGATAAAGCTGTTCCTTTCCTCCAGGTATGAGAAGGACACCTGTCACATGTTTCTCTGATCAGCTTCAGGGAAAGATCAGAGAGTTCTTGCATGGGCCTTTTCTCAGATTAGTTTCAGCTGGAAATATTCAGTATGGTGAGGTGCCATATTTTGGGGTAGCATTTCCTAAACTCTGTTAATACGTTGGATGGTTGGTGATAGGAATTGTATATGGGAGTAGGGGTGGCAGTGAGATGGAACGAGAACAAAAATCATCTTACTTGGTAGAAGTAATAGCTAATGGCTGGGACTGAACAATTTAGGAGTAGCAATAGATGTCTACCATAGTGGCTTTGGGAAGGGAAAAATTGGAGTCTAGGAGGCAGGTAATCTTTGTTTTTTTTTTTTTTTTTAGACTTTATTTATTTATTCATGAGAGACACAGAGAGAGAGGCAGAGACACAGGCAGAGGGAGAAGCAGGCTCCATGCAGGGAGCCTGACGTGGGACTCGATCCCGGATCTCCAGGATCAGGCCCTGGGCTGAAGGCGGCGCTAAACCGCTGGGCGGCTGCCCTGTAATCAGCTATTGTTATGGACCTTGTTAAAACCTTGGGGAAGTACTTGACTTATTTATTATATGTGAACGTACACATTGGACAAAAGTGAAAATGAATCTAAAGCAAAGAATTGAATGCTCAATAGAATAAAGACAGCTAAGGTTCTTCAAGTGACATTTTCACTTAATTGCATTTTCAAATCCCTCCCCCTTATGGGATATTTATAAATGAACAAGATTATAAATGGTAAAACTCAATTAGTTTATTCCATGTATAAACAAATGCCGCAAAAGAAAATACTTCCTTTTTCCCAGTCACGTACATTTCTCTTGAAAAATGACCATCAGGAAGCTAACCTGACCAAATACACAAGAGCTGCTGCTTCTCGATTTTTAGCACATCATAGAGTGAGAGGACTGTTTCTGTTTACCCTTCTGTTCCTGAGAGTAATTAAAATATTTGTGATAGAGACACCTGGGTGGCTCAGTCGGTTGAGCATCCGTCTCTTGGTTTTGCCTTGGGTCATGATCCCAGGGTCGGGGGATGGAGCCTCTCATCAGGCTCCCTGCTCAGCATGGAGTCTGCTTGGGATTCTTTCCTCCTCCCTCTCCCTCCCCCTCTGCTCCTCCCCGGCTCATGCACATGTATGTGTGCATTCTCTCTCTCTCTCTCAAATTAACAAATAAAATCTTTACAGAATGGAAATACTTGTGATATATTAACACACCTCTGTCTGGTGAAAGATTGAACATCTCAGTGTTTGTTTCTTCAATAATAAGCTTCTCATTTGGAGTAGTAGGAATCTAAATTCATGTGTCTCACACTTTCCACTCTCCAGAGGCTATGATATAGCTGCATCAAGAAAGAGATGTATGGTGGTGGTTTCTGTATCTTCTATTGGATGGTATTCATTAGCTATGCACCAGAACTTGGTGTGCACCAGCAATGTGCACCATTTGCCATTACAGGCACTTGCCATGCAAGTTCCTAAACTTTATTGAGCAGCTGTTTCCATCTCTGTACAAAGGATCACTTAAATGAGGTAACTAGGCAGGGGGCTTAGCACCATGACTAGCACAAAGTGAGAAATCAACCAGCATTAGTTGTTGTAATTGTTATTCAAGCACACATAATTGTCAACAATAAGCATTTGTAGTCAATGTTTAATAAATGTAATAATTAAATTCTAACTTTAACCCAGTAGGAGCTTTTCAATTCTGTATATGGAGTTTTCTCACTCTAACAGGTAAGTGGAAAATCGATCCATTTCTACCATCTTTCTGAAACTCAAGTTTATAAAGCATGGTAATTCATATGTTCTTTTTTTATCCATTTGAATCTGTGCAGTTGAAGGGAACTTTTGATGTCAAGGACAGCTATATCCATAAAAAATGTGACTTTTCAGACTTAGAATTTAATAACAAATTTCGTTATATTCTCAGCCTCTTCAGGGAGTTGGTAGGGAAATTGTGTTTATAGATAGCCACCGATTTCTTATTCTCAGCAGATATGAAAGATCTGATCTGACTTTATCTAGAAACCCACATTACTACATGCGGTTATTATTTGCGTTTATGGAACAGGAAGAAGTGTTAAAGATTTATTTTTATGAAAACTTGATTCTTTAGTCATTAAGGCTTTGGTCAGGGAAAAAGAGAGAATGATAGTTTTCTAGTTCAGACTTTTACAATCACTTTTACCCATTTATTTCTTGCTGAAAAACAAATTTGATTTAAAATTTTTCTTTTAAGATTTTATTTCTTTATTCATGAGAGACACACAGAGAGAGGCAGAGACACAGGCAGAGGGAGAAGCAGGTTCCCTGCGGGGAGATTGATGCAGGACTCTGTCCCAGGACCCCAAGATCACGCCCTGAGCCCAAGGCAGATGTTCAACCACTGAGCCACCCAGGCATCCTTGAAAAACAAATTTTAAGGCACAAATACCTGTGCTTTCATATTTCTGAATGATACATTTTTAAAGATTGCTTTTAGCAGAATGGCCATCACTTCTCAGGAAAGCTTCTCAACACAAATGTAAAGTATAAAATCCCACAAAGACATTAATCTTTTGTTCCGTTGTTTTGTAGTTGTTGCTGTTGCAGTCCCATAAAGACCCAGGAATTAAGAGCTGTGGAGTAGGGGGGCTACCAAGTTGAAGATGTCCCTAGAATGCTTTCTTCCTTTAACAAGCCCATGGAAACTAAGTGCAGATTCTGTTACCACAATATCTATGCGCAGAGTCCACATTTTAGAACAGTTGGCAGGAAATTCCAAAGGTTCTACAGCCCAATTACGTGGGTGTTGTGGCCTGAATGTGATTTTTCTATCCCTCTTTCCCTTGTAAATTCATACCTTCGATGCAATTCCGTTCATGTGGTAAAAACTGTGTCAGAATTTGCCCAGGGTATGTAATTTGGCCAAGTTCTCATTGCTCCCCAAATCCTTAACTAGGCATTTCCTGACTTTTTTGATTTTTCAGCCTTTAAACCGTTTTTGCATTAATGCACACCATACAGAATATCCACTTGACAGAAGAGGAAGAAAATGAGGATAAGGATATTTATGAACACATGGCATCCGCAGAACACAGTTCAATAAAGCCAAGCTTGCTGTGTGAATAAATATACTTTTTAGGGCAGTCATCTTGTTCTTTTAAGCATGACGAAAGAAAGAGAAAGACACATCTTGATTTTGTATTTTGTATAAAAGCGGTGCTAGGCTTGCCTCATTTATCATTCAGCTACAAAATGGAAACTTGGCCTTTGTTCACTCACAAGTCTAATTTTTCAAGAAAACGTGCACAGATTTGAACAACTCCCACGTCTTACTGACAGCATGAAACCCTAAGTTTTTAGAACTTAGGAAAAAATTTTTAACAAGATAAGAATACAGTTCAATTTGGAGATTTCAAGCCCTTAGATACTGGGGACCTACATGGGATTGGGAATCAAGAGAGACCCAAGATTTCCACAAACCACAGTTAAAATAAAATGAGTTCCAATGTGGTACACAGTGAAATTGATGTTAACATAATTAGTTAATGTCATAGTGGATTTAAGGAATATATTTTTTGTACAACCAGAGGAAACTGTGATTGCTATCTAATAGAGTGGGTTTTTTTTTTCCTGTTTCTTAACTGAATTCTGTTCCCACCTCCTCACTCCCTGACCCTCTCTCTTACTCTCCCTTTCTCCCCCTCTCCCTATTTCAATTTTTCAAGTAGAACAAAGTTGGTCAGAGATGGGGTTCACTGCTGCATGTGCCTTCCAACCTCTTTCTTTTCTTGTCTAAATCTTCCTATTTCAGAACTCCAGCGCTGCAGATTCACATCCTCTCAGTACTTGGGTTCCCCTTTGCCTCTCCCATATGTCCATCCAGCCTCTCTATGCTCTCTCATGGAGAGCTGGCAAAAAGACGGGCCATCACCTCCTTGATTCACAGGTATAATCATTTAATCAGTCATTCAACAGTTATTTATTGCATATAACCATGTGTCTGGCATGTGGATTGCAGTCCCAGGGATGGCTGCTGTTTTTCCAACTTACCCTGACTCTTATACTGCACCTCCCTCCTCAGGGCCCCATGCCGCAGCCTGACGTGGTGAGCAGGCTCTCACTCATCTTAGTGATCCTGGACTCCCAGTTTGGTTCCCTTAGACTTAGGAAACTGTCAGAAGTTCTGCTCAACTTCTCAGCCTTTCGGTCCCTTCTTTTGGACTTGCCAGATGTCCTTAAGGGAGAAGGAACACCCAAATGGTAGGCTTACCTCTGCACCTCCGTCAAGTTCCTTGACCTTAAAATCGTTTACTCCTTTGTAAGCTGTCTAATGCCTTAAAATACCTGTTTTTTATATCATGTCCAGCTGTTCATAGGGGGATGGGTGGTTCCAGCGATCCAGTCCACCATTATTGGAACCCTTCACCTTTTAAGGTTCATTTCCACGTTCTTCCTTTATGAGATTATATCTCTGATACCCTGTCCTTCTAGGCACAATTCATTGTGGCATCTTCTGTGCCAGCAAACTCCTGGGCACAAGCCTTATTAGAGAGGGGATTCATTTTATAGTAACTTACTTAAGCATCTGTTGCTCCCAGTAGTAGGTTCGCATGTCAAGGGCACCGGTCATACCCAACCCATGTTTGCGTTCCCAGTGCCTAATGTTGATGCATACAGTAGATGTTCAGTTAATGTTTCCTAATGGAAATACTGGGCATTTCGTGTAAATTTCAGGTGTTTGTAAATTCAGTGTCTAAAAAATCATGTAACAGCTACCCTATCACCTCAAGAAGAAAAAAGAAAGAAGGAAAACAAAAGAAAGGGCAATGCTTATGTGTCTCTTTTAGCATATTTGAGACAGGGAAATTTTATTTTTTTAAGATTATTTATTTATTTATTCATGAGAGACACAGAGAGAGAGGCAGAGACATAGGCTGAGGGAGAAGCAGGCCCCCTGCAGGGGGGCCAGTGAGGCACTCGATCCCAGGACCTCGGGATCACGGCCAGAGCCAAAGGCAGATGCTCAACTATTGAGCCACCCAGGTGTCCCAAGACAGAGAAATTTTAAAAAGCAAATATCTTCTTCAGTTTTGTAAAAGGAAAGGTGGGGACATAGAAAAAGAGAAGTACAATAACCATCAAGGTTAGAAAGGGCTTGGAAAGGAAGAAAAAAAAATCATCATACACAGATTTGGGGGAATGATTTTCCAAGATGCTAGCCCATTCGCATTGTTCAACCTCTACAATGTACCTTTGTCCCCACAAAGGACCATCACATGCTACTCCACTACCTGCCTCCAACATCATACATTTGTCCGATGCCTGGTAAAATGGATATTCAGAAGGAATTTGGGCTATTGTTCTCAGGGTTATCCCTCTTAATATTTAGGTTTTCTGAGTGGATTTTTGATCCATGGATTTTGTAGCAATATTTAAGAGTACATAAAATAATAAGTGTACTTTTGGCATAAGATGTTTATGGGAAAGAATTAAGAAAATATTAATTCTTCTTAGTGGAAATTCTTTTATAAGATAAAAAATTGCCTGTTTACAATACATTAATTACTGTGTACAGCATAAGCAGATGGAATTTGTATGGAATTCTTAATTAATCAAATAATATGAAGAAGTTTATACTGCAAACAGAATGTTGCCATGAAAAACCATTGCCAGATGTGATATTTTATTTCTTCAGCTCCTAGATTATGAAGCAAGTGGAAAACATGAATAAGGGTAAAAAGATGAGAATTTGTCTTTTTTAAAACTATTTTATTTATTTTGAGAGAGAGAGGGAGCGAGTGTGTGAGCAGGGGAAAGGGCAGAAGGAGAGAAAGAATCTCAAGCAGACTCCCTGCTGAGTGTGGAGCCTGACTCAGACCTCCATCTCACAACCCTGAGGTCATGCATGACCTGACCCAAATTCAAGAGTCGGATGCTTAATTGACTGAGCCTCCCAGGTGCTCTGAGAATTTGTCTTTAAAATAAACATGTAGGGAGGGACGCCTGGGTGACTCAGTGGTTGAGCGTCTGCCTTTGGCTCAGGTCGTGATCCTAGGATCCTGGGATCAAGTCCCACATTGGGCTCCCTGCAAGGAGCCTGCTTCTCCCTCTGTCTATGTCTCCACTTCTCTCTCTGTGTCTCATGAATAAACAAATAAAATCTTAAAAAATAAATAAAAATGTAAAAGTATCAGAGGATTCATGCTAATTGTACTGTTCTCTATTATAAAATACATAAAGGAATATAAGTATATAACACTAATTTTTACCATTTCATTCTTGTCCCCCTTCTCATTTTTTTGTCTCTATATACCTTCCCATATAAGGTCTAAGAAAATTGGCGCATGGACAATTTCCCTCTGCTCTTGAAGAATGTCCCTTCTCAGAATAACACTATCCCACAGTAATGTTTCTAAAGTCAAATTTTACAGTAAAAAACAAACCTGCCATTCATATAGGATCAGTAAGCCATGGAAATCATGCTGTTATAGTCTGAAGTTGCTCTTCAAATAATGAGGGAAGCAAGCTTCGCCATCATCTATTCATTCAGCAAACTACCAGTATTAAAAAAAGAAAAATACGAGAAGGAAGCCTATAAGCGTTATGAACCTTAACACACCAATCTTGTGTTCTCTCCAATGGGCCTGAGAGGTAGGTAATATCACCTTCTCAGAACCAAGGAAGCAAGGCTTCTGAGAAATGTAGTACCTTCTCTGAAATACAGAAGTGAAAGAAGAGACTCAGAACACAAACTTCCAGAATCTCTGCTCTCTCTATTTGACCCCACAGTTTTCAGTCCTGGGGCAGGGCATGGTCCTGACACTTGAAAAGTTGAACTCCTCCAATATAATGCCAAAACCTAAAAATAAGTGCAAAGATGTCCCACGATATTTTACATTTTCCCCAAGGTAATGATTTTGTTTAGTTATTATGGAAATACCAGGGGACACCTGGGTGGCACAGCGGTTGAGCATCTGTCTTCTGCCCAGAGTGTGATCCTGGGGCCCTGGGATCGAGTCCCACATTGGGCTCCCTGCATGGAGCCTGCTTCTCCCTCTGCCTGTGTCTCTGACTCTGTGTCTCTCATGAATAAAAAAAATCTTTTAAAAATCTTTAAAAAAAAGACATATCAGTAACCATGTATTTTTCAAGAATCCCCTTCTCCCCCCCCCCTTTTCCCTCCCTCACTCTCCGCCTGTCCTGCTTTGGTGTTGTCATAAGCACATGTCTTGTTTTTCATTTGTGTAGTCTGGTACTAGGCCGGATAAGAAAACCTTTTCACTGGAGCAGAGGTTCTGAGATTTACGGACAACTAAGTAGCCAATAGATGAATCAGAGATGTTGATGAGAGCCTTGGAATGTGTGCAAAATGTTGTATATATGGGCGGTTTTCTGGAGTGAAGGCCAGAGTTAGGAACTCTGGGAATTCATAGGAGCAGGAGAGAAAACTGAAGAATAACTAAAGAGAAGATTGTTCAGGTTGCTTTTATAAGAGAAATGCTAGATATGTCACTCATCTGCTTTTATTTTTAAAGATTTTTATTTAAATTCCAGTTGACATATAGTGTTATGTTAATTTCAGGCATACAATGTAGCGATTCCACACTTCTATACATCACCTGGTGCTCGTCATGACAAGTGCTCTCCTCCATCCCCATCACCTGCTTTTAAATTAAGAACAAGGATTATGAAATTCTATGCAAAATCTACCAAAAATTAAGGTATTTTTTGCTACCTTAAATGTACACAACTTTCCCTCTATACCCAGCAGTGTTGCAAGCATTTCACAGATATCCTCACAAGAACCCAATGAAGTTAATATTATCATTTCCATTTTATTTAAGAGATTTCATAAATAAAAATATAGCTCTGTATTACTACAGTACATAATGGCATAAGTACATAAGGCAGAAGAAGGGAAGGGAAACAGAGAAGTAAGAAAAATAGACCAGAGAACGGGTGATGGATGAAAGGCTGAGGGGGAGAAATCTAATACTGAAGTGCTGTAGGAAGAAAGAGAAGTCCTAACTATGTATAGACTGGCGTGACCATAGCTGTAAAAACACAATTCTGCTATTTGCCAAAGCCACATGCACTAACAGATTAATCATTTTAGAAGAAAAAAGAATATATAAACGATTAGATTAAAAACACATATAAACACTGTCAAAATTTATTAGGAGCAGTGTTTGAATTTCAACCTAATATTTGGAAGTACAAACATTTCTAAAATGCTCTCTTTTCTTCATCTGATGGCATCTTACTCACAAACTGCAGAAACGGACCGAGAAAAATAGTAGTTTCATTGAATAAACATTCATCTCCCACATGGTCTTTTGGACTTTAATTAATGGCCCCTCATAGCTCACCCACTACATTGGTGAAATTAAGCCAAGAACTGTATGGAGACCACAGGTGAATGCTAGTCCATCCTTCCTTGCTAGCCAAGTCTACCATGAAATTAAACCTGGGCTGTCATAATTGGAAAGTAAATTATCTATATTGTACTGTAGTACTCACAGTATGTTTAAAGTAGCCCTGTATACTACTATGATAATAAACATACTACTGTAGGAATTCAAACTGGATTCTTTCTGGTCTTTTAAAAAAAGTTTTAGCCAGGAAATAAATTTTACTGTATTAAGAATTTATGAAATGTTAAGCTTCACTCTTTTCTTTTTTTTAATCGAAGTATAGTTGACACACAATGTTACATTAGTTTCAGGCGTTCAACATAGGGATTTGATGACTCTATACATTGTGCTGTGTTCACAAGTACAGCTACTACAGTGAATGTGCATTTAACCCAAAGACGGTCACTTGATTTTCCTATGAAATTATAAAAGGTTAGTTATGAGAGAGGAAATGGATGACTTAGGTTCAGTGTCAAGCTTTTCATTTTATGTTTTCATCTTTAAAAATGGGTAAAGGGGACGCCTGGGTGGCTCAGCAGTTGAGCGTTTGCCTTCAGCTCAAGGTGTGATCCCAGTCCAGAGATCGAGTCCCGCATTGGGCTCCCTGCGAGGAGCTGCTTCTCTATCTGTGTCTCTGCCTCTCTCTCGGTGTCTCTCGTGAATAAGTAAATAAAATCTTTAAAAATGGGGAGAGGGGATCCCTGGGTGGCGCAGCAGTTTGGCGCCTACCTTTGGCCCAGGGCGCGATCCTGGAGACCCGGAATTGAATCCCACGTCGGGCTCCCAGTGCATGGAGCCTGCTTCTCCCTCTGCCTGTGTCTCTGCCTGTGTCTCTGCCTCTCTCTCTCTCTCTCTCTCTGTAACTATCATAATAAAAAAAAAATTTTAAAATGGGGAGAGAAGAATGGATTTAAATATTAAAATTGACTTTGTTTTTCTACCTTTATTCTCAGTTGATTACTGAGCGTGGTCCTAGGATGTATCTTTCCTGAGTGTTTTCTTTTTTTTCTTTTTGATATTTTAGTTAAATTCAATTTGCCAACATATAGTATTTCCTAATATGTTTTATATTTATTCCAGTTAAGCCTCCCCTACTTCTTTTGCATTGCCTGCAGATACTGTCTACATGACAAGACTATAGGGCCATGGAATTGCACACTTTAGAGGACAGGGCCCAAAGCCACGATTTGGGTCCTATGTGAATTTCACGCACAGAACTGATTCATAACAATTAATTTGACTAAGTGGCTATCAAAGATCGATGTTAAATACCTTGAATTGGCTCCAAATGACCAATTTCTTTTCAAAAATTCAAGCATATATATTTCAAAGAAAGAAAGGAAACTTGCTTATTTACTATTCTCTTTATGTTCTCTTATAAAAATACGTACTCCCTACTTGCCTATTCCTTCTCCTTGGACATAGACTGTTGTCACAATCAGCTCATGAAGCTGTCAGCAGGTCCATGGAGACCACTTTATGATGTCAAAGTGAAGGCAAAGTAACATCGATACAAATCCCATGGTTATTAACAAAACAAACAGAACTCATTTTAAATGACTTTTACAGTTGAGGTCCCCTCTCTGGACTCTTCGCCACTACTATGTTTCCATTTCAAAGTCACATCTCTGTTAATAATATCATGGGATTCTGAATTCAAATTGCGTGTGCCTTGCTAAATCTTGGAAAGGCTCATGCTAGAGTTCCAATTTCCCTTGGGGATATTAGGAAACCACAAACTATTTAAAAGTTTTTAATATTGGTTAGAAACATTGTGCCTTACAATGCTATATTATTGTATCAGAGTTTTAAATATTCCCTGGGATTGGGAGTATTGAGTAAAAGAGAATTCAGCTAAACGTGTATCACTGAATTATTTGCAGATAAAGAAAATTTGAATTAGGACCTCTCCAGTTTTAACTCTTTCTCCCAAAAGAACATTAATTAAGTTCTTACCATAGTTCTTACCATATGCCAGACATTGGCTACATGTTACATAGGGAGAAGAGAATAATGCAAAAAAGGATCAAGCACACCCATGATACTTAAGGGTTTAGGAGTGAGGGAAACACAAACATACAATTTCAGTAAAGCATGCCATAGCACAGGTATGAGCCATGAAATTGGGAGCCCAATGCCTGAGGGAATGTGGTGATGAGTCTTAGAAGGGGAATATTAATTTGGCCATCAAAGAGGAAGGATGTGGTGGATGGTAGCTGCCTAGATCCATTTAAACCCTCTTCTAATAATTGGGAAACTCTTTGCCTCCCAAAACAGAAGGCAAAAAAACTCTCCCCCCAGCCACACTTGGAGCTAGACACTTGCCCATGATCTAGATTTCAGCAGTCAGAGCTGCCTGTAGGAGACATTGATATAGAAGTGAACAACAGAAATAGTAAGTATGTGGGATTTGTCTTCTGGAGACAGAAGTAAAGTTTTGGTGTGAGCTATGCAGGAAAGGGGAAAGCTGTGTCAATTGGAGGAAGGTTGAGCAGTTGGATATTGTTTTTGACTTCAGAGCAAACAAACTGGCCCCCTGGTTTTCCTGAAGATTCTTTAAGTTTTCACATACCACTCAAAAGATGACATGCGTGACTAATATCCTATAATGTCTTTTCTTGCTAGAGCAGTTATGGTGTGGACCCAAGCATCTTGACTGATAGAAATATGTAGGTATTTATGGTTCATACAAGGTAGAGGGAAGAGGATGTTAAAAGAAAAGGACTTAAAAGACATAGACCAAGTTTGGTATATGACAAGGATAGTTTCAATTGGATTATTGGTGGTAAGGCTGGAGTAGGGAGAAATATAAGATGAAATTAAAGGAAGTTGATATCAGACTTTGGGAGAATTAAGATATAGTTCTGATTAATATAGACCTTCTCTCATAGGAAATAGGGAACCTCTAGACTTTACCTGGAAAACTGACAAAGTTATTTTGATGTATTTTCAAGTGAGAATCCTGGTGGCAGTAGGAGGCAGAAGTGAAGAATTGTTCATGATGGGAAAACCAGTTTGGAAGTTGATAGCATAGTTCACATGAAAGATAATGAGGCCCGCGTATCATAGCTACTGTGAAGAATAGAATAGGGGGTGGGGCTGTGGTATCTTTAGGGGAAGAATCAGTTGAGCTTTATGACATTGAAAGTGATGGATAATGAATGAGAGAAAGTAAAGACAACTCAAGTTTTCAAGTTTCAGTAACTAGGTGAATGGCAATGAAATTTATTAAGATGGGAAATACAGTGGAAGAGGCAAGTCCTGAAATGAATTTGGTTTTAGACATAGTGAATTTTGGGTACTTGAAAGAGAAACATAGGTGGGAGATCTTTAGAGTGGTCAATGTTGCAGCTAAAATTTGGACTCATTAGTAATTAAGTGGTAGTTGGAGTCATGGACTTGGATAGAGTAAACATAGGAGGGTGGGCAGGGACAAAGGGGCAGTGATCTGAGTAGGGAGCTGGGGAGGTGTTATCTTAAGGGGTAGAAAGAAACCAGTAAAGGAGACAGAAAACTGGAGAAGGCTCATAAGTGAGGTAGAAAGAAAACCAGAGAGATGCTCAAACAGACTTGAGTCTTTTAGTTGTTAGAAATCCACGTCTTTATTTTATCTCACCTTGACATGAAGGCTGTATTATTTTATAAAATGTCTCCTTTTCACTGGAATATTCCACACAGCATACATTGGAATGTCAACTACTAATTCATCTTGCAAACACTGTATTCAAGGTTTTAGAGGGTGTAATGTACATACAATAAATACAATAGAGCAAGCATTAAGCGCATGGAGTGAGGGTCCTGAGATTGGTGAATTGCTGTTAGCTTAATATTTTGATTGCAAGGAACTGAGCCTCTCTAATTTACCTCAAGCACACCCCACATGGTCCTCTCCTAATGAAGTCTCACCCTTACTCTGGATTTCTATTCCTTTCACTACTCATTAACCAGTGGTATACCAACATCAGGGGCAAGGGACTTAGTAGTATTTTATCATTGATGTTGTTTAGCATCACAGGTGCATGGTAATAATGAAAACACAACCAGCTTTTAGCCACTTTTATTATTCTTTTTAGATTATCTGTAGATAATATACCCCCTTTTTTCTGCCTTCAGGGTGGACTGCTCCCCTGCAGCCACTGTGGCTGGTTCATTCATTTTCCCCACTCCATCTATCTTTTCCTTACCTTGTAGCTTTAGCTTAGTTATGACTTGTGTATCCTCCCAACCACAGTTTCTATTTTCATTGCCAAGGTTGCCAAGAATGGCTACCCAGGTTCTGCACTAAAACAACTCTGGGGATCCTGCTTGTGACCCTTCTTCTACCTCATTGCCTTTTAGCTTAGACTTTTGATCATTCTAAAGAGTAGGGAGGAAAATCCCACATTTCTTTTTCATTTGCTAATTTAAATTTCCAGGGGCAGTAATCTGATTGGCTTGACTCTTTTTCATGGTAGGCCGTATGGGAGGATTAACTCCATTGAATCATGGACCCATCTTGGATCTAGTCAGTCATCACCCTGCCACATCTTAGACCAATTCTCATGAGGGGAAGGTTGCACTTAGAAAAAGAGTTAGACATGCATTGGCATACCTAGTGGAAAATCTTTTGTTTCTTAGTTTTTCATTTATAATACAGATTTCCTACCAAGAGAATTTTTATAGAGAATCTCCTCTATAAAAAACAGGCAGTCTTCATTTTCATTTACAGATTCCTAAACAGACAATCCCACAAACAATTCCTTATGATAAATGACAGCAGACAACCTGAAGAGTTTACTTATGTGAGTACTACCCTCCAGTATTTTTGGAAAGGCAACCAAACCAGCATAATGCTAATAGTCCAGACACCTTAGTTTGAGCTCTCAACAGATGATCTAAATAAGAAAATTCAAGTCTACATGTTCACATGATTTGAAACATTTAGCACATGTACACCTTTCATAATCCTTTCTTTACAGAATTTGATTGAAGTTAGTAATCATTTCTAACCAGGGCATTTTAATTACAGTTCTTCTAGTGACTCAGCTTTGGCAATATCCTTAAAAGACCAGAGTCAGCTTACTTCCTCTTTTTAGATTTGTAGCCCTGGAGTACATTGACTCTTCATCTGTGATTTTTGAATACTCAATTTCCCAGACTCACCTATTGGCACATATTTCTTCATCTTGGAGAATGACAGGAAGAGGAGGACATTATTTGTTCCTTTATTATTTGAGAAGCTGAAGGGAGAGAATCCCAAGCAGACTGTGCTGAGCATGGAACCCAACATGGGGATCGATCCCACAACCCTGAGATCATGACCTGAGCTGAAGCCAAGAGTCAGACGCCCAACCAACTAAGCCACCCAGACATCCCTCTCTATTCCTTTAATGTGCTGCTGCCATTCTGTCCCATCTTATCTGGAGTCATCTCTGCCCTCTCCCTCTGCCTCTTAGATTCAAAGTAGAGGGGGACCCTTCCCCCATTTTCTCATATAAGAAATCACCACCAATATCACATTCCATGCCCCTTCATCCTACATTTACTTGGCGTTTCTCCTGGTAACTTATACGATGAATCCCAAGCAGAATGACCCTGATTGCATCTAGTTTTGTAGTGGTAACCAGCAGCACTTATGTAATTATTTAGCAGTCTTCAGTACAAACCCAAGTGTGGGGAAAGTAAAAAACGACTGCAGGTGGAGGTTGACAGAAGTGGACATGGTGAACAAATCAAAGATTTCAAGGAGAGCCAAAGAAATGACTGACCCTGGAATCCAAATTGGAAAGGGCAGCTTCTGAAATTATTATTCCTGTGATTATTGTGTGTCTGTTTCTCACCAGGGCCCAGTGACTCTTTTACCCCCAGATATTTGCCCTTTTTTAAAGGAAAGATTTAAGAAAGGAAATGACAGCCTTCAAGCCTGATTCCTTGACTCTCTGCTTTCCCAGACTCCCTATCCCTAAGATGGTCTTGCAGTCTCTGGCCTCTCACATTCCAGTCTCTGAAATGCATTTGATTCTTCTATTTTCTGTGCTAAGTTTCCAGGGAAGAGCTGTTGTTCCCATACTTAATTCTGTTTTGGCCTAGGTGAAACCTTCTTTCCCAGATTTATAATGAGCATACTACTCCATATAAAAGGAAGACATTAGTGACAGTAGAAACCAGTCTGTGGGCAGAGGGGGAACAAGGTGGATGAGACAAGGGAAGAAGGAAGAGAAAGGGGGTAATGAAGTCAGAAACAAAAAGAAAAAGCAGCTTTGAAAAGCTTGACACACAAGAAATTAGAGGAATTAATTGTGGCTGAAAGGCTATGGGGGGAGGTCATTAGGAAGTCTTTAAGATTTTAAAAATGATAGTATCCAATTCTGGAGGAGTGAAAAGGGCATTAAGCATTGCTGGAGGTAGTATGAATTTGTATGGCTCTTTTGGCAAAAATCTAAGGTTTGGCAAGAGCCTTGAAAATGTTTATATTGTTTGGCTCAATATTATACTTCTGGGAATATATCCTTTAAAATATTTCTAAATTTTGAAGGAAAAAAGGACTTCTTGTAGAAAAATTTCTTCTCGGTAATGTTTGCATAAGTAAATAACTGGTGGTAACCAGTAAGAGCAACAATAGATACGTGATTAAATAATTTTAACCATTAAGTAAATTCCTATTACTTGATTGAATATTAGGTAGCCAATGAAATTTAATGAATGAATATTAGGTAGCCAATGAAAATGGTGATTTTGAAGAGCACGTAATGAAAACGAAAAGGCTAAGTGATCCCAATTATGTTTACAAATGAAAAATGTTTATGATAAATATTGTGAAATACACCAACGTATTAATAATGGTTGTGTCTGAGTAGTGAGACTACAGGCTGCTTATGTGGTTTTCTTTCTTTCTAACAAATACATTTTTGAATGGAATTATTTACATGCAATAAACTCACCCATGTTTAGTATGCAGTATAATGACTTGTGTGGTATTGTATATAATGTATATTGTATATAATCAGTTGTCACCACCCTCATCAAAAGTTTCCCAGGGCCCTTTCAGAGTGAATGCCCTCTCCCCACCCCTAGCCCCAGATAGCAGATCTTTCATTAAAATTTTGCCTTTTCTAGAATTTCACATGAATGGTATCATATAGTATATGAAATTATAGTTTTTGAGTTTTAATCTCCTTTTAAAGTATTTCTTCAATGAGCATATTGAAACCTGATTTGAACCTAAAACATAGAAATTTCAACTGGGTTTTCTAGATGGATAAAATCAGTCGCAAAGTAGAAATTTTCCCTCTCTACAAGAATAGCTATAGATATTCATTTCTTTCATGTCTTAGTACATGGGCTACAACTTCTATGACAAATTTAGAAAATGTGGTGCTATTGGACATCCTGAATTGCTCTTGATTTCCATGAGAATTCATTTGTACTTAACAGTTAAGTGTGAGACGGTTTTCCTAACAGAGATGCTAATTATTATGTTACAGAAATAGTCCTGTATTTCTGGAGTCTAGGATTTTTAAAAATTGGAAACAAGTATTGAATTTAACAAAATATCCCAAAATAGATGTTAAATCTATTTGAAATAATGTTTTTCTATTTTGGCATATTCAAATGTTTAATCAAAATAATAAAATTCCTAGTAGTAAATCTTAGATAAATCCCATGTTTCCCGTGTCATTTGAATAATATACAGCAGTTGTTTTAGTACTCTTTTGATTTGCTTTTATTCAATGTTGATTTTTGCCTATGGACTTAAGAATATTTTAGGCTATAATTTTCTCTATATTCTTGTCAGGTTTTTTTTTTAAAGATTTGTTTATTTACTCATGAGAGACACACAGAGAGAGGCAGACACAGGCAGAGGGAGAAGCAGGCTCCATGAAGGGAGCCCGATGTGGGACTTGATCCTGGGACTTCAGGATCATGCCCTGGGCTGAAGGCAGATGCTCAACCACTGAGCTATCCAGGCGTCCCTATTGTCAGGTTTTTAATCAGCCTTATGGTTACATATTTCTTATGGTCTGAAATGTTTCTAGAACAGCAGTATTCTGTCTCTTGAAGATTTGATAGAACTCATTTGGAGAACTCTGTAGACATGGTGGAACTTTGGGGAGATAATTCTTGAAACCATAGAAGAAATTTTTAAAAGTTTTCGTGATAATCAGAATCTTTCTATTTCTTCTTTTGTCAGTGTAGTAATTTATAGTTTACTAGAAATAATCCATTTATTATGATTTTTAAATGTGTTGGGATATGATTATAATATTTTAATATTTAAAAAATCTCTATGACTGTTATATACTGTTATATATGTCCCTTTCTTGTTTTCACATTTTTGTGTTTGATACTTAATATTTTTTTTACTAAAACTTGACTAAAGTTTTTCCCTGTATTTCTTTATTTTTCAATTATTCAAGTATTTGGTTTTATAATTACTTCTATTTCCTTTCCCTGACTTTTCTTATAATCTTGTTTACTTCTTTTTTAAAGTTTTTGTTTAAATTTCAGTTAGTTAACATACAGTGTAATATTAGTTTCAGGTGTATAATATAGAGATTCATCACTTCCACATAACACTGAGTGCTCATCACAAGTGTGCTCCTTAATCCCCATCACCCCCACCTAATTTCTTGCTGACTTCTTAATTGAGTTAGCTCATTCATTTCCATTGTCTTCTTTTATTAATATCAATAAAATCTGTGAAATTGCCTTTGGATATAATTTTGACCCAGCCTATATATCTTGAAGTTGTAATTAGCTTTAATTGCAGAGCTTATTTCCATTATAAATTGATAAAAATTTAGAAAAATACTTTAAAATTTCCAACTTGTTGAATTTTGTGTGTATTTAACTAAAATTTTGTTATGAATTTCTAGTTTGTTGCATTGTAGCCAGGAAAATTTCCACTTTGGGGAAATCTAAAAATAGGGTTGTTGTTCTTTTTTTGTGGCTGATATTTGTAGACATTTATGAATGTGGATACACATTCTTTGTAGAGAGCAAAGTTCTATATGTAACTATTAGGTAATTTTAGCAATTATTCACAGTATCTACATTCTTATTTGGTTTTGGTCTATTTAATATTTCAAGATGGTTTTATTTATTTTTTAAAGATTTATTTATTTTAGAGAGAGAAAGTACATGTACAGGGAGGGGCAGAGGGAGAGGGAGAGAGAGAATCTCAAGCAGACTCCCCACTAAGCACAGAACTCAACGTGTGGCTCAATCCCACAACCTCGAGATCACAACCTGAACTGAAACCAAGAATCAAATGCTTAATCGACTAAGCCACCCAGACGCCCCTCGATTGTTTTATAATCTAACATTAAAACATACTCCTTTTAAACTCTCCTTTTAATTTTAGTAACATCTACTACATATATACTGAAACCCAGACATGTGTTGTTCGATATTGTAGTCACTCACCACATGTGGCTTTATTTAAATTTTTATTACTTAACAATAATTCAGTCCATCTGCTACTCTATCTGTATTTCAAGGGCTCAATAGCCACAATTGACTAGAGTCTACCATATTGGACAGCACAAGTATAGAGCATTTCCACTGTCATGGAAGTTTCTATTAGCACTGATGTTGACTATTATATTTTTTTGTGGATTATACTTCTGATCAGTGTAATATTATTATTTTTATTATATTCTGAATTTAATGTTTTCTATTTTTTCTTGTAATTGCTTGAAACATATTTCCTATCCTTTTTTTTTTTTTTAAATTTATTTATGATAGGCACACAGTGAGAGAGAGAGAGGCAGAGACACAGAGGGAGAAGCAGGCTCCATGCACCGGGAGCCCGACGTGGGATTCGATCCCGGGTCTCCAGGATTGCGCCCTGGGCCAAAGGCAGGCGCCAAACCGCTGCGCCACCCAGGGATCCCTATTTCCTATCCTTTTATTTTTAATATTTCTACATCTTATTCTATATATTCTCTTATAAATAACATAAAGTTCTATTACTTAAATATTTAAATGAATCTAAAAAATTTATGTTTATTTTTATACTTTTATGTTTGATCTTCTAACATTTTGGTTTATGCTTTTTAAAGAATGTTTTTCTGTTGATCCTGTTAGTTTCCATTTTTTGTTTTTTTTTTTTTTTTTTTTTTTAGTTTTTTTTTTTAGTTTCCATTTTTTGATGCATGTGTAGAATATTGGTTAAGACCATTAGCTCAAACACATGCTTGCCTGAGCTTGGATCCATTTCAACATTTTAAGAATCAGTAGCTCTTAAATTCTTTTTTTTTTTTAAGATTTATTTATTTGAGAGAGGAGGGGTAGAGGGAGAGAAAGAATCCTCAAGCCACCTTCCCATTGAGCATGGAGCCCAATATGTAGCTGGATCCCAGGACCTTGAGATCATGACCTGAGCTGAAATCAAGTGTCTTCCACTTAACCACCTGAGCCACCCAGACGCCCCACTCTTAAATTCTTTGTACCTAAATGTCATCCTTTATAAAATTTGTAAAATGGGTATAAAAATAGTACCCATTTCACAGTGTTATTAAGAGAGCTATAGAAATAATTATCTTGACTGTGCCTGGTACATAGTAAGTGTTCATAACTATTAGTAGTTAATTTTTGGGCCGTTTTCCTCTAGAAACACTGAATATATTTTCATTATAATAGCATTAAAATGAAAAATACAGCCTATATATCTCTAATTGTCGATTTCATAAAGGAAATACAATTATTTGAGTCCCACATAAGATGAGGTCATTAGCTTGTTTTTATTTTTCCCTCCTCTTTGTATATACATTTCATGATTTTTATTGGAATTATCTGAGATTGTAGAGCCACATTATTTAATATTGAAACTATTTTAACCCATATAGGTTTGCTTTCAAGAGTGACCAACTGGTTTTGCAAATCTGTAATATAAGTATTTGACTCACCTCAGAGCTAAGTATTTTCAGTGTTTACCAACAAAAATTTTAAAGGTTTCTTATATTCTTTTTCATTTATATATTTATAGTCTTTAGCCAACCAATATCACACTGTGTACATTTTGAATCTGCCTTTATTTCCTTAGTAATCTTTAAAAAGCAGAAAGATTCATCCCAAGAGTAAAAAATAATTTGAGTTCAGTTGATATGCCAAAACATGTGAAATATAACTGTCCAACTTTCTCTATTTATTCACATGGTTTGAACCATACAGTTATCTATGTTTGGGTGGTGTCCATTTGGCCATTTCACTATGGGTGTGTCACTCTCTACATGCTTTGCTTGGAAGCTGAAATGCATCTCTTCCTTCTGCTAGGGCGAAGTGTATTATCATATATGATTTCAATTACTACAGGAGCCTAGACAACTCCAAAGTCTACATATCCATTTCTGGACTCTCTCCCTCTTTCTAGTACAATAACTCGTTTTAATATGTTATTTCCACAGGTCTGTTATCCGTAAGACATGTATTTCTTCATCTATAAATAATAGGGTTAAATTAAATGATCTCAAAGGTTTATTCCAGGAATCAACATCTATGATCTGTAAGCTGCTATTCCTTTATTATTCCACCAAGAGTGCTCTTTAAAATTCTTTTAAACTCCTCCCTCTGAATTTGTTCTTTTCTCATTGTTGGTCTGGAAGGTGGCCATTATTTCTCTAACAAATCAAACCATACTTCTACTGGAGCATACAGCCTTTGTAAACCACCCACAATCTTTGATCCTTACAAACCCACTCTGCTACAATTAGTGGCTCCAGTATCCAGAGGGCACATACTCCCCACTCGTGTTGTGAGCATTCAGTTGCTCACCAACTCCTTCTTTTTCACTCTTCCACACATGCTTTCAACTTTCCAAGTCATCTGATAAGTCACATTTGGGTGCTGTTCAAAAAAATGGGGTCCTAAGAGCCGGTCCCAGGAGTATGAGGGATCAGCTCAAGGGATGGTGGCTTCCCCTCTGTTTCTGTTTTCTCTTCCTCTTAAAGATTTTCAGTAGCCTCTGACCACCTATCACTGCCTTATTTCTTTCTTAGCTGGTACTCATTTCACTCAGTTTAAACCATACCCTTTACCTCAGGAGTGTTGGCACAATTTTAGTTCCATTGATGTGGCATATGCCACATTACTGGGAGCACCCGAGAGAGAAGGGTAAACCTCTGAGACTCAGGGAGTCACTTCCATCCAAGAATGCTTGCCTTTGGGCCATAATTTCCAATGATTGTTTTGGTTCCAGTTTACTGGGCTGGTCAGAACACCTCTCTCATGCACATGCTCTCCCTCTTTCTCTTTAGCATTTGTTTTGGTCTCTAATCCATACCAGAAAGATTTCAGAGCTGTGTCCTTGAACTACTGCTATTCTTAACTGCTGCTGCAATTACTGTTGGTAGAGCTACTATTACTGCCACAGCCACAGTTGTCATTCTTGTAGCTCTTACTCTGTGACATGAAATGGGCAAAACTCTTTATACACATTATCTCATTTAATCTCTACAATGGCCCTTTCGGGTAGTTTTCATAGTAGCCCATACTCAAGAGAAGAAGAAACAATCATAGGGCAGTTAAAATAAGTTTCCTAGTGCGTCTGAGCTTGTGGTTTTCGACTGAGGTCTGGTCAATCACAAAGCCTACTCTCTTAACTGCTACTAAGCCCCAAGCTGGAAAATTTCTGCACATGAGCTGACACCCTCTCATTCTGGAGTGCTGGCAAATGTTGTCAATAGACTTCTACCTTCTCTCTGCCTAAACCCAGATACAATCTCAGAATCCTTCAGAAAGGGCCTAGGCAGCCACTAGGGGAGAGCCATCAGATTTGGCAGATGAGCTGAATCTGAGTAAAGCCTGTTTGTGAGCCCTGTCATACTTGGCACAGAATGGTGTCCCCCCTCTGCTTTCCATTGCATAGTTCTCTTCTGGAACTGAGATGACAGAGGCTAAATTCAGAGCACAATCACTTGGGAGACACAATAACATGGAGCCAGGAGCAGAGATTGACGCTGTTGCCAGAATATAGTCCTGTCCCTTTTCTTGAATGACACATATTGATGACCACTCTGTATACTTGAACATTGGCATTATATTGTGAAGTCAAAAGTAACCCAAACATTTTTGTATATATTCTTTTTTAATATTTTTAAAGTGCAGGCAGCTCTGTACTTCCCACACCATTGACCACACCATCTCTCCTCACTGGAATCCGTTTTTATTATTTGGAGAATGGGACTTACAGTACTTAAAACTTTCTATAACTAGAAAGCTTTCAAATCGTGAAATGTCCATGTCTGAGAATCACTTGGAAGTTCAAGATAATTATAATTGATGCAGTGAAGCAAAGTGAAACTGAAAATTCATATCCATATGACCATACCATTAGAAAAATGTCCTTTTATTCTTTGTGTTGGTGTAAAATGTGTCAATTTAAGGAAAAGAAGAGATTTCTTCCTGTTATTATGAAGCATTGCCAAAAAGAAAAGATCAATTATTCTCAAGACACATTTAGTTGAGCCTTCTTCCCACATCCTAAATGCTTATGTTTATGTGAGATATACATCTGTACAATGCAGCAATTGTTTCATCTTTCCCAAACTAATAGAGATGCTAGAAACATCTGGTAGTTGATAGTTAATTCATTTTTTCATTGCACCTTTTCATAGGAAGCAGGGAACGCAATTCAATATATCCCCTGAGAGAGTCTTGCATTTATGACAGGTGTGTATTTCTTAACAAGTCGTTGTTTGACACCATTGCTTCTCCTAAGTCCAGCTGGAAGTACATTCATCTGGCAAAAAGAGAGAGGGGAGGAAAAATGAAATTTGAAAGGAAGTTGGAGTGTCAGGTGGTTGTTGCATAAAGCATCCAGTTCACTCCAGTAATATTTATTCTGCTTATTTTGTGCAATTTCCTGCAACTGCCTTTTACAAGTCTGTCACAATGAGGACTTTCTCTGTTGTAAGCGTTATTTAGGTGCATACTACTAATTTATTTGAGACAGTAAAATGAGGTTTCTTTTCAGCATGGAACTAAGAATGGATTCAGTGTAAGTCCTGACTCCCCGCCACTCATCCCAGCACAGCATCCCAGCCCCATCTGAGGCTCAGAAAGAACAGAAGGATATAAAATGAGTCATTACATCCTGAATTTTCTGACCCCTTCTTAGTATACCTCTTTGATCTCTAAAGACTTTTTTTTTTTAGCTCCTTGTGACCTCACTGAGATTATCTCTATCCTCCCCAGCAGTTATGATTAGCTAAGGTTATTTTTACTGAAAACATCTCAGGGCTTGAAGTGGGAGGGTGAGGATGCTGCATTCTTGGTGAAGGGCCCAGTGTTTGGAATTCTTCTCTTGATGTGACATAATGAATCTTAATTGGCCTGCCCTTGGGCCATGGCATAGCAATCCCAGCTGGCTAAGCCTGAAGGACCAGTGCTACTTAGGGAGAGGTTCCCAGGTAGCTCCAAGAAATGCCATTAGTAGGCAGACACTGAACATAGGGCCACCTTGATGGCCAGGAACATGGCATCTAGCCTACTGGCTCAGCGACTTCCTCATTTGAAGACTTAGCTTACGAGACAGTTACAGAATATTTATTTGAAAAGAATCAGTGCTAATGGTGCTTATGTCACTCTTGCTTATCTCAAACTACTCAGACTCCTAGGCTCTGTTGACAATCCAGCATTGTAATTTTGTAGTTGGCTCTTTCGTACACACACACACATACACACACACACACACACACACACACTGAATGAAGAAAAGCTCTTCTGTTAATAGAAACATTTTATTGGTCTCCTTTTAGTGTTCAGTGTTAGGCAAAATATGATGCTTATCTATGGACTCGGTCATTTCCTCATTTGATTTCAGGGACAGGGGCTTGGAATATGGACTATTTCTAATTTGTTCTTGGAGGTAAAAATAAAAATATGTAGAAAATTATAGAGTACAGTTCACCAATACCCAACTCTTTTCATCTGTTTCTCTCAGGAGTTGTCCAGTAATGAGTTGGTGATAATATTCCCACTGGACTCATGAGGTCACTGGAGCAATGGAGGATTTAATAATTTGTCTAAGGTCAGTGCTAATGAACAAAATGGCTCTGCCTCCACATTGAATTGCCTAGCTAGTCCTAGTCATGTAATTTCACTTAGTGCAGTAAATTATTTTGATTTCCTTAAAGCATCTATCGCAAAGTGGCAGAGCTAATCCAAATAAGCAATTGGATTTAGACAGGACCGAGAAGTGGTAGGGTGGCTGATTGAGCTCAGATGACCTCAGTGCCCAGGCATCTCCATCCCCTCAGAGTCTTCTCCTGCTGATAAGTTCAGGAAGGATCTTTCTCAGTTCATGTTCTTCCATTAGCTGGCATGCCCTCTCTTATCCTTACTGTCACTTAGTGGCTATAAAGAAATGTGTTTTCCTGAGATAGCCACTTGGAAGTGGCTTCAATAATTGCTGTTTGTACCTCCAGTCCGTCTTCTTTTCTTTGTCATTAGGGGTGGTCTGATGGCTTCAAGAATGCCACAAATGTGAGGAATGTGCACAAGTCTGGGGCTCTGATTTCAAGGCAATTTCACCTGAACTCCTCTCCCCTTCCTTTGTGACTGGAGTAAAGAGAACTTTAGTAATTAGGTTAATCTCTTTAGGAAAAATTTCTTGATAGAAATTATGTGTCAGCACTGGAAAAATGAGTACAGAAAGGTTTTCTGATTCATCTTGGCCACTCAGTCTTAAAAGTTTTCTTTGTCTTAGAAACCAATGTAATAGATTTTTGGAATGACCTAATGAGTGTTATATTTCTTCCATAGCAGGAAAGAGAGAAATTTCTTTTCCCAAGTATGGTCTTCTATTCCTCTTTTCTTTAAGTCCCAAGAGTGGTATTTAATCTTTGAGAACGTTATGCTTTGCATATGGTAAAGATTGTTAAAACCATTGGGGAAATTTACCAGGAAATTGGTGCATTTTTTCCTTCTTCCTTTTCTTCATAGAACTAACAATGATTCTAACACTCTGTTTTCTGTGATCTAAGGCTCATAGTAACAGGATGAGCTTTAAGGATTCCACCAAAATCTGTACAAACTGGCTTTGCCCATATCAGCTTGGCCATATGATTGATAGTGAAGTGCCATCTGAGGGAGATGCACCAGAATCACCCAGAGTTTGTTAAGACTTAGATTGCTGCCTACTACTTGCAGACTTTCTGATTCATTGTGTCTCAGGTGAGTCCCAAGAATTTGCCTATGTAACAAGTTCCTCGGTGATACTGATGTTGCTGGTCCCTGGACCACAGTTTTTGAGAACTCTTGGAGAAGGAAATAAGAGTATATGACAAATGCCCCATAGCCAGTATCTGAAGCTCCTCTTCCTTGTGCTAGGGTAACTTGTGGACTTGCTATGTTGGAAGAGTTGGAAAAAAACCTATGCTACTAGCAGAAACTTGCTAATTACGTTGTTGCCCTGTTAGGATGCTTGAAAAGTGGACCAATAATATATGTGCAAAATATGACTCTAGCTTCCTAAGAGATACTCAAGATACCATTCTTTTTGTTGTTTTTTTGTTCTACTTCTTGTCTTGGAATTGTTGTCTTGTGAGAAAAATGACTACCAAAGCCACCATGAAGGTAAGATCTTAGTATGATATTCAGTTTAACATCTCTTGGAGAAGGACTTGTTTTTCCCATGTCACATGGCTTAAAAGGTTAGTTAACCAGGACAAGCCTTGATGTGTCTGGACTGAGCTAATGAGTAGCTGAACAGTTTACCCAGAAGTGCGGAGTAATCCTCATGACCATATGATATAACATGGAAAGTAATCAACAGTTTCAGAAACTGACATCACCTGCCCTATTGTTTTCATTTGACTTAACTGATAGTTCCTGCATGCCTTCAAGGGAGAACTGGAATCATTAGTAGAGGAGGGAGAAACCACCTGGCACAGAGGCACAACTCTAATTACATAAGCAAGCCCAGCCACAGTTTCTCAGTTACAGCATGTGGAGATGGGTGAGAATACAGGGCAGTCAGAAGCCAGTGCTCGACAAAGATTAGAGGTAAATCCTGCTGCCAAGGGACTTAATGACAAGTTACAACAATGTCACGGATGCTTTGTGAAATGAAAGGAACAACCAGATTATACTAAAACCACAATTATTAATAATTGTGTCTTCCTCTTCTAAGTGACCTCTTGAGAGAGGCATAAACATACATACAAATATATGTATAGATATCACTCCTAACAACTTAGTGGTAAATCAGTAGTCTCTAGATGCAAAAGTGAATTTGGTGCAATTGTAAATAGGATTGATTCCTTAATTTTTCTTTCTTCTGCTTCATTATTGGTGTGTAGAGATACCTAGGAATAAATCTAACCAAAGAGGTGAAAGACCTGTACTCTGAACACTATAAAATACTGCTTAAAGAAATTGAAGATGACACAAGGAAATGGAAAGGCATTCCATGCTCATGGATTGGAGGAACGAATATTGTTAAAATGTGTATACTACCCAAAGCAATCTACACATTTAATGCCATCCCTATCAAAATACCAACAACATTTTTTACAGAGCTAGATCCTAAAATTTGTATGGAACCCCAAAAGACCCTGAATGGGGGTCAAAGCAACCTTAAAAAAGCAAAGCAAAGCTGGAGACTTCACAACTGCATACTTTAAGTTATATTACAGAGCTGTAGTGATCAAGACAGTATGGTACTGGCACAAAGAATAGAAACATAGATCAATAGAACAGAATATAAAACCCAGAAATGAACCCACAATTATATGGTTAATTAATCATCAGCAAAGGAGACATAAATATCCAATGGGAAAAAGAATGTCTCTTCAACAAATGGTGCTGGGAAAACCAGACCACTTTCTTTTTTTCCCCCCTCTCCCCTGGACCCCTTTCTTACGTCAAACACAAAAATTCAAAATGGATTAAAGACCTAGATGTGAGACCTGAAATCATAAAAATCCAAAGGAGAACACAGGCAGTAACCTCTTTGATGTCGGCTCTAGCAACTTCTTTCTAGATATGTCTCCTGAGGCAAGGGAAACAAAAGCAAAAATAAACTATTGAGACTTTATCAAAATAAAAACTTCTGCACAGTGAACAAAACAATCAACAAAACCAAAAGGCAATCTACAGAATGGGAGATGTTTGCAAATGACATATCTGATAAAGGGTTAGTATCCAAACTATATAAAGAACTTATCAAACTCCACACTTCCAAAATGAATAATCCAATTAAAAAATGGGCAGAAGATATGATCAGATTTTTTCCAAAGAAGACATCTAGCTGGCCAACAGACACATGTAAAGATGCTCAACATCACTGATCATCAGGGAAATACGAATAAAAACTGATGAAATTTTGAAAGTTTTTGGGTTTGTGAGCAAATGGCCAAGAAAGAACTCTTGAGATGTTTTTGGTGCAAGAAGATGATTTTATTATAGCATGGAGACAGGACCCATGGGCAGAAAGAGCTGCGTGAGGATTGTGAGGAGGGACTGATTATATACTTTTTTAGTGGGATTTAGGGATAGCATAAGTCTCTAAGGAGTTTGGAAGCATGGCTTTCATGACCTTGAGGAGTTAGCTGCTGTTAAGATAAGGTTACTCTTGGTCTTTAATAAAACATACACACCAAGGCACGAAGGCTCTTTGAGGAAGGTCATGCCCTGTAATGTTTCAGGTCTCTATCACTGTACTGCGAGCTATAAGGAGATTTAAATTAAGCTGCATTTCTCTTTCCTTTGTTTCTTTCATCAAAAACCAGAATGAGATATCACCTCACACTTGTCAGAATTGCTAAAATCAACAATACAAGAAACAACAAGTGCTGGTGAGGTTGTGGAGAAAGGGGAATCCTCTTGCACTGTTGGTGGGAATGCAAACTGGTGCAGCCACTGTGGAGAACAGCATGGAGGTTCCTCAAAAAGTTAAAAATAGGACAACCCTACAATCCAGCAATTGCACTAGTAGGTATTTATCCAAAGAATACAAAAATACTAATTCAGAGGGATACATGCACCCTGATGTTTAAGGCATTATCTACGATAGCCAAACTGTGGAAACAGCCCAAGTGTCCATCAACTGATGAATGGATAAAGACAATATGGAATATATATACAATGGGATATTACTCAGCCATAAAAAAGAATGAAATCTTGTCATTTGCAATGACATGGGTGGAGCTAGAGGGTATTATGCTAAGCAAAATAAGTCAGCGGAAGACAAATATTATATGATTTCACTCTATGTGGAATTTAAGAAATAAAACAAGTGGGCAAAGGGGAAAAAAAGAGAGAGGCATGCCAAGAAGACTCTTACTATAGAGAACAAACTGGTGGCAACCAGAGGGGAGGTGATGGGGGATGGGTGAAATAGGTGATGGGGATTAGGGAGTACACTTGTGATGAGCACTGGATGTTGCATGGAAGTGTTAAATCACTGTACTGTACACCTGAAATTCACATTACACAGAATGGGGATGCCTGGGTGGCTCAGTGGTTTAGTGCCTGCCTTTGGCCCAGGTCGTGATCCCGGAGTCCTGGGATCGAGTCCCACATTGGGCTCCCTGCGTGGAGCCTGCTTCTCCCTCTGCCTACATCTCTGCCTCTCTCTCTCTCTCTCTCTCTCTCTCTCTCTCTCTCTCTCTCACATGAATAAATAAATACAATCTTTAAAAAAAATTACACAGAATGTTAACTAACTAGAATCTATTTTTTTAAATTTATTTATGATAGTCACACAGAGAGAGAGAGAGAGAGGCAGAGACACAGGCAGAGGGAGAAGCAGGCTCCATGCACCGGGAGCCCGACGTGGGACTCGATCCCAGGTCCCCAGGATCGCGCCCTGGGCCAAAGGCAGGCGCCAAACCCCTGCGCCACCCAGGGATCCCTCTATTTTTTTTCTTAGTGAGAGAGTGTGGGAGGGGCCAAGAGAAGAAGAGAGAGAGAATCTTAAGCAGACCCCACACCCAGTGCAGAGCCCAACACGAGGCTCTGTCTCACACCCCTGAGATCATGACTGGAGCCGAAATCCAGAGTTGGACACTTAACTGAACCACCCAGGTGTCCCAACTAACTGGAATTTAAATAAAAACTTTAAAAAATGTAAAAGTGTAAAGCTTTTTACAGTTTTAGGCAAAAATCAGTTTTTGATATTTAATGGCAGGAAAATGGTATAAGACTCTAAAGTGAGAACAACAGGCTAACAAATTACTTATTGATGGATAAACTTACTTTTTGAACAACCAACTCAGCACCTGTGTGTTGTCCAATGAGGATTTTCCCCGATGAGTTAAAGAAGTGGAGAACAACTATACAGGTTTCGGGCTATGGATGCCTCCTACGAGGAGGCACTTTCTTTTTTTTTTTTTTTTTAATTGGTGTTCAATTTACTAACATACAGAATAATACCCAGTGCCCGTCACCCATTCACTCCCACCCCCCGCCCTCCTCCCCTTCTACCACCCCTAGTTCGTTTCCCAGAGTTAGCAGTCTTTACGTTCTGTCTCCCTTTCTGATATTTCCCACACATTTCTTCTCCCTTTCCTTATTTTCCCTTTCACTATTATTTATATTCCCCAAATGAATGAGAACATATAATGTTTGTCCTTCTCCGACTGACTTACTTCACTCAGCATAATACGAGGAGGCACTTTCTATTCTGTTCTCCAGAAGGCACCTAAAAAGGAAAGCCTGGAGACATGTGACCAGGGAGGCTAATGATCTTTGTCTCCTGGCATTTCCTGTATCTGCTTCTTGACTGCTGGTTCCTCATTCTGTCACACTCCCTGTGGCACTGGTGTTTTCACCCTGCCTTCCAACTTCTCCCTTCCTGCCACTGCTGACACCAGACAGAGAATGTGGAGAATCCCAAGCGATCCTAGTCTGGCCTATAAATGATCTCAGCTCTTTTGGGCACTCCCAGCCAAAGAAATTTTTGCTATTTCAGTTTTTGTCAATCGCCTCGGACTAAGCTGAAAAAGTTTGGTGCACTCTGTACCTTACAAAAAACTCCCTCCTGGTCCCTGCCCGTAAATGGACAACAAAGATAATAAAAGTCGTATCTAACATATATTGAGTACTTAGTATGGTGGACATTTTTCCAAGCACTTGAATCCATTGAATCGTTTTACCTGTATGCGGTTACCCCACTATGTAGTTACCAAAACAGTTCCCATTTTACAGATGAGGGGACTAGGCACCATGAGGTTAAGTAACTTACATGTTTCCCCAGGAAGTTGCAGGAGAGTTAGGATTTAAATCCAAGCAGTCCACCTTCAGAGTCTGTGCTTCTGAACATATGCACGTGCTGAGATACTTGATCCCTAGTAGTGAATTCTCCCTCCTGCAAGGATATGCGTCATCTCCCTTGAACACTGCCCCTGTTCCCACTAAAATCCAAGTGATCTCATCTTTCTACTGCCTGCTAGTTCTGCAGGATCATTTCTGGCTTCCCTATACATGAGAAGCACCAGCACAGAGTCCTCTGGGAGAACAAGGATGAGGCCATAGATGGGCCTCACACAGATGGTACTAATGGTATTCTCGATCTTGTTTTTTTGCTGAAAAAAATTTTTTATATCCATAATAAGGGATCTTTCCTCAAAACCCCTACCCCTTTAATATCAATATGCCAGTCCTTGGGATGCCTGGGTGGCTCAGCAGTTGAGCTCCTGCCTTCAGCTCAGGGCGTGATCCCAGGGTCCTGGGATCGAGTCCGCATTGGGCTCCCTACCGGGAGCCTGCTTCTCCTTCTCTTTCTGCCTATGTCTCTGCCTCTCTCTCTCTGTCTCTCATAAATAAATAACATCTTAAAAAAAAGATCCCAATACTTTCCAGTAAAAATAGTCCTAATTAATCTGAATGAACTAAACCAGTAAACTGGGCTGGGGGGTTTCTTTATAAGATGATTCCATTCTATCAGAGTTGCTGAGTTGCTGAGTACAATTAAAATAGAAACTAATTTTCACATACTCAAACATATAGGATTTTATAGGAATATATTTGTACCTATATAGTGCTTTACTCTTATAAAAATAAGTAGAGATAAGAAATCAGGATTTAAGAATTTACTTTTTTAAGCATGATAGAAGTGAATTTGGCTCGCTTTGATAAGTGAATGGATATACTGGTTCTGGGGGAAAAAATCTTTGAAAATGACACTTGTTGGTTTCCATATAAACTTTGAGATCATTCATGTCTTCATCAAACAAATATCTATTGAGTTCCTTCTGTATGCGTGGCAGTGAGGAGACAGCCCTGAACAAGAGAGATGTTTCTTGTCCTGGTGGTGTTTAAAGTCTATTGGGGGGACACCTAGGTGGCTCAGTGGTTGAGCATCTGCCTTTGGCCCAGGGCATGATCCCAGGGTCCTGGGATTCAGTCCTGCATCGGGCTCCCTGCTTCTCCCTCTGTCTATGTCTCTGCCTCTCTTTGTGTCTCTCATGAATAAATAAATAAAATATTTTTTAAAAAAACGTACTGGGAAAGACAAACACTGAAATGATTATTGTAAAATCTGATGTGAATAATGATGGTGGATGATAGATGGCCTATGGAAGCTTTAGAAGTGAAGGCCTTCCAGAATATTTATCATTTATGCTGAGGCCTGAAGGATTTCAAGGGTCAACCTGGTGATGAGTGAAGGACAAGCATTAATTCCAAGTAGAAGCAAAGCATGTGTGAAAAATCAGATGAGCATACATGTAGTATATTCAAATAGCTGAAAGATCCTCTAAATCCAAATTTCATTTAGCCAATGAAGGCATTCAAACCTAGGGGGGGTGAAGAAAATTGTCCAGTGGAGCTATGTGTAGAGTGTAGGTCACCTGGTTTTCACAGCTAGCATTGTGCCATACATGCCCGTGGCCTTCTGTGGACTGAGTAGACCTTTGTGGAAGGGTTGTTGCTAGCTCATATGGAACCTTCACATGAATTAGGAATATAATCCATTTCTAGATCATCATGATATAAAAATTTTGCTAGAAAAAGTTTGCCAGAAAATTATGGCAATAAATATATAAATCTATAGCATCTGCCTTCTTAATGGTCCCTCTTAGATATACAACATGGGTAACCGTATTGGCCTCTGTGGACTTCCATCAAATCTGAAGTAGTAACCTTTAGGGCTTCTGTTGGGAAAGAGTCTGTAACCACCTCACTCCAGTGGCTTCTTAATGGTTTGTGATGGGCTGCCTAGAGTGGAACCATTGACCTTGACCTCCTCTCAGGTGCTTGTGTTCTCTGAGTTTCTGATTTATAACCCATTGCCTGCTGTGACCTTCAACATTTCCTGTCTGTTCTCCCACCTGCTGACCTTCCAGTCTCGATTTATTACTTGTTCTACGATTGGGTTCATTTTCTCTGTCTGAGACGACCATAACCACCAAATCATAGAATTAGACATTGAATTTTGAGTTTTCCCTCCTTATTGAGTTTCTCTGTTTCTTTTATTTAGTCTCTTTTTTGTGTGTGGTTTGTCATAACCCTTATGGCTTGGTTTGGGAAGTTTACTGGGGTCTCTTTTATAAGGGGCAAGCTGGAGGAAAGAATGGAAGCTAGACTTTGGGAAAGATTTCCTCAAGTGTGTTACACTAGGAAAACACTAGTTTTGCACAATGTCCACAAGCATATAGCAAACAGGGAAGATTCATTGGCCAAATAATCCCGGACAAGTATGGAATACAAAAGGGCAACAATCTTTCTGCACTACAGTCTTTAGAGTCGTAATTATGCTAGCATGCTTATGACTGTGTAAGTATTCAGCATTTCTAAGATTTATTCGACCATTTAGGTAATGAGGTTTTCATGCTCCATGGACTACTCTTGCCACCTGAGCTTGGTGCTCTAATTAGGCCATAAAAGGACTTGGTTCAGAAGAGGGAGAGAGTAGCCCATTCCTTGATGCCCATGGAGGCCTGGCAAAGGAAGGGCTCATTCGGGGTGAGCTGCCCATATCCCAGGCAATATTTAGTGGCAAGGGAAGGAGTGGTGATGGAAGGCCAGAGGCAGAGTCCCACCCGTGGTAAGAGAAATGGTTAAGTCTGGTGACCACAGCTTCTGTTAGCTGTTTAGGTCAGGACAACAGCCACACTCAGAAATCGGAATGCCCATCTGGGAACAGGGACCGGAAGGTAATGGTAGGGGACGAGTGTGGTACTCCAAATAACTGCCTCAAGGCCATGGCAGAGTGGTCGAAAGCCTTTAATCCAGAGTCACACAGATTTTTTTCTGTCTCTCATCCAAGTCTGAGGGAGAGTCGGTGGCCCTTGGCCATCTTGAGGCACAAGCACTTATATATGTATGCATCCTTTTATTTTTTTTTTACACAAAGGCAACTTATTTATATGGTGGTTTTTTTTAATATGGTGTTTTGTACTCATTTTTTTTAACTTGGCACTCTATCAGTGAAATCACTATATAAAGCTGCTTCAATTTTAAAGTAATGACAGAAAAAAAAAAAAAATAAAGTAATGACAGAATTCTTTTGCATGGGTGTGTTGTAATTTACTTAGTGGTACATTGGTGGGCATGTATATGATTGTAGCCTTGCAATACTGCAACAAATATTGAACACACATCATTTCACACATGTGAAAGTATCTCTGCAGAATAAACACGACTAGAATGTCTGACTTAGAAAAATGTGCATTTTAAAATTTTGACAGATATTTCCAAATTGCCCTCCATAGAGTTTGAACCAATTTATGCATACTCTCATAATGTAGGAGAGTACATTCCTCATTTGAGTTATTTTTTGTTTAACCTACACAGCATTTTTCAAAATCTGAATTTTTAGAAAAGGAAGATTTAAATTAAAAATTAAGATTTTTGTGTTTCCTTGAAAAACGTGACATTGTCCCCACAAACCCACAAGTGCCAATCAGTTTGGATCAGTAGTGACTGTCTTCCTTAGGTGGGCAATGAGCACTCTGGGTCATCATAGTCCCCTGTATTACCATCCAACATTGAAGCCATACTTTAGGTGCCATATACCATCATGTATTTGTAAAATGTATGTGTGTATAGGAGAATTATACATATATACATACAGGAGAGTTAAGAGGAAAGTGAAACATTTCTTGTCTACAGTAAAGAAGGAAATATGTGTTGATTATGGTCATATTACATGCAGAGCTCAAACAATTCTTTGCTCAGTGCCCCTAGCAAATAGGAAGCACTCAATGAAAATATGTGTATTAATGGTTGGAGGCTAGATTAACAGGGGTTGGTCTAGAGTGGGCTTGCCTCTTGGGGGCCTTTAGTGCCTACAAATGAATGGAGTTGGAGACTCCAGGGCTGATATTCAATACATGTTTATTGAATCAAATTGAAAAATCTAATTTTAAAAAATGATTCTTAAACCCTAGGATCCTTTTGCTAAGCATGCATATATTTTAAATGGCTTAGTTTTACAATCTTGATTTAGGATTAACATCCTGTTCCCCACCCACCCCACCCCCACAACAAAGAAAGACAGACATAAAGAACAAGAAAAGGAGCTTCAAATACCATAAATGGAATGTGAGAGATTCAATGCAAATGCCTTAGGTCTAATATTTTGCATTCCTCTAATATATCATAGAGAATTAGGCTTTTATTTCCTCCTTAGGTCTTTATTTACACTGTAGGGGTTCCAGGCTGTCTCCAGGGAAGACTGTGTGCTGTGATCCTCTGAGTAAGGGAAGGATCCTGGGTCTTCCTTTGTCTCCTAGTGCGCCTCGAGGCAAGTCGAACTACCCTGGCTTCACTTTCCCTTATTCTAAGGGGCAAGACTTGAACTTGAATGTTTTCTTAACTGAAGTGGGGAAAGTAGGGTATAGTGACCTGTAAGTATCAATTAGGGGTGAACTAAGTCATAAGAATAGTAACTCCATTCCACCCACCCCTCATAGAACTGGGTGAGCAGGGCCATGGCAAGTCTTCCCGCAACATCAACTTCCTGGACCACCTCAATGTGAGCTGGAAAAAGACAGGCATAGAAATGGACATCCAACATATTCCCAACGAATAAATCCAACATAGCCCCAATGAATAAATAATAAAAATATCCATAGCAAATAAAAGACCACAGGGGATGCTGAACAGTGGCATGACTGACAGTTGTCTTTTTCTGTTTTGTTGTTGACGTTCCCAGCCTTTCTAAAGGAGGTGTTACTTTTATCATCAGAAAATCATCAAACTATATTTATATCTCTGAAAAAAAATGGAAAAGATGCCAGTGACAACAAAAGATACCAAGCCAGTGTTTGTCTGGCTGTTCTGCCTCCACTGCTTGAGTCATCTCTCCAGAGCACTGGGCCTTCCAAGGGATGTGTCCCCATACTCTTGCCATGTGTGCCTCTGGTGCTGTGGGAATGCATGCCATCTCTCTCCTCCCCAGCTCTGGGTCTCTGTGGGGAAGAATGTGATTGCTGTCAAAGACCCCACAGGAACTATTTCCACTGCTGATATCTCTCGAGGGCATTCCTGCTGGAGTTGCAGCCCATGCCTTCCGTCAAGAGTGTGGATAGGGGCCACCATGTCACCAACATGATCATTAGAATGAGGCAGCCGCTGCCATCAGCGCCTCTGCCAATGTCAGCTCCTCCTCTGCAGTCACAGGACCTCTGATCCTGTGTGCTTTCAGTAGCCCTTGGAAATTTTACAGAAACAATATTGGTTTTTAGTAGATCTTTATTAGAGTCTCCTTGTCCAGAGACTCAGAGTGAATCCACAATGACTGAATAAGAGAACAATTCTGAGACAGGATGTATGCTGCATGACCCTTTCTTTCTAAGCTCACCTGTTATCTTTGAACCACACTTCTGCTATTGGCCTTTGTTCTCTTGGGATGAGTTTTTTCCAAGAGGCTTTCTTGTGTGCAAAGATCCCTGGTGATTTCAGTCTGCCATATCTTCTTGAGTCACAAGGTGAAAAAATAGGGTAGCTTAAGCCCCTGCCTGAGTCTGTGATCGCTGATGGATGGGAAATCTCAATTCTCAAAAGGAGGTAGAAAAAAAAGAGAAAAGAAGTGAAAGAGGATCAAGGAACCCTGAAAATGTTGGGCTGTGGGGAGAGGATCAGACTATTTCCTTCCTCCCTCTACTTCTATGATGTTCATTCCAGAAATAAAGGGAAAGGAGAGAAAATGAGTGAAAATATCAGTGAGGGTGACAAAACATGAGAGATACCTAACTGGGAAATGAACAAGGGATAGTATAAAAGGAGATGGGCAGGGGGTTGGAGTGACTGGGTGATGGGCACTGAGGGGGGGGGCACTTGAGGGGATGAGCACTGGGTGTTATGCTAAATGTTAGCAAATTGAACTACAATTAAAATTTTTTTTTAAAAAAGAAATCACCTAGAGCAAGAAAAGGGAAAAGGAAGGGCTCTTTGTTGAGTGCCTGTTGAGAAGTGCTTCATGTTTAATATCTTCTCTAACCCTTATAGATTCCTATAGAGCAGATAACAGGACCCTGAACTTGTAGATGAAGAAATTGAGATGGAGAAACATTTAGTAATTGCCTGAGCTCATGCAGCTGGGAAGAGGCAGGCTCTGGATTTTGTGAAGACCTTGACATGTCAATGACATGATTCTGAATTCCTATTTGTTCATCACCTTGAGTTAGAAGTTTTTCCAAAGTCCGGAGATGCCCTATGCCTGGCTCTATCCAACTCTGTCCTCCTTGGCCGCATAATCTGGCTGCTTCTGCATCACCAACCTGACATTTAGGAGTGGCTTCTTTTAGGGCAGAGTTTCTCAACCACTGTGCTAATGACATTTGGGGTCACATAATTCTTGGCTATAGAAGGCCGACCTATGAATTATGGGATGTTTAGCTACATTCCTGGCTTCTAATCACTAGAAACCAACAGCATTCCTGCCCCCAGTTGTGACAACCAAAAGTGTCTCCAGACATTGCCCGATGTTGCCAGGTAGGCAAAATTGCCTCTGGTTGAGAACCGCTAATTTAGAGGTTCCAGTTGTAAGGCATCACTTCTCAGGTGACTCAACTTCTCTGCTCAACTCCCTTAACACTTCCTCATTACTCGCTCCAGCCACATTTGCCATCCTAATGGCTGGATCTTCTCAGATGAGGATAGAGAGACCTGTGCATAAGGTGAGCTGGGCTGAGTGGGTCCCCTGAGCTCCAGACAGAGCCTGGGTGAAAATGATGGCCCTAAAAGATTAAGAGATGGGCCAGGTGGGGATGGATAGAGAGAGAGCCCCTGAATATTACAGAGTGATGCTTCAATGCTCTTCAGGGGTTTTCTCCCTCCTGAATGGGCAGAATGTGGGGCAGACATGCTGCTGAGACCTTGCCCATGCCCTCTCTTCTCCCATTCCCATCCTCAGGAGATTTTGAATTTTTGTCTCAGGTTGCTGTGTTCTCCTTCCCTTTGTTTCTTGTCTCCTTCACCATTTTCCTGCTTTCTACCCTTTCCATGGAGAGTTTGGGCATTCCAGGTAAAAGGAGAGACTCTTAAGGATGAGTTGAAGTCTGTGTATCAAGGAAGCATCATATCCTTTACGTTGACTTCATTCCCTTCCAATGACATGGACTCTCTTAACTCAGCAAATTCCACAGCAATACTTGCCAACTGTGATTAGACGCATCACAGCACACATGGACACATATGTGCTTCAACACAAACACAGATAACGATAGTTTTGCTCCCATTGAAATGGTGTATTTTTGTTCCCCTACTCTGTTGTCTTATCTAGACACCTCTTAATGCAGGACAGCTTCAAAAGTCCCCTTACCTTTGATCAGGTCCTCACCAAACTGCAAATAGCACCCCTGTGTCTGCTTGGCTGTCTTTAAAGAATACTAGAGAAGGATGACTCAGTTCTGATAAGTGGTCTTAGTGGAGGACAGATGGAAGGGCATTTGAGTGCTCACTGGTTGGCCCAAAGAATACAGATGACCAGCATTTCTAGCTTGGCTTTTGGAGTCCTCCCATGTTGTGGTTGTGTCTGAAGTCCCTGGTGTTGTTGTGAGCTGTGCACACCGTTGTGTTATAGTGGCTTCTTACTTCCTGTCTCTAGTTGCTAGACGGAGTATTTTGCGCCCTATGGGAGCTATGTTCCAGATTTTAATTTGCTGGTCTTGAAAAATGCATGTGCCCTTCCCGCTCAAATTCAATGTAAATCAGATGCCTCCCGTTCACATCTTGTTCCAGCCATTATAGTTTTTATAATCTCTCCTTTGTTGTCACTTAAAAGTTGACCCGCACCCCCCCACTTCGCATCTCTCATTAGTGATTGCACCCCTTTATGGTGTACTCTTTTTCCTTTTTGTTTCCAACCTCTTCTTCCCCTTTCCTTTTTTCTCTCTCTCTGATTTTCCTGGTTTATAGTTATTTTTTCCTTTGCAAAATTGTTTGCAACTGTGTTCCAATTATAGTCAACATTTGTTGGTGCTGCATTTGGACAAGACTTTGTGTTAAGCATTATGGAAAATAGAAATACAGACATGATCCATGCCCTACTCTCCAGGAAATTCATAATTTGAATTATAATACAAGACAAATTATAAAACTATTTTTTCAATCCATTAATTTGACAAAAATGTATTGAGTAAAATATGTATGAGGCAATGTTTGGGGTATTGGATGCACACTGGAGAATAAAATAGACGCACCTTGCCCTTGCATAGCTTATAGTCTCAGAATTATAAGCTACATCATGAATTATAAGATGCAACATCTATTTAATAATACATTTTTCAGGAATAAATGATGCATTAAATGTTCATTTCAATTGTAAGATACTCCTTGGCTTCGGGAAATTTTTAATGTGGGGGGGGTTGTTTTCAGTTTGGTCCCCAGAAACTCTGAAATGAAGATCTTTATGTGAGTGATTAAGAAAATGCTTTCAGGTGAAATAGGTTAAGGAAGTAGAGCAGGCAACAAGGCCGAACGAAAGCCACGCAGGGATGCAGCATCAGGCCAAATACCGCCTTCCCCCTGACACCCCATAGAGTAGCTCTGGAATGCAAGTTATACCTCAGAGGTTGCCCCCCCTCTGGTGCCAAGGAGCTACCTTCTCGTGCTCCCTTCTTGTTAGTCCTTAGCTAAGGTCACCTCCCCACCAAAGTATGTCAAGATGTGGTACAGCCGGAATTGCTCCCATAGCCCAAGGGCAGTGCCAAGTGAGGTTCCTAGAGGCCCAAATACACCCAGAACAGGGGAGGTGGCCCTGAAGAGAGTGAAAAGGACCTCAGGGGATCGGGAAGAAGCAAAAGTGTCTATTACAAATACCATCTCAGATCAAGGACCCATGGTAGGCGTTACCACTTCTAGGTGTATATGCACACATAGGTGGACACATATCCTTACATACATGGTTCCGTGCATGTGTAGGTTTTAAAAATGGATTTTATTTTTTTAGATATTTTATTTATTCATTTATGATGGACATAGAAAGAGAGAGAGAGGCAGAGACAGAGGCGGAAGGAGAAGCAGGCTCCATGCTGGGAGCCCAATGTGGGACTTGATCCCGGGACTCCAGGATCACACCCCGGGCCAAAGGTAGGCGCTAAACCGCTGAGCCACCCAGGGATCCCCTAAAAATGGATTTTTATAAGTAAAATACGAACACTATGTAAAAAAATAGGAACAAACTTCCTTATGATTTTAAAATCCGGTTGCAAGTTATCTTGGAAATTTAGGTATGTGCCATTTCAGCATCTCTTCAATTTATGCCATTTCAATGACAAGGATTGTACTCCTCAGGGGAATTCGGTGTAATATTCCTCTTTCGTTTATGAACATTTCTTAACATTTGGGAGGGCTGGGCGAGATTTGCCCCGCCTTCCAGGTAGCTGCATACCATGTGAGAAGAACAGGCACGTGACAGCTGGTGACTTTTGCTGTTTCTTCCTCCAAGAAAATGCCTGAGTTTCTAGTTTGGAGTAATGATGATTTCAGGTACCATTTGTATAGTTATCGCCAGTAGTTTTGTCATTGTTATTATTTTTATTTTTTAATTAAATGGGCAATTACTTGAACAGTGAGTGTTAAACGCATGTGTGATAGGCGTCTATGCCCAATACGTAAGTGCTGGGAAAGAGTGGAAATGTGCAGGTAGACAGCCCCATTAGTGAGGAATTAAAAGACATTTCCTTGTTCTGTCATGTGATAACAACCCATGGTAAACATTGACTCGATTAGGTTCATTTTAATATGACCTGGTGTTGCTTGAGCATAAATAGGTTAAACTTGATTGTCAGAAATACACAAAAACTTTCCCCCTTGCTATTAATGATGATTTTCTTTTTTTGCTTATGTAAAATAATGGAGGAAGGATTTTTTCTGGGAGGTAGCATGCATTGAAGGGTAGACGGCAAGATTCATATGTGTGTGTTCAGAGAGAGATGTAGCTGGTGCTTTTCAAAAATGTTTTTACTTTGAAATAATTAGATTTCCAGGCAGCTATAAATAATACAGATATCTCATGTGCTGTGTGCCCAGTTTTCTTCAGTGGTTAAGTCTTATGTAAATACACTACAATGTCAAAGTCATCAAACTGACGTTGGTACAGTGCATGTGTATAGTTCTGTTCCATTCTATTACATACAGAAATTTGTGTAACCAACGCCACAATCGGGATACAAAACTATTCCGTGACCACAGGGCTCCTTCATGCTACCCACCCAGTCACACCCATTCCTCATCCCCATCTCTAACCTTTGGCAACCACTAATCTGTTCTCCATCTCTATAATTTTGCTCTTTTGATAATTTTATATAAATGGAATCATACAGCATGTGGCCTTTTGAGATTATCTTTCTTTCCATTTAGAATAATTATCTGAGATCCATCCAAATTGTTGCACGTATCAAGAGGTTGTTGTTGTTTATTTTTAATTGCTAAGTGGTATTCCATGGTATGGCTGTACTAGTTTCTAGTTTACTCATCAGTTGATGATGTTTGGCTTGTTTATACTTTTTGACTATTATAAATAAGGCTGCTGTGAATATTTGCATACAGGTTTCTCTGTGGACATAAATTTCCATTTCTCTAGGATAGATGCCTAGGAGGAGTATGATTACCAAGTTGTACGTTAGTGTAGATACAGAGTTTTTTTAAATGTAAAACTAGGACCATGCTGGTTAATTTTTAGACATCAGCTAGAAGGTATGGACTCAGCCAAATGTGTTATTTTTTCTTAGAAAAGATGAACTTAGCATTAAGATAATGGTGATTTTATTTTTATTTATTTTTTAAAGATTTTATTTATTTATTCATGAGAGACACACACACAGAGAGAGAGGCAGAGACACAGGCAGAGGGAGAAGCAGGCTCCATGCAGGGAGCCTGATGTGGGACTCGATCCCGGGTCTCCAGGATCACACCCCGGGCTGCAGGTGGCACTAAACCACTGCACCACCGGGGCTGCCCGATAATGGTGATTTTATAAAATGAGGGATTTGTCCACAAGGAATTCATATTGAATTATTTTAGTTTTCTGCTATCATACTATATTTATAGTCTTTGTTCTAACCTATGATTTTGTAATAGGCTGTGACTCCCAGTAAATTCAGTTGGAAGGGCTACTACACTACAGTAGAGAACACAGTGTCCTTGATATCGGATCATCATTATCCTGCTTAACTTTACTTTTTCTATGCAACTAATCATTTCAGTACAGCAAACCTGAGTACATTCTACATGTAACCAGCATATATCATTTTTCCTTTCAAGGAAAATTATTTTAGTTTCCAATTTTCTCCTTGTTTTTTTTTTTTTTTTTTGACACATGTAGTTTCAAATGCCTGTGAAACCTGGCAGCCTCATATTCAAAAGGCATTGCTACTTTGTTGTCTTGCATTGTTTTCAAACTTTTAAAACATGGTAGAAATAAAGGGTCCTTGTTTTCTCATGTCAGCCCGAGAACCTCAGCTTCTATAGGGTAACTCCAACCCCCTTGCACCCGATCCTGAGAGTCAGCTTGATGAAACAATTTCATGGTATTCAGTTTTGTGAAGATTTCAGGCACTGTCACACTGGGCTTCTGGGATTCTCATCACACAGTAAGTCCAGCGACTGAAGCATGAAAAAGAAAGATATTTGCCAAATGTGTCGCAACAGTTGATGTCATTTGCAGCTCGCTTCTTGTCGGCAAAGTAACATGGAGCATATGTGGCCAACCTAAACTTATTTTTAAGTCAGAGTGTATTCAGAAGTGAAGAGAAACTGAAAGGGAAGAGAGAACCTCATAAATTAATTGAGTGGCACTTTAAATGCACGTATAGCCAAGCTCTTGAAAGCATGTGTCTCAACTCCGGGTGTCTGCATTCCAGCCCTCCATCCTTCCTCAACAGCTCTATTGCCTTTGACGGTTATGATTTATGATTTGCCACTTATGGAATATTTATAATGTTTTGAGGGAGAAGATTCTGACCAGTGTCATGATTAAAAGACGAGGGTTTCAGCATGTTAGCCAAGGCCCAAAAGGAAGTTAATCCTGAAGCTGGCTTTAGATATCTGGCCCGAGCATCCATCTATCTTCTTAGTCATAATTAGCATGAGTGACCACATGAGTCAGTTTTCTCAGGAAAGTCCAGGTTAAATGGTTCTGATGCAAATACTAATAGTGCCCCCTTCACTTTCAAAGTTTCCCACTCTCAGGACAAATTCTGTGATCACTCTACTGGTAGCTGCATTAGTATATTTTTCCTGATTTATTAATAAAAAAGGTTCATCTGTTTTTCCATTATGCAAAATAAATGGATGACACTTGTTGTGTCCTTTAAGTCTTTCTGCTGAACTAAAACCTTTAGTTTAATGATTGACATTTTCTGCTTGTTAATATTAGAATGTCATTCCAGGTTATACACCCTAGGGAAACAGGTGCATATATCTAGACAATGACTTACCTGCATTTTCTTTGCAGTGTTATTCATAATAGTTCCCAAATATTTTTTAACCCCACAAATATCCATTAACAGGGTCTGTGGTATATTTACACAGTGGAATACCATATAGCAACAAAAAAGAACGAACCACTGACACACAAAACTATGTGCATGAACTTTACAAAAATATTGCATGATAAAAAACAAAGAGTATATATTATGCAATATAATTTATAGGCTAAAAAAACCCCGGGCAAGGCCAATCCTCATTGATAGAAATCAGAATAGTGCTTGTATTGGAAGGGGAGGGATAGATATTAACTGGGTACAGGCAGGGAAGCCTTCTAGGGTAATGGAAATATTCTATATCTTCATCTGGGAGGCAGTTGCATGAATATTTACAAGTATAAAAATTCATAGAGCCTTACAGTTCAGATTTGAGCATTTTATTATTTATATCTCATTCTATAAAAAGCCAGAGAAGAAATTGTGTAAGAACCGCATCCATTAAGAGGTAGCTGGGTAGCTCCATCCGTTAAGCGTCTGCCTTTAGCTCAGGTCTTGATCCCGGAGTCCTGGGATGAGTCCCACATCTCAGGCTCCCTGCTCAGTGGGGAGTCTGCTTCTCCCTCTCCCTCTGCCCCTCCCCGAATTCATGCTCTCTCATTTTCCGTCTCTCTCTCTCTCAAATAAATAAATAAAAACTTTTTTTTAAAGAACTACATCTATTAAACATTTCTATTGAATTTCTACAGCAAGGCTATCATTGACATACCCAGAGAAGTAACCCAACCCATGAGTACAAGATCATAATTCATTTTGATAAGAATGGGTATCTACTTCTCTCCTCCCTCCCTTCACCACATCACACTGTTGAGTCCTGACTGTCTCTCTCCAAAGTTTGTGGTCTTGGGTGAAAACGCTGAGCAAATGAGAACCTTTTTGTGGCATCATGAAGTTGGGGCAGAGCCAAGGTGGTGTTTGAAGGTTTGGTTGGCAGGTCCTAGGAACCTGAGAGGTCGGTGCTGAGTGCACGCATCAGAACGAGGTTAGAGCTGAGCACAGGAAGCATTCTCCTCTCATTCCTTCCCTTTCTCCACACTCTTGGCTAAGGAAGGAAGAAGAAGAGAGAGAGAATTTGAGGTTGGAAGTGCACCAATGGGTTCTTTCCAAAATTTGCTACAGAATAATATTATAATTACAAACAGGCAGGCTCTGTTTTCATGGCAACAAAAACACACTTGAAGGCAAAAGTGTGGTGGGAGTGAGGAAAGACATATGGTTCATTAAAACAACTTTTATTTTTTTCACCAAAACATATAAATGGCTTTAGAGCTAAAGAGGGTTCATAGTCAAAAGTGCCAGTGAGTTCCTTTTTATCCCACTTTTCATCTCTGCTTTTGTTCCTATTTTGTGTCCAGGTTTATAGGTAGGTGCTGAAGGATTTAGACCAGTGGTTCTCAGTCTGGGGTCATTTTACCCCAAAGGGACATCTGGAATGTCTGAAGATATTTTTGGTTATCACAGCTCAGGGTTGGAATGCTACTGGCATCTAGTGGGTAGGAGCCAGGGATGCCACCAAGCAAACTGTGGTACACAGGATGGTACTTGACAGCAAAGAATCATCCAGCCCCAAAAGTCAATAGTGCTGGGGTTGAAAAATCTTGGTTTAGACTGAACCCCCCAGATCGAGGATGAAGGGTGAAGGCTAAGCATATTAGGATCCAGAATCCCACCACAGAACTGGTCACCTAGGGATTTTTTCATTTTATAGTATCATTAGTTAGATATGAGTTGTTGTCAAAGGATTTGGGTAGATCTAATCCTTACAGCATTTCTCAGTGACTTTGTGGGGCATTAAGGCAAGTGGAGCCACAAGATTTAGTTTGTTCTTGCTATTTTGATTCAAGATACATTGAAGCAAACTGCAGTGGGGTTATAATGGGGAGCAAGTTAATACTCTACAATAATAAAACATAATCTGATAGAGGAGAAGAACAATGATAAATGAGAAGATTGTTGGATGAGTCATCAGAAAACCAACGTCCTAGTCCTGAATTGGATCTCACACTTTTGTGGCAGTGGACAGCTTGGAGACTCTTTCTAGGTCTTGTTTTCCTCATTCATAAAAGGACGAGGCCAAAGTAGATCATTTCAAAATCTCTTTTAATACCAATATTCAGTGGTTTGCTGGGAATCCACATATCCCTCACTAAAAAATAATTGATGTCATTAATTTTAGAAGGTCTCCAACAATTAAATGACTAGAGAAATATAAAAATTTTTATGCAAGAAACTCTTCTTTTTAAAAAAAAATATCTTATTATGCCTGTCATAGACAGAGTTCCTTTGTCTCTATAACATCAAGATCCTTCTAACTTGTCAGTTAAACTGTTTGGCAAAAATGTGTTCCAGGTAAAGAAAAATAACCGTGCAGAGCTGTTTAACATTTGTTCTTAATGTTAACTTTTAAACTCTGCTTAGAAAAATAATTCTGTTCAGAAATTTGATCTGTCTGCCTTCCTTTTGTATTGCTTTTGGCTCTTCCAGAACTCAGAAATGTCAATTTGTTATTCATGTTTGCCTTCCCTAATCCTTCCAAAAGAATGTGAAAAGGCCCCTAGTCTTTTATATTAGGAAATAACGGAGATTAAAACGGATTAAGTCTGAGCTCCTTTCTTTTGCTCTGTATTGATGTAATGAGTGTTATCGCAGCATTTATGAGAGCAGTGGGGTTTTTCATACTAAACTATAATTTCATTGTATGAGCATTCAGTAGGGGCATTGATACAGTTAGGCCTGGCGACTTTTCACAAGTTAAATGCCAAGATCCTGCAGCGTCCTTCTGAAATGTTGGACAAGGTAGTGGATAGGGAGGGATTAGAGAGATAGAAGTATATGTCAAGTCAAAGTCTTGAAGAGGCGGCAGGAGGGGAGTGGAGAGGCAGCCTCAGGGTTGTTGGCTTGCAAAACCAGTGGGAGAGCATAGCGTAGTGGCAGCATTCAGCTACTAATGAATTGGAAGTAGACTCATTTATGTGACTATCTTCTCTGTGATATTACTTTTGTCACAAAGAATAATAGGATGTTCTCCCTTTACATGGAAGATACAGGAGGCCTCATGTTGGAAGGATGATGTCTTTATTTTCCAGTAGTTTCAATGAATATGCTGATCTGTCCATATCCCTGCATGTAGACCTATTTAGGATGGACGAGACACTTGAACACAGGGCAAAGCTAACCAACCTATAGAGGCTGAAATGCATACGGAATTGGGCTTCTGTTCTAGCCACCCAAGCTGGCATGTCAGAGACTTTATAAAAACAGTGAATGCGTTATGGGATTCATTAGATCTTACTCAGCTAGACTCTTTAACCGAAAGCCAAGAGAATGCTAGAACTGAATTAAATCAAGGGTCTGGGCAAAAGTGTTTCCTTTTTAGAGATGGGATGGGAAGGCTCCCTCCCAGAAATGTGAAATCTGTTATTGTTTCTGGTAGTTGTACTTTCCAAAAAGGAGAAGTTAATTGTGTGAGCAGCTTGCACCTGCTGCTCTGTACTGACCGTCCAGGTTTCAGATTATTCCAAGGAGCCATAGAGCATTCCTCTCCAGAGCTGTGTGGGGCTGCAGGAGTGGCCCCAGTTCCAGTTCCGTTTGAAGGAATGGATTCTCAGGCTGGGTATGACAGTTCACACAGTCCAGTATGGGCAACCAATAGTCGAGGATGGAGGAAGCAAGCTATGAATAAATTATTTTTTTATGGTTTAGTCAAGGAAATAGCTGTGATGTCAAATCCATTTTGGTTTCAAATGGGAAAATCAGACTTAAGCTCTTTATACCATTCATAAGAAGCATCTGAAAAGTGAAAAAAAAAAGTTTACCAATTGATTCTCTTCATGCCAGAGAACGTAATGAAAACTCTCTCCTTTCCACATTCCCCTCACTTCAGCTGATTAATTGTTTAGACTGGATTGCCTTTTGTTTTTTTGTTTTTTTTGTATATTTCATGAACTGGATTTTACAACTGCTTATAAGAGGAATAGTGAGAGAAAAGTGTCTTCATTGTACTAAATGATTTTTTAAAGATTTATTTATTTATTTGAGGGGGGACAGGGAGGGAGGGGCAGAGGGAAAGGAAGAGAGAATCTTAAGCAGACTCTGTGCTGAGCATGGAGCTCGACACAGGACTCGATCTTACAACCCTGAGATCATGATATGAGCTGAAACCAAGAGTCAGACACTTAACCTCCTACAGCACCCAGGTGCCCTATTTCCCTTTTTAAAATGTGATGGCTCATAACCTCACTTTAAATGTCGTACATGATAAATGCTTCTTTAAATGTGATTGCTTGAAATTGTGAAAATTTTCTAAAATTATTATTTGAAACTCTATTTCAGAGGAGAATCTTTGCATGATGATATTTTTGAGACTGCTTGGTGGTCATTTTATCATGATAACCACATTCTCCATTTTTCCTGTCGCAAACAAACAAAAAAAGGTAGGAAAGCAAACAAATAAAATAAACATAAATAAATGAAAATCTGATCCTACTCCCTCAAGCCTTGAAATCTCGCTTAAAGCTCATCTGTTCCCTTAAAGCTTACATCATGAAGATCACCCATTGATATACTACTATGAAAATCACAGCCTTTCCTTAGTGATCACTCAGTGCATCGGCTCCATAGCCGTCAAGCTTGCTGACTTAACTCTTCCTTAGAACTGTCTTTTTATCTTTGTGATTCTGTTTTCCTTGTCATCTCATCTCTCTAATCACTTGGTTTTGCCTCCTCTTTTCCATTTGCTTAATGTTGGCATTTGCCAAACCCTCCCTCCCTCCCTTCCTTCCCATGGATTAAATGTTACCTGTGTCCCAGGAATATTGTCTGAATTTGCACACCCAACCTGGTAGTCACTTGTCTTGTGTGGCTTCTCAACCCTTGAAATGTGGCTCATGTGACTGAGAAACTGAACTTTAAATTTTACTTTCTTTTGATAAATTTTAAAGTGCTGCTCAATTCACTTACTGTAAACTTTGAAAGAAGGCACTTATTCTTTCCTTTCCTTCTATCATTCTCCCTTTCAAGACAATACTATACTAACATGGCTTTAACTACTCCTAACTGGAGAACTTCACATAGTTTTATTGATTACTGACCCATCCTTTTAGATCCATCTAGACCAGTTTCTAACATTAGCACTAATGACATTCGGAGGTCAGATAAATCTTGTCATGGGGCTGTTCTGTGTACTGCAGAATGTTCAGCAGCACCCCTGACCTTTACCCACTAAATGCTAGTAGCACTTCCCTAGTTGTAACAACCCCAAATATCTCCAGATATTGCCCCATGGAGCAAAGTCACCCCAAGTTGAGAACCACTGAGATATTGACCAGCAGGAGGCAGCAAGGAGTGGACCCAGGTCTTGGAAGAGGAAAGATGGCTTAGAAAAGAAGTAGATTTTGCCTAACAGTGAGATTAATTGGGAGGGTTTTTTTTCCAACAGTGAGATTAATTGAACTTTTCTAACAAATTAGAAGGGAAATACGTTTTTGCTTTTTCTCACAGAAGGTAGTTAATTTTGGAAGGTTTGTGTTTTCATACAGGTTTTTTTTATAGCTATAAGTAGCTAAATGATAATAAAGAGAAATGGTGTCCTTAGGACTTTCATCTTAATTCTGTATTAAAGATCACTTATTTGACCATTTTTTTTCCATGTAAGAACAATAAACTCCTTTTGCAAAGCTCTGGAACATACCCAATAACAAAGGGAAGAATCGTGTAGTTAAAGGTTAGACAAAGTACAGGCTTAACCTTTAGACATTTCAATTAGACAAGGCAAACATTCTCCTTTAAGCCAAGCGTCTGTCTCTTTAGTGTCTATCAATTTAATTTTATCAGCTTTAACTAACTTTCTAAAAATTAAATAAACTGTGTTTATATCTTTAGAGAAGACTCTAAATTTAGGACACAGAGAGCCTTGGGAAAACAAGCCAGCCATTCAGGTTTTACAAGACAGACTTGCTTCCCAGGGGATCTTTATCAAAATTGCAATTTTCAGACTAAAATTATTTAAATGTAGGCACACAAAACAAAGAAACCGCCATGAACTTTTGACTAGATAGTTATGCTCCTGGAAAATTAGCCTTATTTGCAACAATCTTAGCGAGATCTGTTTGGATTTCCAGTAACTTTAAATCTTTATTCATATTAAAAAGATAAGCAGGAGCACCTGGGTGGCTCAATGGTTGAGCGTCTGCCTTTGGTTCAGGTCATGATCCCAGGGTCCTGGGATCGAGTTCTGCATTGGGCTCCCCATGGGAAACCTGCTTCTCCCTTTGTCTATGTCTCTGCCTCTCTCTCTGTTTCTCGTGAATAAATAAATAAAATCATTTTTTTTTAAAGATAAGCAGTACAGGCATGTACAGATTAGTTTTCTATGGCTGCTATAGCATGTTACCCCAAACACTGCCGCTTCAAACAACACAGACTCTTACAGCACTGTAAGTCACAAGTCTGAGTTGGCTTAGCTGGTTTCTCTGCTCAGGACCTCACAAGGCCAAAATCTAGGTGTCAGTCGCCTGGCCTCTCCTCAGGAGGCTGTGGGGAAAATCTGTTCCCAAGTTCCTTCAGGTTGTCAGGGCTCAAGTGATACTAATGGCCCCCCTGCTTGGACATCTAGGAAGTTCTTCCTCTTTGAAGAAGAGCTTATTCACAGCCTTCATTCCATATGCAAAGCCCTTTCCCAGCAGTAAGTAGGTTAGTGCTTGAGTGGGTAGCCAGGATGCAGGAAGCTTGAGGAGACACTGTAGAATTTTGCCTACCATAGCCTAAACATATATATGTGCAGCAAAAGTCTTTCCCAACTCATTCCTAGTCATAGTGTCCTCACCTCTTCCACC